>NW_017729024.1:71454116-71463068 GCF_001723915.1 Gavialis gangeticus | reverse complement strand
ATCCATGTGTGTGATGATTCATTTCTAGCACATAGCTATTCTTTTTGTTTGTTTTTCAGCTGCCCAGGAAAGGAATTCCATTATTTCAGGTTAAATTCCCAAACTATATTTTATTATTTTATTGATAGACTCTCATAATATCTAATTATATGCACTTCAGTGGGGCACAAAAAACATGAATGCTAAAAGAAGCAACACTATAAAACTATCCTTGATTTTTATATATGTTTTTACCATACTTATATTACTTGGCTGAAACTTTATTTGTCAAATTTCTATATTAGGACGTGGGTTCTTTTTATGTATGTATGTATGTATTTGTTTACTTATTTATTTTTAACTGTATATTGCTTGGCCTTCAAGGCAAAAATCTGCAATCAATTCTTCCTGTAAAATCAAATTGACCTTAAATGAGTTGCATTCATGGAAGCGTGAGTACAGTTTTGCCCTAAATTTGGTTGTCATAGCACTGATTTTCAAGAGGGCTCTGTGGTGCACAGCAGTTCTAAAGGAGGCTTAACTGGATTCTTGAGGATTCATCCTGTCTAAACAAATTTTACTATGTTAGAACCATCCATACAAACTCTCACGTCAAGCCATCCACATAGCTGCAAAAAGTGTTTATAGGGGCTGTCTCACACAGCCCCTGGAAGTCACTGGCAGCAATAGAACAGCCTTCAGACTTTCTCACATTTATACCAAGAATAAGGTCTGCTATGCCGCACATTACCCTGATGTTCTTACGTTGCACAGATTAAAGGTCTTGATCTCCAAAGCCCTCATGTAGCAGGGCACTAGGGTGCCTGCTACTGGTAACAGTAAAATGGGCTCAGCTGCCACTCACCAGGGCAGCACAGGTGGGGGTTGCTGAGACAACTAGTTGGGTCAGCTGACCAGGAGGGGGCAGGGCCTGGCCTATATAAACAGACAGGCTGAGGCTGGAAGGTCAGTTCTCCTCTGGCAGCTGAGAGAGTAGGAGCTCTGGGGAAGCAGGCAGTTCCCCACTAACATCGAAGGGTGAAGGAGCTCTGCGGGAGTGTTGCAGCCTGTAGGAACTAGATGGCCTGAACAGCTTTGATTAAGGACTGGGTGGAGGAAACCCTGGTAGGGTTTTGAATGATGGCAAGCCCGAGGGCTTAGAAATTGTGTTTTAGCCAGATGGCTTAGAGTTTATGTTGCAGCCTAGGGGCTTGATTTTTTCGGTTGTTTGTTATTACACCGGAGGACCGGGTGAGGCTGTAGGGGTGCGAGGAGGCCTCACGGGAGCTCCCCAGGAGTCTGGGGGGGGGGTTCCTGAGTGCCCTGTTCAGGCACTGCAAGCAGTGCCAGAGAAGGCACAGCAGTTTGGCTCTGGAGGGGGTGCAGCAGTGTTAGGAGGCGCATTGGCCCCAGTCCAGGAGCCCCGAAGCGAGAGGGGGCAGCAGTGAGAAGCCTGGGAACTAGAAGAGGTCTGGGGCCAGGTGAGGCTGAGGCCACCTGAGCCCTGATTTTTTGCGGGGGTGCATGAGTAAAGGCCCAGCGCAGGGAGCATGAGCATAGGCCCGAGTGTGGGCGGAGAGTGAGGCACCGGCCCCAGTTGGGGCGAGAGCGCAGGGAGCGCGAGCTAGGCCGCAGAGCAGGTGACGCAAGCACGGGAGACAGGCCACTGGGCAGGCGATGGGAGGACTTATTGGTAGCCCCTAAGGCTAGAGTGCACTAAGGCACCGGAACAGATCATTAGTTAAGTTACATCAAGGCACTGTGTCAGAGCAGATAGGAAAGGCAGCCTCCCCTAAACACTGTTTAAACATCAAAGACGTGGCGGGCGAGATTGGTGAGGGTGCATTTTGACACCAGCTAGACATGGTAGCCAGGGGGTGCTAGGGGGAGTTCACAGCCTCCCTAGGGCATTCCTGTCACACCTCACCATGCTAGAATTAGGCCATCTCAGACATGATATCTCTTTCCTCTATCAGCATCTATCATGGAAAGTGTGGTGATCAGCAGTGAACCAGGTTTTCCATTTGTAATGGAAAAACCTGGTAAAACCTGAATTGTCTCTTTTTAAGGAGAAAAATGTGGGTTTAGGTGGGTTTCCCCTTGCAGGCTGGCAGAGTTCCAGTCTGCGAGGAGCTGGGGGGAGTGGGAAGAGGGTGGTCAGGCAGGTGATACTGTGTGCATGTGTGCACACACATGCACAAGGCTGCCACACAGCCTGGAGAGCAGCTCCCACAGGTAACTCTGGGCAGGGGGTAGAATGGAGGCCCTCATAGCGAGGGAGGGAGAGACTTGGGCAGACCTGGGGCTGGGGCAGCCGGGCAGCCCGGGTCCCCCTTCATGTGCAGCCACAGGGCCTAGGAGGGAGCAGGACAGGGCTGCGGCTTGCTTGCCTGGGGTGCCAGTGAGGGGCTGGCTACCTGCCACTGTGTGCATTCCCAGGGAGGCATGGTGGGCACATGCCTCCCCCCTGCCAGATTTGTGAATGAGGTGGGGGTGAGTGCAGGCTGCCCACTGTAGGCTCAGGCTCCCTGCCCTGCTGCCCTCTCCTTAGGGTCCAGCAGGTGGGACCCACTGCAGCAGGGTGGAGCCGGGCCAGGCAGGGAAGCTCCATGCCACTGCTGTGAGCCCTGTTTTACCATGATGAGGTGCCCCCTGCCTACCCGGCAGCAGCAGGGGGCACAAACCCACACTGAAGTGCATATGATTGGGCAGACAGGGGGCACCTTGCCATGGCAGCATGGGGCTTCGTGGCGGTAGCACCGAGCTTCCCTGCTTGGCCCTGCTCTGCCCTGTTGCTCTGGTTCCTGCCTGCTGGGCCACAGAGGCCCCAGCAAGATGGCGGCAGTGTGGAGAGCCCCGAGCCGGCAGCAAGCAGCCAACATCTGCCCCTCCATAGGTTCAGGCACTGCTGTGGGGGGGCTGAGGACTGCAGACCTGGGTCCCAGGCCCTGTAACCTGGGCAGCTGGGGGCCATCTCCGGGCTGGGGAGGTGGGGGGCTGTGGGTGGGGAGTGAGGAGTACCAGCAGGGCTGGAGAGGTGTAGTTTGGGAGTGAGTAGCAGGGACAGGACACCAGCATATTAGGCTCAGCACCACAAAGCAGTGTGGGGGGACTGCCATAGCTGGACCCATGTCCTGGTGATCAAAGGGGGCAGGGGGAGCTCTGATTTTCTGTGATTAAAAAAACCCAAAATCAAATACCAAATTTCATAGGTATATAGAATTTATTTTACTATAGAGGTTGAGGCATTGGTAGGCTTCCAAATTCCTCTAAAACTGTAAATGTATCAATAAAACATTGTATTCAAATGATACCTCTTTCTTTATATATGGTCTACCTGTTCTGGCTGAAGGTTTCTTTGAGCAAATACATCTCTAGGGTCAGATTGTCAGCTAAGAATCTGGTGCCTAAATGATATGGGATGTAGTTATATGGGAGTCCTGTATTTTATATATATAAAATCCATGTTTAAAATGAAATGCCACTGTATATATATAATAGTGGCATTTGATTTTAATCACAGATTTTTGGGTTTTAAATCAGAGAATCTGCAGTTTGTATCAGAGAATTTGTGATTTTTTTTAAACAGAAAATCAGGATCCCTGTGATCAGGAATGATGTCACTGACAACAATAATAGGGTGTGAGAAGGGAAGCTTGTTATTAAGAGGCTTTAAGGGGCTCAGCTGCTGGCCTATCACATGACATTCACTTCCATAAGAAATTAGAATTTTCTTCAGGACAAAAATATAAGGATAAGCTTTCCACAGTAGCTTTTTCTCACTAATTACTCCTTCTTTGTAAATAGTAATTAGGGATATTAGGGGGAAAAATACAAAGTGAAAATATAAGCTGTAGACAGCAAGTTGTATTCTAGGAAAATGCAGGGAGGATGCAGATATCATATAATATCACATATACATATAGGTTGATCTACTTGAATTTTAGTAATGTTCAAACATTCTGCAGATCAGTATAGTATAGACAGGCAGACAGACTGCATGAGGCATGGGTATGGGGGTTTCTTCCATAGCACCTGTGTGCTGTGCACTGAGCTGCAAAATCACAGTTCACATTTCAAACAAACTGTAGGAAGATATTTTAAAATCTAAAGTACCTTTTCAATCCCATTAGGTTTCAGAAAATGGATCTACTTTATGAGAAATTATTAACTACACTTTCAGGACCATATTAACAATAACAATAAATCACATATGCACAACCAATTTCTTATCAAGGCCCAGCTATAAAATTTCTGCCTTTGGCTTTTTGTTTACCCTTTGAACTGTATATAACATTGTTACTGACTGATCTAGTTACCTTGAGACATAGTTTGTACCCATCAGATTTCCATGCAATTATCTTTTTATACCAAGTAGAGATATAAATCATCTCCATTTTGTATGAGGTGTTGACATTTATTGATTTAATGTTCTTGTGAAGCCTTTCAGGGAAGCAGTTTCAGAACACAAAATCAAATGACTTGAAATTAAGAGATAACATTGTAACAAATTCAGATAAGTTATCATTATGAGGTTTGTCAGAGAAATAATGTAATAAGACAGACCTTTCCAAAGATGTATAGCATCTTAGCTTCTGAATTGCTTCTGCTCTTTGCTTTCTAGGTTAATCTCTTTTTTTAAATAAATAAAATAATAATTGTCCCTTAGCTTGCAACTCCCTTGCTTGTTTATCTCACACACAATACTAATATCCTTAGGAAGATGCAGGTAGAGCCTGTCAAATTCCTTTTTGACAGGCTCTACCATCTACTCTTTTTTTCACTTCAAACAGTGGAAAGGAAGTCTTTCCATACAAATTGCCAAATGATCATCTTTTTGCAAGTTGTTAAAAATGCATTGTTTAGAAAAAGAAGGAAACGAGATCCGACTAGTTAAAGTACTGTACTTTAGGAAATCTTGGTTAAATTCTCAGCTCTAACACAGAGCCTTTTCTGAGACAGAAATCCTAAGAGCTTACTTTGGTATATGCTCAGGGCTACTCTTAAACCATTTATGCGGTGTAGTTTTTGCATATATGGTAAGGGAGCATGCAGGCAGGTCTTGTTTTGTACAAATGGTCCTGGGCAGGGCAGTAGTATACAGAAGGCATTCGTTCCTCTCTAAAATAGGTATAGTAATATTTATTTGTATATGTTATAAAACACTTGGATAGTGATAGGAGGCCATATAAACAATAGATTAGAAGGAAGTAAACTGTCACAGCTGTAATAAATTGTCATTATTAAGACACTTCCATACATATCAGTCGGTGCATCTACCTGTTCATTAATACACCATTGTTGCAGCACATTAAGTTTAGCAAGTAGTGTCTCACATAGACGCACCCAGTGTGCAATAAGACAATGTGTCATAGTGTCAGATTTTTAAAATGGCTTTTAAACTTATGCTTTTACATTTTGCATATGTTTGGATGCCTCAAAAATCTGCTTTGCACAGATTTGAACCACGAGAAAAACTTAAAGGCTGCTTGGAGGTTATTTTAAAAGTGTGTTCTGTAATGTAACAGGCTGTATAAACTTTCCTGAATATGAACAGCTAAACCATAAATTATTTATAGGCTTTCTTTTAACTCTACAGTAGTGTTCCAGAAGCCTAATGACAGCTTTCTACAAGTAATTTGGCTATTTGTTGCTCTTTGTAACTTTCATGTTCCTTATTTTACTGCACTATCATATGTCTACTGACAGCTCTTATCTCCCACAGGGCTTTTTTTTGTTTGTTTTTTATTGTCCCTTGCTAGTTTTACCTTCCGGGCAAACTAATGATCCAGGTGTGTGGCCTCTTGTCTAGCCATCATTTACCTGTGCTGGGTCTGCATTCCAAAAGCAATACCATTCAGGGCTGGTTTTTAAGGTCCTCTGTCCTTTATTAGTTGCCTGAGAGAGAATTTGTATTTCCTTTACTACGTCAACAGCTAGCTGATTATAAAATAGTGTTCTACTTCTTCAAATGCTTATTGTGCAGAACATTTGCCTGATGACAAAGGCCATAAATGAAGTCCTTACACTGTAACAAACTTTTTACATAAAATGTGGGTTTTCTTGTATGGTCAATGTTTGTTTCTATCCTTTAAAGACATAAATAATATAATACTTGAGTGTAATAACTCCTAAACTGTGTTGTACTCTACTCTTTCTAAGACTTAGACTGAAACTCGACAAAAGTAAGTTAGCAACAGGGGTGGGTAAGTGGCTCCAGAGAACGTACAACCTGAATGAACTTGGCAGAGTTGAGTTTATTGAAGTAAACCTCAACATGCCACTTGATATTTGAGTTCAGGAAACACAATCATGGCTGAAATTATGCTTCTGCCTCTTGGGGCTTGGCCTCTGTAGCTGCATTGAGGAGTATAGCAAACATGTAGAAACCTTGCTTTACCTTTTTTTTGGTCTTAAGCCATGACCCTGAGTCACTTCATACTGAGTATCCATCAACTTTTATTCTTTTGTTACTGCTAAGAATTTCTAATTCACAGACACACATCCAATGTCAAACTCAGGCCTGATACCTGCCAAGATCACCCATGATCAGTCAGCTTCCTACTAAGAGTCTTATCCCTCAGTAACTCTGTGGATATCATTTGAATACAACAGGGAGAGAGGAAATTGGCTTTGTATTATCCTTCTTGTCAATAATGCATGTGCAATGCACTGTTTGCATATGCAACCATTATTGGGGGGACATATCTTTAAAATGACATTGAAGAAGAGTACATAGGCTTATAAGTTCATACTTTATTTCAGTGTTACTTACATGAAGACATGAAATGACAAGTAACACGAAGACAATGTAACCTACAGAAAGACAATTGTTGTTTGTCACATACCTTGTTTCATAAACCATGTTTTTCACACACCTTGTTTAACTTAGGGAAAATTAAAACGCTGAAATTCCCTGAAACTAGTACTGTGACTTTCCATTTTGTCTGCTTTATTTTCACTTTTTCCTGCAGATGAAAGGTGCCTATGAACCTCCCTTGATAAACAGACCATCCACTAGTTAGGGAACCTCAGTACAGAGCTGTGACTTGTAAAAGAGAACTCTGAAACATGAGAGTCTTTGCTTTTTCAAAGGTTTTTCCTTTGAAGGTTTACATTTCAGCTATTTTATAGGGTGACATTAGCAGTTTCTAATTAAAGACTCAGGGCAAATGTCTTGTGCTCCTGCAAGGAGAAAACAAAGCTCAGAATATAGTGGGAGTACCATGTTTGTCATGTGGCTGAAGGAATTGGGGGGGAAAGAGAGTCTGTGAAGTACCTGAGCACAAAGGCTTCTTGGTACCATTAAGCTACCTCAGTTTGAGTTTCTTAAAGACTGGAGAGGATGCATATATACTCCTTTTCCTAGGACAAATGACTAGGACTTGCTCCATAATGATCTGGACAGAATTAAGGGAAAAGATGGATTTTAACTAAATCTGAATATATAATAAATAACATGACTAGAGCTGATTTGTTACAATTTAAGGGTTTTTTTCACTAAAAACTTGAGTTCTCATTAACCTTCTCTCCTCCTATGAAGTGCTTGGATTGCAGCTCGTTCTGATCAAGACACTTTGAGAATGAAGTTGTGGGGAAACTGTGGGAAGGAAAATGGGAGAATTATATTTATGCAATGGAGAGAAGTGATGACTGTAGGACACTCAGGTTAGACCTAATCCAAGACCCACTGAATCTTTCATGTAGCTACAGACTTTGGATCAGGTATCTACAGTAGTATGTGGTTCTCAGGAGTGTTACTCCCATGAAGAATAACAACCTCTGTAATTCACAAATTGTAGATACTTCTAGTTTGTTTCGGGGCAGCATTGATTTTGATCTATGAAAATCTCTGTGGTTTGTACTCTGGATAACTTAAAAGAATACTCATCTCTTCCTTCATGATTTAACCCAGTACACTGAGATCAACTGAGCTGAACTACTAGCTTCTAGTTTTATATGTATGTGGGACCTCTAGGGAGAAAGTTTTCACTAGTTGGCCTTTATCTGGAATTTGCTTTTGCTTTGTTTTGACAAAGTCCATGTTTGTTCTTCTTCCGAGTAGGTTGCAAGAGTCCTCTCTTTATCATGGCTTTTCTGAAAGGTTGAGAGTGGGGTGTTTCATGGGAGAAAGGTTGTCATTTCAGATATAATTTCTTTTCAAATTGTGTTCACTTAAATGAACATATGTTCACAATAGTTTTAATTGCTTATATGGCTAGAGAGCGTCCAATGTATAAATACGGAATTAAACCATTCCAAGTCCCTTTGGGTTCTTTGACAACTTGCTCAAGTCTCCTTACTTCTGTTTGTTCATCTACAAAATTGTTAGCTACATAGCAGAGGTATTGTGCAGATTAATTATTTAGCAATAAATTGGAATAGGCTTACTCATGATGGATAACTGTCTTTGTTCAGAATTAATTCTATTTAAAACCATTAGGTTTAATCTTGAAGTAGATTGTTACTCAGTGCAAGTAATTGTATCAGTCTGGGCCCTAATGTTTGAAAAGCCCAATGGGCTGCTCTGCTGGACTGCAACTATACAATCCAGCTGTAAAAAGAACCAGTTTGTAGATGTGTTAGGTGATGAGCAAAGCAGAACCTATCTTGTTCCTTGGGGATTGCATCCTGGTCCTCTTTTCAGGCTGGAAGTAAGTGACAGCAAAAAGGGCATGTATACTGCCTACCACCCATATCCCATTCATCTTCATGAAGTGGGGAATGGCAGCCTTCTCCCTTCCCTTGTCAATTCACATAGTCTGCAAAGAGGAGTACAGGGGCTTTTTACACCCATTACGCAGGTGAACAGCTGGGCTTTAAATTTAGCTCAGTAGAAATATATATATTTTTGCTATTTTTATGTAAAAATATGGGAACCAAGAGAAACTGGGTACAATTACTTGCTCTACTGCTGAGAAAAACAGGGAGAAGGTATCCATGGGTAGAAACTGAAACCAAACAGAACATCAA
>NW_017729024.1:71443671-71449116 GCF_001723915.1 Gavialis gangeticus | reverse complement strand
AGCAGTTAAAATAAATAATGCAAAAAATATGCCAATGCATGAAAATATGAGTCTCTCATTTACAGTATGGGAAAGATCCACAGCTGGGGTGGCTATGATAATTGCATATAGCTAGGATAACTTATATCACCCAAAGATCTTCACCAAACATACTTTCTGGATGTATACAGTGAACACACACACACACACACACACAATATACAATCAAACAAAAGGACAATGGCCAGACTTGTTTTATTTTGACTGTAGGAAAAGGCATCAAGAAACAAGAGAATCAAAGCTAGCAACAGATAACATGGGGGGGGGAGAAGAACCTTGGCCAAATATGTTTTTGTCAGTCAACGTTTCTATTTATTTATTTTCAAGAAGAGATCTGTCAGGATGGAAGGACATTTATTATTTACAGAAGGTTGTCTGCTGCGCCTGCTGCCCTTGATAGCAAGTATCATTCCATACGAAAGGAAATAAATAAATAAAAAACAACTGATTAGGAAGGATTGGAGTAAGCAGTCAGGGAGGGCACTTTGATAACTTGTTAAAGGCTCAGCAACTGTATTCCTGCGGCTGCAGTGCCTTGCCATTTATTTTTATTCTCGTTTTTCTTTCTCTCCTTCTTTCTGCCCATGGAAGGTTATATTTTTCTATAATTACCACAAGCAAATCTTTCTCTGGCAGCACACGTAATGATTAATCGCACTTCCTTTATTACAGTAGTGGGTGGCTTTTGCATATCCTCTCTTTATATATAGTCTTTAATTTTCTGTATTACAGGCAGTACTAAGTAGTTTGCTTGTAGTAAAAAGATAACAATTAGCTGCATATGTTACAGAGCTACCGCTCTCAGATTGTTCAGTGATTTTTTTTTTTTTTTTGAGGTCTATCTTCCTTCTCCTGGGCATATGTAATTACCATTAAAGCTAAGGGAAATAAAACATATAAACATCAAGGACAAAAATGATCCCTAGTGTACACAAGTTAAAAACAAATTCTTACCTTCCTCTTCCAAAATTTGATATTATAATGGCTCAAACGCTGGATGAGTCACCCTACTCATTAAAACTGAAACCATCAATAAAAAGGGTAATATAGAAAAAAAGCAGTGATTCAGGGGAAATAAAGGCAGCAGTCACTCTAAAGCAAGCTGCCAGAATTTGGGGTTTGTGGCAGGGTTGGCTCTGGCCTTTTGATATGAGTAGTAGCCACACTATTTTATTCAAAACAGAAAATGGATATCAAAGATTGCTTTAGCTGTGCAGTAAAAAGAATAACTAGTGATTAGTGTGATGCTATACTTTGGCTCGTGGCCATTGCTCCACATATTATGGGGAACCACAGTATTTCAAAATGCTGGATGTGAGTGTGACCCATTTAGTTCTAAGTACAAATGTCACCCTGAGCCAAATCTGCTCAGTGAACCATTTACTTTTGTAAGTCAGTTGTTAGTGGAAGCAACTGCAGAAATTAAGATTACTCTCAGGAGTAAGAGCTGTAGAACTGGATGCCATTTAAATACAATATATCTTTATTTAAAATTTTAAATAATGTATTAAATTTAGATATAAATATTCAGATACTTGCCTGGTATGATCCGAGGGAACTATGAGGATTTACTCCAACTGAGGATCTGGCCCCAGTAGTGTGTTATACTTGAAGTTACATCTCAGTTAGACCATCTGGAAACTAAAAGATAGGGATACCTACTTTTCAATGCAGTTTCATACTAACAGTACATATGATCAATTCTGTGCGCTGCACTGCAGGCCTGCCTGTTCGTTCTCGTTGAAGGTTGCTTTGAGCAAATGAATCTCTAGGGTCAGGTTCTCAACCAAGAATTTGGTGCCTAAATGATTTTGGATGTGGTTATATGGGAGATTTAGGGTGAATGGATGTTTGGTTATTATAGTTCTCATCACTGGAGTAGGTAAATGTCAATTTTGTTTTATGTGTGTTTTAGTTTTGATAGTGTATTAGTTAACCATCATAAAAGTCCTCAAGCAGTGGATTGGGGCTTTCGAATAAATTGAGATAAATACATAAATATATAAATCAAGTACTGAAGCAGGCTGGTTCCTGTGAAAGCAAACAAATGAATAACAATATAGGTACAATTCCTCATTCTTTGCTTTGTGACTGTTCAGCCATAATAGAGATTTTCTTCACGAACTGTGGGAAATCTAGGGAGAAAACCCCCTATATTGATGGCAAGTTTTTACATGGGATACTGCTGAGGCTTGCTTAAAAAGAAGTCCATTCCTAGCACAGAGGATTAAATATATGGTATTGCTCCAAATTTGCTATAATGTAAACTATTGTCCAGAGCACAGCCTCAGAGTTTCTGCAGATAAATGCCATGAAAAGAACTGCCCCCTACCCCCACATGGATTAATTGGAAGCCTCAAAGGATCTTTCTATCTGTATAAGCAAAGTAGAACTGACTCTGCTCTCACTTACTCCAAAGTAAATTAGGAGTAATTCCACTGAAGTCAGTAGTGTTATGTCAGTTTAAAAATGGTATAAGAGAAGTCAGAATACGATCTGGTGTAAGGCACCAAATACTATGCAGATTTATTTGCATACATAAAATACTTCTTTTCAGGGCTAGACATCTGACTTTGTTGTCCTGTCCTGCATAAGCACTTTGTGTATTTAAATAAGGGATAAAGCGACACTCAACTCCCTGTTTGTCATTGCATTCAGTATAGACGACAAAGGTTTCAGACAAAGTTTATGCATATTTAAACATTACCAAAGAGTGACCCAATGTAGATTTCCATTTTCTTTTCTATTTTTGGTCATGACCTGAATGATTTTAATCCTTTAACTTCAGGACCAAAGTGTCTGTTTGGCATATTGGAAACTAGATGGGAAATTAATCGTTCCTGTAACATGATGCAGGGTTTTTTAATTAATATAATACAATATAAAGGAAGTGCATGGAAATTATATGTTACGTATGAAATTATGTTACGTCCTTCTCAGATACAAGTAGAAAATTATAATTGGAAGAGTTAATAGTAATGTTCTAAGAATTCAAAAGGGATTCAATTTGCAATGTACAACAATCCTATACCTGTCCCTTCTGGCCCAACTGTGAATCTATATATCTGGTTTAAGAGTGTGTAGATTAGACTATATTGAAGGAAATGATTTTTTTTTTTTTTTTTTAAACCCCCTCCTTTCCTTTGCTGTGAAGAGTAGTTAGTAAGACGATGCAGGACGAGATGATGAGTCATAGAAGTCATACACACAAAGGTGCTGCTTTATTTTTCTTCAAGTAATTATCCCCGGGCTGTTTTTTGCAGTAGATGCCATGTCACTGTATCCTCATGTTTTTCTAAGCAGGTTTTGAAGCAATGCTCATTCTAATTAGAGACCTTCTGTATCAGGCTCTTTGTGTAATTAGACACATTTATGCAAAATGCAGAGTGAAATTATGCCTCTACTTTTTGGGGGGGGGTGTGTGCACACGCGTGCACACGCGCGGGCGCGCACACACGCACCCCCCTGTATGTGTGCTCTATGGACAAAGGTAAAAATTCATTTAAGATTTGGTACAGCTACATAAAGCTTTATGTACCACTTAATGTGCTTTACCATTGCAAAACCCGTAAATCTGGGTTAGATAAGGATGAAATCACTATACATGGAATGGGATAAAAAAGGTGAAATCTTGCTCTGAGAAGCTGCATTGTAGCCTTCCATTAAATGGCCATCAGCCTGTGACATCAGTAGTACAGTTATCTCCTGTATGAAATGTTAAGATCACTGGATTTACAGAAATATTCGTTTTGCAGCTTCTCCATCTAAACCTGTCTGACCCATCCCCATAGCATAACCCACTGATGAGTGAGTTACCGTTTCCTCTCTGCCCTGATCCATAGAGGATATGACTTGTTATAACATCCAACTACAGAGGCTTGGCTCAAGGCCTTAGCTCAAGTGGTAGCAGCTTGTTTGTTTCATTCTGTGGAGGCCTTAGCATCAGTCCCCAGCTTATTTGCCAAACGGGTGGCTATCAGGAAAGCTTCTCTCTTCTCTGACCTCAGCTGGGTCAACTTGGAGGGCTCATCTGTTCCTTTGGCAGCTGACAATCTGTGGAGGCAGGGACTTAAGCGGTGAGAAAGCGGTGAGAGTTTGGAGCCATGTCCAAACTCTCTTTACTAGGGGAGAAATTCATAGGGTGTGCAGAGGAAATGAATAATGTGTTAGGTGAGCCTTTCTGCTCTGGATTGAATTTCTCTAAAGGGATTAAGGACTCCATTTTCCCAGAACCAGTTTGTGGGTATCTGCACTGTGAATTTGATTGGAGAGCTTTTGTGAGAAGCTCATGAGTGGCTCCACTGCCATGGCACCAGGTGCAGGCTCCCTGTGAAGTATATATTCTGGTAATATTTGTGTTCTATCTTATTGCAGGCTGTCTGTCTACATGCCCTAAAGCAATATAAGGGATGCTTAAATGCATTTAGATGATGAGTCGTCTAAAGAAATGCTGAAAACGTTCTGGGATGACATAATATGCTTTTCACCCCACACCTTTCTTTTCTTTCTGTACATAGCAAAAAAGACTAGCTTTCATACTGTTAAATATCATAATGTAATAAGGCTATGGCTACATGAGCAAGTTAGCATGCGGTAGAGTATGTTGCAAATTTATGGCATGCTAGCTACTAGGTCCGTGCAAAGTGGGTAGTATTTGCTTTGGATTCTGATGCGGCTGATTTGGGGGACAGTGATTAGATCCAGTGATTTGAATCACTGTCCCGAACTGATTTGGCTGAATATGATTCAGAGATTAAGCTGCTGCCAAATCTCCGAATCACACAGGCCTGACCTCTGCCTGCTTTCCCAGCCTGGCAATGGCTGCCCTGCCCGCCCCAGCTCCTGGCACTTTGAAAAAAAACCCTGAATCAGCGGGTGCTGCCAGGCTGGAGGGGTTATCCCTGTTGCCCCCCACTGCCTTACACTGAATGGGGGGGCTCTGCACAAGCCCCCCAACTCCTGCCCTCTCCCAGCCCTCCCATGGCTGCCATGCCTGCCCCAGCTCTGACCCTTTAAGAAAAAAAATGAGGAAAACCCCAGACTCACCATTCTTGCCTGGTGGGAGGCAATTCCTGCTGCCCCCCACTGCCCCGAACCATACGGGGGGCTTTTTCATGACCCTCCCAAAGCCCTGAGGCCACTGCAGGATCTGGTGAGTCCAAGGGTTTTTCTCAGGGTTTTTTTTCTTAAAGGGCTGGAGCTGGGGCAGGCGGGGCAGCCATGGGGAGGCTGGGGGAGTGGAGGAGGGTTGGGGGGCATGCAGCATGTGGCGGGGGGGGCAGCAGGGATTGCCCCCTGCTCAGCAGCACCTGGAGAGCCTGGGCTTTTTTTAAAAGCACCAGGAGCTGGGGCAGGCAGGACAGGCATGGTGGGGCTGGGGGAGTGGGCAGGGGTCAGGGGGAGCTG
>NW_017729024.1:71438266-71443446 GCF_001723915.1 Gavialis gangeticus | reverse complement strand
GAATCATCAAAGCTCTCTGAATCTTTTCTGAAGATTTGGAGAGCTTTGAATTGATTCGGACCTTTTAATTGGTTCCTTGGAGATTCAGCCACCAAACTGGGCCTAATCTCCTCCAAATCGCCACCCAAAGCTTCGCAGCCCTACTAGCTACCCCTGCATGTTGCTTGTCTGCCTGCTCTTATCCTTCAATATGCGTCTCAGTGAAGGATACTTTTCAGTAACTTGTTTGTATTGCCATTCCCAAAACTCATGTTTGCAAGGACATAGCAAACAAATAATAGACTGAAAATGCCCTATAGAAAAACATTGGTAAAAAGTAATCTTAGTATGCTGATATTTGAATTTTAATATCCACTGGACAACCACGTCCATGACAACTGGCTTTTTTATGCCAAACTTTTTGATTCAGAAAAGACTAAAGAAACTTTGCTTTTATATGAATTTTTATATACTTATTAAAAATATAGGGATTTGCACACTTAACCAGATAAAAAATATGTAAAAAGAGGCATTGCCTGTTTGATAGTACAGCTTTCCTGCCACTCAAGACAACTGAGTGGAACTGATGTACATTAGATAGTAGTACTGTATTTGTATTATTATTATTACTTTTTTTTTAGCATTGGGTTGACACCACAATGTACATGTTTGGTTTCCTTTGTTCTAAATGGAACTATTGACAATCTGCCTGGTATGCTTTCAGTAGAAAAAAAGTGATGAACAAAGCTGTAAATAATGATTCTAAAATGCAGAAGGTCGTTTTGAAGCTAAAGCCATGTGGGTATCACTTAATTCACTCCTACCCCTGCCCCGTGAGGATGAAAATTGTACTGTTATTATGACAGATTAATCTTCATTTTATTGCATTCAAATTCAGCCTGCTTAATCAATGCTTTTGTGTGATAAAAGAAGATCTTCAGACATCCTGTCTACACTTGTCTCTTTTCCATTAAGTGTATATTAATGGAGGAGACTTCTAAAAGTTATCGGCATATATCATCAGATGAGATGTCAGAATCAGCCAAATTAGACAATAATCAATGTAAAGTAATTGATGATGGTTCTCAAATAAAGTTATGGTGCACAGCAAAAGAATCATTTGTAAAATTAGAAGAGCAGAGAGGACATGGAGACATACCAAGATGAACAAAAAAGCGGGATTTGAGATTCTAGCAGAGTTAAGTACCATTGTAACTGGTAATAACCAAGAGCTGGAGTGATGAATGGAAGAATCAAAATTGCATAGATAACAGGGAAACACAAAGCTGAAGCAACTGAGAAGCACACTAAAAAAATATTTTTAACTCCAAATTTGTGTTTGACAAATGGAGGAGACCTCAGCTACTCAACCATGTTTTGAGATGAGGTCCCCAAATGGCAAATAATTTTTACCTACCATGAGAAGAACAATGATTAGACCCTAAAGGATAGATTAAAGAAAGGGTTGCAGCCTTAGGTTAAAGTTTCCTTCTGGGTTTGTTGTTGTTGTTGCTTATGTATATAGTTCTGTAGCTGTGCAGGAGCCAAGTAATTTCCTTAGTATCTGAATGTGCTTGTTTTGGGTATTAATGTTATAAGATGTCATTAACTGCTTATCATAATCCCTACTCACCCTTCCTTTTCTTCCTCTTTTCCTCTTTTTTTCCTCTTTCATCTTGAATGTAAAGCTCTGGGGGACCATGGCAAAATTATTTTGTTGTGAGGAATATGATTCTGAGGTGGTGGTTTACCATTATAAAAATGCTGCTTTCGATGTGTAACTTCACTTTTAAAATCTTCAGTCATTTCTGCTTTCTTCCATCTTCTTATTTTCACAATCTTATTTTCACAAAAGGAAGAGAAAATTACAAAGATAAGTAATACCCTGGAACATAAATATACATGAGACATGAAAAACACAAAAACTCTTCACAAACAATAGGTAAAAAGAACATTTTAGGCCTAACAGAGAATGATAATGTCTTTTCAAAACAAGGGTTTTATATCTAAATCAAAGAAAATGGAAGAAAAGCCTGCTGATTGATAACAGTAAACATCATGGGAGAGACATTTTGATAAGTCACTTTATCCTTCATTCGTTGAAGAGGATAGATAATGAGTTTGTTTGTGATATCAGAGAAAGACAAGGAGATAGGGGAGGTAGAGGGATGAAAGACTAATAACTCAATGAAATCTTATGCCTCGAGATATCCATTATGTCACTTATATGCAGTGTAAGTATTTTGGATTTGGTTTTGTTTTATTTCAAACCTCATTCATTTAATGGCACCAAAATACAGAGGATGCATTACATTGTTGTCATTTTACATTCAATAAAACGCAATAAACTACAAAGGATTGGGAAAATGCCTATATTCTGAAGGAAATGATGTGCTCTTAGTTCCTCTGTTCCTTCTTCAGTCACAGGAATAGATGGGGGGAAGCAAATATGACTTCAAGCCAGCTTTTTTACTCTCTGGATTGCCTAGGTAACTAGGGGCTTGTTCAGTCCCTGATATAAATTAATGTATCCTCAGGGGTCCCCTAACTTGGTTCCTTGCCTGTCAACAGTTCAAAAAACTTAAAGCATAGTGCAATCTGCCAGTACCTTCCTCCCCCTTTTTGGGCTGGGATGGGGGCCAGCACTGAATCATCCACTTACACTCCGCTAAGATTACACTGGAAATATGCTTTTTTTACCTGCTTTATCCATCATAAAATGGCACAACATCATAATATAGTCTACAAAAGGCCAGGTTACTCTTGGCATTTTGGGCACTGCCCTTGACATCTGCAGAAGCCCTAGGTAGGAAATCAGGACATGGTTCAATCATTGTAACTTGACCACAGGATGGTCCACAGTACCAGTAATTAAAAAATAAAAGGCTTTATTTTTGGAGGATGAAACCTCCTAACGTGTCTGGTAAGAAACCAGCCGGTTTACATAGCCATGACTGTCTGAGAGATCAATGAGACAGCATTGTTATTTACAGATGGGAAAAAATCCACGATCCAATCATGAAATCCCTGACACATGGGGAAAAAGAGAAACCAAAAAACACCCACAAAAAACAAAACAAAAATAACAACATCATTGAGGGCAAGTATGAAAGTCACAGGCTAGAGAAAGGCCAGCTGGCAAGCAAAAAGAACAGACTGAAGAAGGGAGTAATGTCTTACCGTGTCAGAGGCCCTCAGTTAAAAGTTTCTCTGTTTTCTGGCACTGTAACTCAGAACACCCTACGTAAATGGTACTAACTACATTACTACCAGTAGATCAATAAAAAGACCCTGATTTGGGAAAGCAGTTGAACTATTTGAATTGTAGCCCAGGTAACTCGGGTATATACTCCCTTTTTCCAATTGAAGGGGATTGTTAGCTGGCAGGTGTGCTGTGGGGAAACTGCAGACTGCTCAGTTTCCCTCCATCCTTATAGAACCAGGCCAGGACAGTCAGGGGACTTACCTATATACACATGTATTTACATTAACTTATCACAAGGAAAAGCAACATGGATATAAACATATGTACTATATCTATAAGATATCTAAACAGATAACATAAGCAATACCCTCTAGGTAAATGCCATAAAACCCGATACCAGTACTCCAGATACAGGTAAGTCACAGGTAAGTATCTGATCTGAAACAGATAAACCCCAGAATAAACATAGATAGCTAACAGATAAACTATAGATAAGTATGGGTGAAAAATAAATAAGCCAGAAATAAATAAAAATAAACAACAGGTGAAATAATAGCAACAGGGGGTCCCAGCAGAGCCCTAGGACTCTACTTATCTACTAATTTACAAACATGAGAGTTCACAAAATATAAGGCATGACATCGCACCACTTATGGTACAAGAACTCCATCGTTTCATAGTTGGTAGGGTTGGAAGAGACCCCTAACTTGATTCCTTGCCTGTCAACAGTTCAAAAAACTTAAAGCATAGTAGACCCTCTCCATGTTGTCCACATCCCTCCTGAAGTGCAGCGCCCAGAACTGGACTCAGTACTCCAACTGCAGCCTGACCAGTGTCGCATAGAGGGGGAGGATCACCTCCTTGGACCTGCTTGAGATGCATCTGTGGTTGTATGAAAAGTTGAGGTTGGCCTTCCTGACTGCGTCCCCACATTGGCGGCCCATGTTCATTTTGGAATTAGTAATGATGTCAAGATCCTTTTCTGCCTCTGTGCTGACTAGAAGGGAGTTCCCCAGCCTGTAGGTATGCTGCTGGTTCTTCCTCCCTAGGTGCAGTACCTTGCACTTGTCAGTATTGAAGACCATCCCGTTCTCATCCGCCCACCCCTGTAACCTGTCTAGATCTAGTTGCAGCCTGTCTCTCTCCTCCAGTGTGCCCCCTTCTCCCCACATTTTGGTGTCATCCATGAATTTGAATAAGGTGCTTTTCACCCCCTCGTCCAAGTCGCTGATGAAGATGTTGAACAGTGCGGGCCTGAGGACCGAGCCCTGAGGGACCCCCTGCCCACATCTCTCCAGGTCAAAAAAGACCCATCCACCACCACTCTCTGGGTGTGGCCCTCCAGCCAATATGTGACCCATCTGACTGTGTAGGCATCGATGTCACAGTCACCTAATTTTTTAATGAGAATGGGGTGAGACGCAGTATCGAAGGCCTTCCTAAAGTCCAGAAAGACTACCTTCACTGCGACACCTATGTCCACGCATTTTGTGACCTGGTTGTAGAAGGCCACCAGGTTGTTCTGCCAGGACCTGCCTTGAATGAACCCATGTTGGTTGCCCCTAAGCATAATCTCCCCTGCTGGTCCCTCACAGATGTGCTCCTGGATCATTTTCTCAAAGAGCTTCCCCAGGACCGAGGTAAGACTAACAGGCCTGTAGTTTCCTGGGTCATCCTTCCTCCCTTTTTTGAAAATGGGGACCACATTGGCCCTTTTCCAGTCCTTCGGCACCTTGCCAGAGCACCATGAGAGCTTGTAAAGCTGTGGCAGGGGTCCCGCAATGACCTCTGCTAATTCCCTCAGCACTCTGGGGTGGAGATCGTCAGGATCTGCTGATTTAAATACATCCAGTCCCTCCAGAAGTTCATTGACTAGGTCCTCACTGACCCTGGGCCTGGCAGTGCTTCCCCTGGGTCCATCAGGGATCCCAGTGGGGGGGATGCCAGGGTCCCTGCTCAAAAAGATGGAGGCAAAGAAGTTGTTAAAGAGGTTAGC
>NW_017729024.1:71434313-71435176 GCF_001723915.1 Gavialis gangeticus | reverse complement strand
CCCTGTCTCTTACCTGGGTATTTCTTGTGCTCATTGCCTGCCTTGGCTGGGTTGTTCTTGGTTCGGTGTTCCATGGCTCCCTCTATCCTCATCTTCCCCTTCCCCCAAAGATAAACTTAAACCCAAAGGGACACCCCAATGCCCTTGGGCTTTTCCCAAGCCCTACAAGAAAACCTGCCTATAGGGAGGCCCTCCCAGTGGGACTTCCACTTTCAGGAGCCATTAACTAACCAGGGGGGACTCCCACTCCCTTGTGGGAATCCTCTTTTCCCTGCAAGTCATGGCTTCCGGGCCTGGAGGGTGGCCTTCGTCCTCTGCACCAAACTGCTCCCTTGCCTGCAGTGGGCTTCAGGGGGGTCACTGTCCCCTGGAACAGGTCTCCTATATGCAGGGCTTCTGGAGCCTCTGGCTTGGCCCTGTGTGCTGGCTCAGTAGCCTGAGCACCGTTTGGCTCCCTGGACTCAACCTTTTGCTATCAGTCAGAGGCCTGGGCTGTCTCATGCAGCACCAGGCTTGGTCCACTCTCGGATCCTCCATGCCGTGCCTCCTGCACTGAGCTCCAAACCTCATTCTGGGGGTTGAGGACCTGAGCTGCCCAAGTGCTTCAAAGGTCTTACTCCACGCACTGGCGTGTGCACTGTGTCTCTGGCCGCACGCCAGAGGTTGCAGACCCAAGCTGCCTTACACAACTCCCAGTGTCTGGACGCCATGCACCATGCTGCACACCAAAAGCCTAACTGCTGGAGCCGTGCACTGTTCTCTGCTGATGGAAGTCTTTAGAAGTGCTTCTGGGCTACTGCTTTGCCCTGTTGAACAGCTCTCCTGAGCTCTTCTAAGCCCCGCTCTTCTCTCTTCTCCATCCT
>NW_017729024.1:71426272-71429313 GCF_001723915.1 Gavialis gangeticus | reverse complement strand
CGCACTGGCGTGTGCACTGTGTCTCTGGCCGCACGCCAGAGGTTGCAGACCCAAGCTGCCTTACACAACTCCCAGTGTCTGGACGCCATGCACCATGCTGCACACCAAAAGCCTAACTGCTGGAGCCGTGCACTGTTCTCTGCTGATGGAAGTCTTTAGAAGTGCTTCTGGGCTACTGCTTTGCCCTGTTGAACAGCTCTCCTGAGCTCTTCTAAGCCCCGCTCTTCTCTCTTCTCCATCCTGGATGTGTTCCCCTCATGCTGGGCATGCAGCTCCTTTTATATGCTCCAGGGCTCTGCTTCTGAGTCTTCTGGACTTAAGTGTTGCAGTCTTCAATCAGGTCTGGGGGGGGAACTCCTCTCCCCCTCCTCTCAGGAAAGGGGTGTGACTTCACTCTTCTTGCTGCCTCCTGATTGGTAGATGGACTCCACCAATTAAAACAGCAAGATTTCAAGCCTGGGACTCAACACAATCTCTAAAAGAAAAGCCTGATACAAAATATAATGTATTTATTTATAGTGTCTCTTTTAATGAGCCAATTATCATAGGTCACACGATGACTGAAAGTCTTATAAGACTGTACCTATCAATTAGAAGTGGTATAGGTATCATTGATATAAGCATTTAATGAATGCTGCTTAATCAAGAACTTGTACATTTCCAAAACCTATATTAAATCTTATGACATTAATGTACATAATTGTATTGGTATTTTTTTTTTAAAGGACCATTTTTTTCCCTTGGGTGGGAAACTTCATGGATAAGGCAAAACTTATGCTATCTGTAATCCAGTCTTTGCCAGCTTTAGAAATTAAATGCATATGGCTTGCTATATTTTCAGGAATTTATAATTAGGAATACTTTAAAGTAGGCCAGGGAAGAATAAGAATGAGAGAGATTAACTTAATAGGTGCCTATACATGAGCTGGGAGGCTGCCCTGACACACTGTAATTTCAGCGCATCACAGCAGGCTCAATTAATCAAGTTTGCTGACCATGCTCCGACCAACTTTCATGTTCCATGTATCAGTGTCCCTGTGCTTCAAAATGGCGGCAGGGTGCTTTACCTAAAGCTTGTTTGAGCTTTAGATAAAGTGCTCCTGTTGCCTTTTTGCAGCATGGGGATGCTGATACATGAGATGTTCTGGGTGCTTTAACTAGAATGACACTCGGAGCCACTTCAATTAAAGCCTCCCCGCCCCCCCACTCCTGGAGCACATGTAAAAATGGCCAATGGTTAAAACAAAGAGTGAGTTCAGTGTTATACAAGGCTTGCTGGGTTGAATTTATAAAAATGCTTACAATTACGAATTTATCTCCTATAATTAATCCACTTTTGGAAACTATCCTGTGCATTACCTATGCAAATAACGCGTGGCTTGCTTCATCCCATAACTCCCTTCTCCTAGTTGATGATATTATGTAGCTGAGAACAAAGGATTTTTCAAGGAAAAACAGAGATATGTGGACTTCAACCTTGTTAAAATTATTTTTTAACAAAGAATATGTTGAAAAAGTCCAAATATAAACTAAGTGTAGTCAAGGAGAGTGCCAATTTATGTTCTCTTATATCCTGTTTGCAAGATGCAGCCTGGTATTCAATAATATACAGTTACTATAGCAACTGTGGAAAATATAGTACACGTGCTATAATAGTTCAGTGGTATGAAGCAGCTATAAATATTCATTTCCAATATATCTGAAGAAATAAACAGAGAAAAAAATATTTTTACCAATTAATTATTCACGTAGCTTCTTTGCAGTCTAGTACATTTGTTCTTAGCTCAAAGGGATGAGAAGTGATACTATACTATATTTGACACAGATACTATGCAATACTTGATTCAACCCCTGCTCCCCCTTCCCTCCCCAATCCAGTCTTTTAAAAAGCTGCATATTTGAAGTGTTTAAATAATCAACAAAAAGTCAAAGATGTCACAAAAGTCACTAAACACTGAGACTCAGTGCAAATAAGCTCCTCCTCCCAATAATCCTCTCCCTCTTTGCCCTTGTTCCCTTACGATCAATAAGAGCAGGCTGCCTTGCATGCAGCAGAGAAGCATGTTTGGTGGCCCACAATTAGGAGATTAATAAAGAATTTTCTTTGCTTATATTCCTACTAACTTCATCTGCAAAAGAACATGAAAATTCTTCACAGTGTGAAACTCCTGACTGTATGACATAATAAAGATCCAGTCAATTAATGCCAATAAAATAAACAGTAAAAGCTGTGTTATCCAGCACTTTACCATCTGGAATGCTCTATTAACTGGCATCTGTTACACTGGGGCACTTCCGGTTTTGCCGCCGTGAGCCAAATCCCACTTCTTCCTCATGGATCACGGCTTGGGGCAAAGCAGCCTGTGCCCCTTCCTGTCCCCCAGCACATTGACACCAGGAAGTGAAAGCCCTGGTGCACCTGACGCGGAAGGAGGGCCAGTGGCCCAAACAGGCAAAGACACCTTCAACCTGCTGGACTCAGATAAACCAGCACCCCCCATTCCCCATGGATGCTGGATAACAGAGCCTTTACTGTATACACAGCAAGAACTAGGGTGGACATGGCCACTGACTTGTTAGGCAAATGTTCTTCCAGCATTAATAAAACAATTATATTAAAACATGATGGAGACTTTTTCTATTTCACCCATAATTCCCAATGTTATTGTACACAACCTGAGTCCAAGTTCACGCTCCAAAAGTTACAAAGCACAATTTCAACATACTGGTAAACACATGTTATAGAATGGAGATTGTGTTGTGGCAATAAACATTAGGGGTGTGTGAAGCAGGCCATATTCAATTTGGATTTGGATTCAACCCAAATCAGGGACAGTGATTCAATTCATTGATTCAGATGACCGTCCCCAATTCAATTTAGCCCCCCCCCCCTTCCCCCCCCCCCAGCTCAGCAATCAGCTGTGGGGAGACCCTGGATTCTCCCTTCAGACTCAAGAGGCACCAGTCACCGAGCCAGGGGGGACAGGGAGCGCGCTGCCTGATGGACCCAGAAATGGACTGGAAGTGCTTCTGGTCCACTT
>NW_017729024.1:71423413-71426082 GCF_001723915.1 Gavialis gangeticus | reverse complement strand
TCTCTTGATTTGATTCAGATTCAGAGATTTGGCCACCAAATCAGACCGAATCTCTGCCACATCAAACGAGGAACTGAAGCTTTGCAGAGCAGTAATAAACATTCAATGAACTAACTAGCCACAACTGTGTAGCTGGACTCCAGCAGCTACCATGTGATGAGCAGAGAATTTTTATCTTCAAATTATGATGGAGGAGTGACCAGCTCCCTTCTAGGGGTTCTCCACCAATTTGCTACTTAAATGTCCTGCCAGGGGTGAACTGCAGGAGCCAAGAAATATTTTAATCATATTATATTTATGATACTAGAATGATCAATGTGCTTCCATTTAAAATCCTGTCAGTCTGTCTGTCTTGCCCATAGATGAGAAAAAAAGGGATTGTAGATAATGTTAAGGAGTGATACGTTTAGAGTAAAAGAAAGAAAGAAAGAAATATTACTTTATGCAGCATATCCTGTGGACAACCTTCACTGACATAAGAGGACATCAAGACAAATACATGGCTAGTTTTTAAAAGGACTGCAATGTCACAACCACTAACAACATTTGCAGGAAGGCTAGGACAATAAGATCAATTGTATATTATGTATTAGGGGCACAGATTAATTACTTACAAGGAAATTGAAAAGGATTTCCCTACTTACAACCCCATGTTTAGAATGCAAGTTGGTGTGAAGGATGTAGCTGAAGCCATGAGCCCTCTTTTGCTCCATTTTACTCCCCTGTGGGAATATGGAAAGTACTGTTCCTATGCTCACCTGAGTAATGCCTTTATATTAGCAACAAAATAGAGGATCGGGAGGCATAAGCATAACCGTGTCCCCCAACTCCCCAGCCCTATTCTCCTGTGCTCACCTGCATAATAATTAAGCAAGGTATAACTCAGTGGTTGTGTCTACATGAAATGCTGACTGCACAGTAGCTCTTGACTATACTGCAGTAGTGGTATGTGGCAGACAGCATGACACGATGCTTTGCGCAGTAGTCTTGGGCTACTGTGCAGTCAGCATAATGAAATGCTGTTCCAAGGCACTACTGTGCAGTAACTCTGGTTACTGCGCAGTTATTTAGTACTTATTTATACAGGTTTATACAAGTACTAAATGACTGCGCACTCAGCGTCTTGCATAGACATGGCTGCTGTGTCAAAAGGAGGGGTTTAATCTTTTTAAAGCATGCTATATTTGCCACTGCTGGAGACAAAATAACAACTTACATAGAACAATGGTCTAAAGGGCAAATGATATATTCTATAGCTCTATAGTGAATATGAGACTTGGGAAAATTCAAACAGTAAATTTTCTAGGCTGGTGTGAATGCAGTAGGAATACTGTTTGTATCTGGATGACTACCCCAAGGAGCACAGACACAACCAAATCAAGATTTGTATGCACAAGTGAGCCTTTATGTGCAAATATTGGGTAAGTTCAGGCTTGAATACCCAATCTGCTTATCCAAACATTTGTTTGGGGAATGCAAAAGGCAGCGTGTACACAGGCTTCCAATGCGAGTTTTAAGGCATGTTTGAAGATTTGGCCCCGAGTATATTTGGGGTTAGTGAATATTTACTTATTCCTCAGAGCAGAGATTTTTTCTTAATACTTTTTCATACCAGAAATAGATTGTTCTTTGTGTGAAATCTACTGTCAGCAATGGACACACAAACATATCTACTGCCAAATAAGATTTTTTTTTTCTTTTTGGATGCTTTAATCTGTAAAGATTTCTTCTCTCCGTCCATTTAAAAAAATGAATACTTTGACCATGCATTGGTAAGAATCTCTACCCCAGAAACATACAATATCATATGTGAAAAACAGCAGGCTGTATAGAAGCCATCCAGCTACTGTACTACAGATTGGATTGACCAATACAGCAGTGTCCCCTTCCCTCGTCTGGCTTCCCTGGGTCTTGGGATTTGGCCCATAGAGTGAGTTGATACTCTGTGACTTTCACTACATACACGAGTCAGTGAGTAGGCTAATCTTTGTTTTTCTGCTCGCAACATACCAACTAGTGCAACTGAACTTGTACAGGAAACTAGTGCTTTGCTACTATCCAGGACCATCAGGAACTATGGACTCTATGGTTAAGTACAGACAATCAAAAAGTCTGAGGTTGAATTGATTAAGTCTTTTCAGGTTAGTCTAAATTGCAGAGATTGCAACAGAAGGGAACAGATGTATACCTTTGATTAAGAAAATGCAGTCACCTGCCTGTGGCTCAGACCAGAAGCCAGGGGACACTAGACAATGTAGCCAGCATAGGTTGTGTGTTCATTTCCTGTTCCTGCTGCCCCTGAGGTCTCTGGGATATGCAGTCCAAAATCACAGCAGCAGGACTCTGCAGGGTTCTAAGTCACTGCCTCTTCCTGATTCAAGGTGTCTCTGGGATTTGGAGTCCGCAGTTGCATTCAGCAGTAAGTTTGAGTGGGGGAAGGGGTGTTTAACCCCCACTCCAGCTAGGGAGCAGAGGGGTGGGCCCAACCCTGCTCTCTGGACCAGACAGCCCAGGTCAGGGCTGCAAAACATGCTGGGATTCTGGGGCACTGTGATTTAACTCGAACTAAGAAGAGGTCTGGGACAGAAGTTTCATAAACTAGCTCGACCCAAATCAGTTAAGTATGATACTACTACATTCAACCAGGTTTATCTTAAACCAGTTTCAGC
>NW_017729024.1:71417877-71423388 GCF_001723915.1 Gavialis gangeticus | reverse complement strand
TGAGCTTCTGTTCTGTTACAGGTTTAAACCAGTTTCTGAATACTTAAACTGGATTATGTGTAGCTTCTGTTCCTAGCCTATGACACCATGAGCTATCCATCATATAAGGTAAATTATGAATGTATAACAATATGAGCAACTAAAAGTGTTACCTAGAATAGTAAGTAAAACACCTTCACTTAAGAGGCATCTAGTGCTCAGAGATGAATGAAATAATCTATTATTATCCTTGTGATGATTAGCTTTGGATCTTTTGGGTTTTCTGTATCTAAATATTATTTCCTATGCTTGAAACCTCTGAAAATAATTGGTTTCATGACAGTGAGTTATCAGCATCTGAAACTACCTTTAAAATGCCTTGGGTGTTACTTGAGAGAAAAAAAAAACTTACTTCAATAACATTGAAATAGGCCTTTGCAAAGACAATCCTTTATACTGCTAGCAATAAGGTAATAATCAGTTAGGATCCCATACAACAAACATTACCAAGGAGAAACATTGGAAATAATGCTTGGTAGTAGGTATTTGTAGTTTTGGATTCTGATTTTCTAAAGTTCCTGAACCAAATCCCAGTCCCTGACTCTAATACAGTAAAAGCTGCCTTAAGCAGCACCTTACAAGTCGGCATGCTTTATTAACTGGCATGATGGCTTGTAAGGTAAAAGTGAAACCAGAAGTGCCCACCATGGGACTTCTGGTTTTGCAGAGCCCTCGTAGCCTGGGGCAAAGCAGTCAGTGCTGCTGAGCCCCTATGGCTGGGGTATAGCAAGCTGCATGGGGACCTCCTCCCTGTCCCTTGGGGCCTGCGGGGCCCACGGGAGGGGTGGCGATGCGGCGGGAAGGACGGCAATGCCCCGGATGCCCTCTCAATTAACCAGCATATTTTGTTATCTGGCACCCCGCTTTCCCCATGTGTGCCGGATAGCAAAGCTTTTGCTGTAATACTAGTAGTTCAAAGAGGAGAGAGAAATGTCCTATGTAGTGCACATATGAATGAGAATTAAACTATTAATTTTATTGTGGAGCAGTAGGCAACATCTGCAGACCCTTTGTTTAAGGTTCCTGTACATAGAAATAATAGACATCATAAAAATTAAGGACTGGAAGAGCCCTTGAAAGAACATCAAGTCCAACCCCCCTGCTCTGGGCAGGAATACTGCTGAGATCAAATGATTCCAGAAAGGTGTCTGACCAGTCTCCTTCTGAAGACTTCCAAGTCTGGGGACTACACCACGTCCTTGGGAAGTCTGTCCCAGATTCTGGTCATCCTTATGGTAAACAAGTTCTTTCTCACATCCAACCTGAAACCATCCTCTATCAGTTTATGGCCATTGCTGTTTGTCCTTCCCTGGGGTGCCCTAGTGAACAGTTTTCCTCCCAGCTCCTGAGAAAAATGCATATTCTATTTCTGGCACAATTAACATGTTAATCATAAACAGCAAATGACCACATGTTCATCAAATTTATGGTACCATAAAATGGCAAACTAAGCACAAAGAACTCACTCCAAAAATTGTGTAACATCTTTGTAGCTGATTTGTATGGTGCCATAAATTGTATGTATTCCCATCATCCTGATGCTGACAATCATCAGATCTGGAACCTGCTGGGGGATGTCCTGGTCCCAATTAGCTGATTGTTCACATCAGGAAGTGGGCTTCCTAGGACTTGGCTCCATAAAGATCCATAGGATCATAGAGGGGATGGCCTTGGGTCCAAACTAACACTGGGGCTTTCTGACGTTTCAGCTGAAAGTTGGGGTCTGGCACAGGGCACCCCTGGGGTCTGGGACAAAGCTGCCCCCTGCCCAGTTGGTGAGATCAGACTAGGAGCAGCTCTGGGTCCTGAACCTGGTTGCCTTTTGCTCTATGTATGCTGGGCAGACAGTGAGGGTGGAAGAAGCTTCTCTCATCTTCAGTTGTACAAGTGAGTTTAAAGAGGCATCCAACACAAGCAAAAGGGGATGGAAGAAGCTCTTTTATCCCTAGTTGCCCATCCAGGCAATTCTTTAAGTGGGAGAGCATGCCTGTGGGTGAGTGAGCTTCTCCCTTCCCCTACTGCATGTACTCATTTAAATAGGTGTCCAGCACATACAGTGGGGATTGGGGATAGCTCCTCATCCCCAGGTGCACTTCCTTTTAAAGAGGTGCCTAGCCCAGGCAGCTGGGAATGAGGGAGCTTTCCCATCTCCACCGCTTGCATAGTCATCTCTTTAAACTGACTGAAGCAGCTGAGGATGATGGAAGCCCCACTGCCATCCCCAGCTGCACCATGGGGAATACTGTGAACCTGCCATCAGGGATATTCTCCCTGATATCAGGCTTATAGTACCCAGGAAAGTGAAAGAGCAAGCAGGCATTCGGCTGGAACCCACAGCAGCTGCACACCCACTTTTTAAAGGTCTGAGGCACTGTGAGTTTGATATTAGGTAAAGGCTCCCTAGTGCTGGGTTCATGGCACCCCAGACCTTTAAAAATCAGGCATGCTGCTGGGAATCCTGGCTGAATGCCTGCCCACTTTTTTATGTCCTTTGGCAACCCGTGGAAGGGGCACCTGGAGAGTGGGGAGCTTCCAGCTGCCACTTCCACATTCATGGTGGGGAGGGGTCAGCTGGGGAGCAGCAAGTGCCTCCCCATGCTGGCAGTTGTGTGATTGGGGTTTGAGGAATTTTATTTCCCATTCCCAGAGTTGCTTGATCACCTTAACATCTGCCAGCAGTCTAACCGACTACTTAACTGAGTGACCATCTCCCAATTTCCAGTTTCCTTGGTTTCCTTATTTAGGGAGACTTCCACAACTTCTATCACTACACCCTATATCAGCAGCTGAGCAGCCTTTGGTCTCAGTAAGACCAGTATAGCTTGTTTTATGCCACCCAATCTTCATCCCCCAACATAGGAAACATTTCCATATGATCTAGAAGTTTGGATAGGGCTACAGAAGGATAGTCTCTCCAGCCAGTAGTCAGAAGTTCAAGGATTTGTCCAAATCTAGTGTCCCATAAGGCTAACATAGCTAAGGTTTGCCAACCGCAGTGGCCTACAGGAAAGTAGTGTAGCTAGCATTACATCCCACTGGCTTTGATGCACCAGCTTGTAGAAGCAGGTACACATGCAGTGATGGGTTGACTGGGAAGTGGTCTTCAGCATGAGGCCAGAGATAAACTTTAAATAGACACCTCTGAAGCTGTAATAAGACACCTTACCTATTCTATCACTACCAGGTTGGGCCACTGGTCTGTAACTTAGAATATCCCTTAGACCCAGAATCCCAGTCAGGCAGAGGATCAGGGCAGTGGAAACATTGTCTTTTTCCCTTTTATTCAGACTCTGTACTGAGTGCAGTTTGGCTGTGCCTGACCCTCTATTTATTGCACAAGATGATAATATTTTGTTTAAACCTTTGTGATTTCTTTATTAAATGCTTGTCTTCAGCAGAGTTTAATAATTTAATCTCTTTAGGACTCTTGTGTTCTACTGACACAATGGCTCTACTGTTTTTTCCCCCATTACAGTGAAGAAGCAGATGGTTTAGACAGTGATATTATCCAATGTGTGTCAGGGTTCTTGAGAAGTAGGGGAGAGAAGGGAAAAATCTGCTGAGCATTAGAAGTTAATCTGTATTCTATCTGTGTGCTGTGAGAAGATGGGAACATCCAGGTTCTTGCTCAATTTTACTAGCACTGTCATTATTGCAAGAATATCATATCATCCTATTAATATGCTTTTAGATGGATACTATATTTATATACAGGTATAGCAGTTCTAGGGGGTGGATGGGCCTGATGGTTTTAACATGACGGTATTTTGTGAGCTGATGATATTCTAGATACCTAGTGACTTTCCCTGCAGGCCTGACAGCCTGTCTGCCTGTTCTGAAGGGAAAAGTTTCTCTTGTTTGACTGGAAGTACTGCTGACTTACTACTTCACTCTTGTACCTAGGCATCTTTTTCCTTTTCAATCAACCTGTTAATCTCCAGGGCTCTGAAGTGCTTGTGATTTGTGCCAATAGCAGAAACCATTTCTAAAGACTTGATCCTGTGGTACCGTGAGAAAATCCTTGTTCAACGTCTTTTCTATACAAGGCTATTTTGTTCATAAACTAACCAAATAGCTTTGAAAGTGCATCACATCAGTAGATTTTAAATTAATCTAAGTAGCCTATTTTAGCATGTATGGAACTCTCAGCACAAGGTCTGAAGAATCGATTATGAACTCAGAGCCTTATATGACATTACCTACTGCATATCATGAGGTAGAGTTCTTTTTTATGATAATCTGGGAGTACTTAACAATCAGGGTAGCAAACACCAAGCAGTCTCTCTTTAGGTAATAATAAAAAAATATTTTTTTGATCTCTGAGTGCTATTAGTGTGCTTGATGCTTTATAAACCTGGAATAAAATGTAGTTCTACTTCAAGAGGGCTGTTTTCTAAATTGAACAGTCTGGCCCTAAAATTTCAGGTGGAGTGCATCTGCTTTGCCCTGGTCACTAGTGAATTATGGCCAGTATAATTTTCCTGGGGAGGATCAGTCCAGCATAGGAGAAATCATTAGTGTGAAAGAAACATTGTAATTGTTTCAATGTCACCATCACCTCCCAGTTGGCAGAAAAGAGGATGGCCAGGATTTTTTATAGCACCCTGATTCCCAGGTAACACATGGCAGCCACTAAAATTTAGAGTAGCTTAATGTCTTTTCTGTGTCATGCTGTCTCCATCCTCCAGCCCCTAGCCCCAGCCTCTGCCCCCAGCATCCAGCTCCAGCCTCTGCCCCCAGGCCCCCAGCCCTCAGCCCTCTTCGGTAAGTGTCCCAGGCCAGACCGAGGTGGCACACTCATGGACCGCTGCTCCTAGAGGGAACATTGGCTACACCTCAGGAAGAATAATCAGAAATACAACTACAAAACAGTTGACACCTGGTTGGATGACAGCACTCTACAGAAAGGTATGGGAGTCTCGGTAAATCATAGAGTCAATATGAGTCTTCAGTGTGATGCAGCTGCACAAAAGGTGAATGTTGTTTTGGGATGCCTCAATAGAAACAGGAGGTGGTAGTGCCTCTGTGCTTGGCCTCATCTAGAGGCCTCTGTACTAGGAGGCTTCATTTAGAGTACTTTGTGCAGTTTTGGGCTCCACAGTTTAAAAAGTATGTGGGGAAGTTAGAGTCCAGAGGTGGGCAACAAAAATGATTAAGGGGTTGGAAGGCAAGTCATATAAGGAGAGGTTGAAGGAACTAAGCATGATCAACTTATGGAAAAGGTGCTAAGGGCTAGGAACAGAAGTTACACATAAACTGGTTTAAATGATCAAAAACTGGCTTAAACCTGTAAAGAACACATGTTCAGTGCACATAAACCAGTTTCAACATGGCCAAAACCTGTTTGAGATAAACCAGGTTGAATACAGTATCAGACTTAACCAATTCAGGTCAAACCACTTTATGGAACTTGTGTCCCAGACCCCTTCCTGGCTTAAGTTAAATCAGAGTCTTCCATCTTCCCAACATGCT
>NW_017729024.1:71410468-71412877 GCF_001723915.1 Gavialis gangeticus | reverse complement strand
AAACTGGTTTAAATGATCAAAAACTGGCTTAAACCTGTAAAGAACACATGTTCAGTGCACATAAACCAGTTTCAACATGGCCAAAACCTGTTTGAGATAAACCAGGTTGAATACAGTATCAGACTTAACCAATTCAGGTCAAACCACTTTATGGAACTTGTGTCCCAGACCCCTTCCTGGCTTAAGTTAAATCAGAGTCTTCCATCTTCCCAACATGCTCTGCAGCCCTGGGCTGGGCTGTCTGTTCCAGCCAAGCAGGGTTGGCCCTGCCCCTCTCCTCCCTAGCTGGAGCACTATCAATGCTTCGGCTGGCTGAGAAAGGGGTTGGGGTGTGAAACCCTGCTCTGGAGTGCTGCAGGCTCTGCCTGGCAGGGGGGCAGCAGCCCTTGTGAGGCATCCCCAGACTCCCACTCCCCTCGCTGCTTCAGCGGCAGCAGCAGGGGTGGGGCCAGACCCTGACAGCCTGAGGGGAAGTGGGGGTTTAATCCTTCCATTGTGGGAGTGGAGGTGGGGCAGCACAGGCACCAACAGGCTCCACTCTTGCACCAAGGGCCATGCACCTGGGGCCATGAAGGCCAGATACCAGTAGCTTGAGGGGAATGTAGGGTTAATCCCCCCACTGCAGGCAGCAGCAGTGGGGGCACCGACACAGCACCCTGGGCTGAGTCCCTCCAAGGAGTGGCCAGCTGGTTGTGGGGTGGGGGCATGGAGGGGAGATGTGACCTGGCTACAGGCACAGGGGGTGGGGCAGAGCATTGTTCTATAGTGGGTGACATGGCCCTCTTCCTGGAATCTCTTGAGTATATTTTAAAAACCTATACAGCAGAAAGGTATTGGCTGCCATGGTCTTCCCTGCTTTACCTGTGGCAGGTTAGGATGTTATTTCTTGTGTTGTGTCAGGGTGGATTGTGTAGTTTTGCTAACTAGTTAAACCAGGGGTAGGCAACCCCTGACATGTGTGCCAGTGTGGCATGCAAAGGCATTTTGCTTGGCACATGTGCCTCTGGATGGATGGTGCGGGAGATGTGTGGGCCTTGATCTTTATGGCAGTGCAGCCCTGGTCCCTTCCCTGTCACCCACCTCAGAGGCAACTGTGCACCTGGTACTGGCAACAAGCCAGGCCAGGACTCCATAGACCCCAGTCCAGCTGTTTGCAGCCTCCCTGTTGCAAGCAGCCTGGGCTCTGTCGTGGGCGTGTGTGCTTCTTGGAAGATAGCAGGGAAGGGGCTAGGGCTGCACTGCCACAACAAAGATCGGGTCCTTCTTTGCTCCCCCATTATCTGCCCTGGCATGCCAACATCTTACAAGTCAAGCTTGTGGGTGTTTTTGGAACTCGGCTCAAAAATGTTGCCAACCCTCAAGTTAGATAATGGATTTGTATAGGATGGTTTGGGTAGGGATGTTCCTGCTTCAGTCAGGGGCTTGGACTGGATGACCTACAGAGGTCCCTTCTAGTCCTATTTCTCTTTGATTCTATGATTCTAAGTAGTTTTAAATGGCTTCATGTCTGCTTTGGAGGCAGTATCAAACAGTTTTCTGCAGAGGTCTGTCCTGGATTGAATACTGTTTAGTATCTTCATGAATTATTTAGAGACTTGGATTGAGAACACATTTAGCAAATTTTCAGATGACACTAAATTGGGTGTGGTTGCAAACATTCTGGATGGGTAGGGGTAAGCTTCAAAATGACCTTGATAACCTAGAGAAATGGTCTGAAATCAATCAAATGAAATTCAGTAAAGACAAATGCAAAGTCCTGCACTTGGGACAAAGTAATTGCATGCACAAATGCAGATTGGGGAATGACTGTATGGACTATAAGACTGCAACATAGGACCTGGGGGTTACAGTGGACCATAAATTGATAAGGAGCAAGAGTGTGTTCTTATTGCAAAAAAACAAATAACATACTGCACTGTACTAATAGTCAGGGATATAAATCAAAGCATTGGTCAGGGATGTTCTAAGAGTAGTTATGCTTGGAGTTCTATGTAAAAGCAAGAGCTGGAAGCCCAGGAGTCTCCCTCCTTCCTCCTCCCCAGGATTTCTGTGGATATTGGGGAAGACCATGCTCAGCAGGAGAATGAATCAGAGCTCCACAACCAACTTAATTATGAAAGAAGATTAAAGCCAGTGATATGAGTTAACAAAAAGAGGTGTTCTGGCTTTCCAGTTAGGGAGTGTGATATATCAAGTCATGCATGCAGAGAAGAAAAAAGAGTGTTTGGTTTTTCCATTCTTTTGGGTTTGCCTGGTTTCCATGTGGAAGGAATTTTTTTCCCTCTTGTTGCTACAGGTGACAAGTGTCTTTACATCTGTAACAAAAGGGGCCCGAGAGACTCCAAGAGCAACCCCAGGAACCCTGGATGGGCCAAGCAAGCCCCCAACAAAACAAAAGACTTATCTCCT
>NW_017729024.1:71394350-71405468 GCF_001723915.1 Gavialis gangeticus | reverse complement strand
GTTTGGTTTTTCCATTCTTTTGGGTTTGCCTGGTTTCCATGTGGAAGGAATTTTTTTCCCTCTTGTTGCTACAGGTGACAAGTGTCTTTACATCTGTAACAAAAGGGGCCCGAGAGACTCCAAGAGCAACCCCAGGAACCCTGGATGGGCCAAGCAAGCCCCCAACAAAACAAAAGACTTATCTCTTAAGCCAGAAATGGCATAGCTGTGATGATGCACGGCGCCGTCACCGCAATTTTAAAGCCATCTGCCAATCAAGTTAAATGGTGCTGGGCTGATGACATCAACCACTGGTGCTGCCTTTGGGGATTTAAAAGGCACCCAGAGTGCCGGGAGGTGGAGAGGAGAGCCTGCCTCTGGATGAGCTGTGGCCAAGGCAGAGGCAGATTTGAGACATGCAGGCAGAGAGGTGTCAGAGTCACAGGCGCTCAACTCATATAAAGCTGTGTAGGCTTTGTGAACCTGAGGCAAGGGAGCCAAGCCTCCATCTATCAGCTGATTAGCATTCTTAGGGAGCTGGGACAGTGGCATACTGGTTAACAAGGGCAGTAGTCAGAATAGGAGAAACCCTCCAGGGAATAGGCTCCTCTTTGTTTCTTTTCTTTTTTTGGTTCTTATCTTTATTTTGGTGGAAGAAAGTATTAGGATCAGGACACATCGGACCCTTCAATCTAGGCTTAACTCAGAGATTAACCCCTTGTATACTAGAGGCAATTTAGCAAACCTGATATGGCCAGGCAGTGCTGTCAGGATTGCCTACAACAAAATCGGGATCGGGTCAGCCTCCTGCAGCATATTCCGTCATCTCAATGTTGATGGCTGGTGTGTGACTGGGGGTGTAGGGGGGGTGGAGCTCCCTTCGTCAACTGCTCTCGGATCCACAAGTACCCTGAGTGGGACCTCTGTATTCACAATACTGAACCCCTCCTATCTAATTTGTTACCATCAAAGTCATGGCAGTGAGTTGAGGGGAGGCCTACCTTGGTGAGGACTCAGGAAAAGCCCAGTATTAGATAAGTGGGAGTGTTACAATGACTTTCTCAGAAGCTTTGGGTGTTGGCTGTAAGTAAGGCTGGTATTTTTGATTGGTGTGAATTGACGCTTCTGCTGGGACTAAAACCTGGAGTTTCTTGGTTAAAGGGCCTTTTCCCTCCTCTTAAGGTCAGATTGATCACTATGTTTGGGATGAGGATCTGCTGAGTGCATTTTAATAACCCTTGCAGTGGCAGGGCACTAATAGCCCTCTCTCTGCTGCTTTACCAGAGGCAGGACAGCATGCTTTTGTTGTCTGTGGGTAATATGCCTTGTAGTTATGTTACAGGGTTTACTGTGTATTTTAGGAATAGGTTAGACAAAGACTTATATGGGATGGTTTGGATAGGGGTGATCCTACCTTGAGCCTGCCTCCAGAGGTGCACTGGAAGTCTATGATGCTATGGTAGTTCTACACTATTTGGCACTGGTGAGGTCTTGCCTCCGTAGTATGCTCAGTTTTTGGCACCCCGCTTCAAGAAAGATGTGGACAAATTAGAAACAATCCATCAGGGAGCAATAAAACTCATTAGAGGCCTGTGAAACATGACTTAGGCTGAAAGAACCAGGATTGTTTAGTATGGAGAGATTGGATATGATAATACTGTTCACGTAGCAGAAAAGTAGTTATAAAGAAGATGGTGATAGAAGGGGTGGGTAGAGGGGAGAGGACTAGGAGCAATGGTTTCAAATTGTAACTGGGGAAATTTAGGTTGAATATTAGTAACAATTTTCTATGAGGGTAGCTGAGGACTGGAGCAAGCTGAGTTGTGGACTCTCCATCCTTGGAATTTTTTAAAAGCACGTTAGATAGGCATTAGGGATGTACAAAACTTCAGTTACTGGCAGAGATTTGGCTTGATTCGGTGGCCAAATCTCCAAATCCAAATCGAATCAGGAGACCCTTTAATTTCTCCAAATTGATTCAGAGAGATTCAGAAAGATTTGATGATTCAGACATAGACACAGCTTTAAACGTTTTTCTACATACCTCAAGGTACCAGGCAGCTTGTGAATACTGAGATGGTGGGGCAGATGGAGCATCCCACAGAAGTGTGTGGGAGTCCCCAGCGTGCTCAGCAGCAGACCTGGAAGTGGACCAGAAGCACTTCCGATCCACTTCTGGGTCTGCTGGGGTGCGCACTGGGGTTCCCCCCCCACACCCCACCAGCTCGGTGACTGGTGCCTCCTGGATCTGGGGGGGGGGCACCTGGGGTCCCCCTGCAGCCAGTTGTCAAGCCAGCAGGGTGTAGGGGGGCCCCCAGCATGCTCCCTGGTGGTCCTGGAAGTGGACTAGAGGTACTTCTGGTCCACTTCTGGGTTCACTGCTGAGCATGCGGGGGCCCGGGGGCCCACCCCATGCTCCTGTAGGATGCTCCATCCACCTCACCATTGCAGTTTTCATGAGCTGTGCCTGGTACCTCAAGGTATGTAGAAAAAACATTTAAAGCTATGTCTATGGCTGAATCGCTGATTCTCCAAATCAGCATTGAATCTTCAGATTCAGCCAAATCGAATTGGGACAGTGATCTGAATCAAGGAATCAAATCTCTGTTCCTGATTCAGGCCAAATCTGAATCGCACACCTCTAATAGGCATGTAACTAGAATGGTTTTATCAGGCAAGATCCTACCTTGAGCAGAGTGCTGAACTGGGTGACCTGTAGAGGTCCCTTCCAGCCCTACTATTCTTTGATTCTAGGAGCAAGCAGAAGAGGTTCCATAACAGAAGAAGAATTTATTTAGCAGACATTTTAGGCAGTGCTTGGCTTTTATATAAAAACAACATATAGAAACACAAAACTTGGAAGGGAACTCTGTCATGCTATTTCTCCCCAAGGGTCTACCTGCAGATAGGTGAGTTGCTTTCCTGATTCTCTTTGTATGACTTCATAGGTTTTCATGGTCACAGAGCTCCTCTCTCTGAATGTTACTTTTTTTGTTGTGTTAGGTCATATTGTACGCTGCCTTCAGTCTGTTCTCTTTCATACTGAAACCATTATGCCTTATCTAATTTTCATTCCAATGCTGGTGATTGGTCATATTGGAAAAAAATAACTTTTAGAAGCAATTCAGCCAGTGTTAGTGACTGACATTGCTAACTGCCTATCATTCATACCCATCCTAAAAATTGTTCACAGATATCTGGACACTTCCTCATTTGAATGTTACTTTTTTCAGCAGTGCCTTCCAGCAACCTTCACACTTCAGGCTTCTTCAACTCATGGCCAATCAATGAAACCCCTTTTTGCTTTTCCTGGCTGCAAAGGAGCTCTCATTAATCTTCTTTATCGCTTCATTATAGTGAAATTACAGTAGTAGTCCAAAACTAGCTTCAGAATTGGAATTCAGATGCATTGGTGAGCTGTATTTCAACCTTGGACATTGAACTAAGCATGATCAATCTAAGGATAAATGCTTACACTCATTTAATCTGAGTAAGACACCAGCAATACAGTATATTTAAATAAATTAAGCACTTACATGCAGCAGAGCTAACTGCGAACTATTCTGTACAAGTGATGTGGATGAATGTGATCCTTTATCCAATATCAGAAAGATGCACATTTTTTTCCTTCAGAAAATAGTGGTGAATATTATAAAGTCAGTTTCCCCTTCTCAGCTGTCTTCATCAGATAGATGGTTTTAGATGATGCTAGACTGACAGTTTCACAGAGCTCAGGAAAGAAAGGGAACTCAGAACTAGCATCCTTAGTTTGTTCTTGATTGAGCTCCTGGGAGTACAAATAGGTCACTATGAAATGCAAGTTCTTCAAAGCTGCTAGAGTCTCCTACTGCACTCTTGGATCTTTGTCTCCTAGCATGGGACTTGAGAGAAGAAAATCTGTAATGGAGAAAAATGTAAGGGGCAATCTCACATTAACTGTTACTCCATTCCTCATACCAATCCAAAGCAGGTTCTTCTGTGAATGATTATCATGGCAGTTGGGAAACCAAAGGAGCTGTTCTAATGAATGAATTTGATTCAGGAATACTTTGGGAAGGAAGAGAGAGGATCTACTGAGAGGAAGAGTGTAAGGCCAAGGTGCCAGACAACTGGGGATGCACATAAAAACAATAAAGTATGTAAGAAGGGGGAAAATGAAATGCAAGAAGAGTAGAAAGAAAGAAAGAGTACAATACCAGAAAGGAACAATAGGTAAATGGGCTGAAAAAGAGAAGGCAAGAAAAAGGAAAGGATAAAAGAAAGGAACACAAATATTGCTTTGATAATTCTGTTAGACATTTTCAGATACTCTGGTGAAGCTTTCAGAGAGGGAGAAAGAAAAAAGAAAGGAGAAAGCTTTGGTGCTACCTAGTGTTAATGAATGCATTCATTGCCACTCCTGTATTGTTTTCTCTTAGTAGAAATCCTACAAATCTGTATTTTGGGGAGAGGAATAGGGTACTAGAGGTAAGAGTGACCTGGATATTAGAAAAAGAAGTGATATGAAGCATTTCAAATGGTTTTCTCCGAGGGATGGAGGTGGCTTTAAAATGCTAAATTTACCCCTGCAACAATGCAACATTGGCTGTAAACAGCAGAGACATTTTAAATGATCACAAGGTCAGAAAAACAATGTCCTATTGTAATGCTGCTGTTTGTTGACATTGCAAGGTTTTTTCTCCTGTCCTTTTGTCTAATACGTATAATATTCATGACACTGGAGAGCATTCACAACAAGCAACTTTTGTGGTTATTAAATGTCTTGGCATCACTTCATTTTTTAATCATCGACAAAAGCTACTTAATGCTTGTATACTTCTTCATTGTGAACATTATTACCTTTTTTTCCCCATGAAGTGCTGAATTGGATTTGAAACAGTTTCTATTTCTATCGTCATGCATTGCTATCATGGAATTTGTATTTCCAATTTTCCTGGTCATTAAGAGAGATACATTCTGGAATATTTTAAAGCTTGTGATAATATGGATATTGAGGCAGCTGACAGATGTTAAATTACAGGCATGTGAGAAACACAAAATCCATATAAAATTAGGTAATGGAGACCTGCTTTAGACCTTTAATTTTTCTCTCTTTGTGATGTTCTTTAGAGTGTGGTTACAGAAATCTTGCTAGAAACAACTGTTAAGAAAAAGGTAAAAGGCTGATGGGTGTGGCATGCAATTTACCTTGTAAAACTTCCTATTTTGTTCCTATAGGACCATTTTAAATGAATGGTCTGATATGGGAATTTCACATAATCTAACTTTCAAAAGCAATGTTTTGACATGAAGCCCAGGGATATACTTGATTGTTTTAATGGCGAACTGAGCTGCATTTGGTATATGAACACTTTGTGGAAAAAAGTGATTTTTTAAACCCTTGTTTGAAACTAAAAAGAGAAAAAAGACTTTCATTGTAGAGTTTGAATGATCTCTTTAAGCTGTGGGATTGTAAAAACAGGTCCTAATGTTAGTACACGAGGTAGCCTAAAACCCACAGCTTTCTAATAATTGTAATCTGCTACACCCCCTGTGTAACAGATATAATTATGTTAACAGCTTTCCTACTCAGACACCATACATTCCCATTATGAAGCCAGCTTCATTTAATTAGCATCATGTAGTAAATTAGCAGTTATAAGGACTGCTGGGTATGAGGGGATCTCCATTTTCTCACCATCTACTTAATCCTCAGTCAATGTTGAGATTACTGCTCACTGAATTTGCATACACAAAAATGCTGACACCCTTTTCAAACGTGATTTAGTCTGTCTCTGGATTTGGAACAAAAAGTCCAGCACACACGCCCAGGAGTTAGGATTATTGACCATTGCTTGTTGAAAAGATGAGAGGCTGTAGAGAGATCCTTGTTGGAAAGATGAGGGGCTGTAGAGAGATCCTTGTTGGAAAGATGAGGGGCTGTAGAGCGATTGTGCTTACTGGAGTTAACTTTCCTTGTAATAGTATCCGTCTATACCAGGGTGGGTTCTTTTTTCATATAAAAAAAAAGAATTAACATTCCAGGGTAAAAGACCAGATCCAGCTAGACTGGAAAAACTACTTGTTTTCAATGGGCAGATTCCAGATCATCTGAGCCTATCAGTGGGAAATTTTTTTTTGCATGCTGACCTTAGCTGCAAGGATCAAAGTAAATTGCATTATTACTTATGCCATTAGTTTGCTGCTAGAATGCAATTATGACAACACAAAAATCTTTTTTTTTTGTTTGAATTAACACATATGCCATTTTAGCTCTATTTGTAATGGGTTAGAATTACTTCAGCACTGATGGAAAATGTTTTAAATGCCATTTAAGTGTTTTACCTATAAACAATTCAATACTCTCCACGCAACATAAGGATATTTTTAATAGCACAAAAGCTGCTTGAAATGGGAAGAGCTTTCCATTGGCACCACCGTCTCTTTGCTCAGATGACACTGGAAACAGTTCTCATGTTCTATAGTCAAAACAGAAGTGTATGCTGTATTTCTTTTGGAGAATGAACTGAAAATATTTACAATGTCTTCATTGCGCATACTGGACCGCATCCCATTCTCATTGAAGTCAATGCAAGTTTTATCATTGACTACAGTGGGATTGTTGTATTGATCTATGTGATTGGAAATATTCCAGTTAAGCAGGCTGAATTTAGAAACTGCATTTACGATGATTAAAATGGTGCGTGTGTACAAAATCTATGAGCTGGGGTTTTCTATGGACAGAAAGAATACATGAGAGGAACACATGCTGATTGGGAAAAGCTAAGCAAGGTTGGGGGTAGATCCATCACTGAAACGTGATAGCTGTATTAAGCCAGAGTGGGAAAAAAAAGTTATACTGGAATTAAAGTCATTCAAAGCAAAAGTGTTCAAACCCAAAACTCAAACAAAGCAAAAGTCCTTGATTAGAATGTTAAGAATTAAGAATCGAAATGATATATTAGAACAGAAAAAGAGGGAAGCTGAATTCCCTGCCAAAACTGTTGTCTTATGCATTGAGAATCTGCACTGGTAATTATGAGTAGAGATCTAATTGTATGTATTGCCAGCTATCAGGAACATAACAATCTGCACAGATAAACTTAAAGTCAGTAGTATCTGCATATTATGATGGAATAAAAAGTGACACGTTAATGACTCTGAAAATGATTATTTGTTTTTATAACACATATGTTCCAGATTCAGAAATCCAGTATTAAGTCAGTTCCATTATGATTTTCCAAAATCTTCAAGACTCTCCAAAGTTAGAAAAAGCATCTGGAATAGTAGAGAAAACTGGCATTCAACGTGTTACTCAGAAGTTAGAAAATACAATACAGTATATGGATTTTCCCTACAGGGAAAACTCTGGTCAGTCACAAGGTAAGTCCATAGTATTCTTTTCATAATTTACTTTTGTTGGATAGAGGACTTCCCCAGTAGAAGAAGGGAGATGCGTCCCTGAAACCCCAATTTTGGGAGTATTCTGAAGTCTGGGAACTTCAACATGGAGACCTGTACTTATTTAAAAGAACAGGTACAACTGAAAAAAAGTGTTCCCCTTTAAGCAGTAGGATTAAGAAGTTAGAAAGGTCCACAGTGGAGTCAAGTTGCTACTGCAGGAGTAGCCATCAGTAGGTTTCTCTGAATACACATACATCAAGATCCTGGCAATGTGAACTACATTCTGGTTAAACTGTAAGTGTGTTATGATAGCTTTATTAGAACACGGATTGATATACTGTCTATGTACTGTCTGGTTGATCAGTATTTAGTAACTATTCTTCCTACTTGGAGTTTATTACGACTTTGCCATTTATATATATTTCAAAGTAAAACTCACTTAAAAGGCCCAATAGTGTTTTATGTTTGCATATTTAAAATGTAGAAATTTAGGAATTTATCCTTGCTTGTCATTTAAATAACATCTAAGACAATTTTTTAAAAACTTGTCAAGCAGCTAGTGACCTGAAGCCTTTGACCTGTCTGATAAAAGTAATTTTACAGGACTGATAAGTATAGTTTCAAAACTCATCCACTGAACTTTTTCAGTACATAGTTAATCAAGTAGAATACATCTTTAAAAATAAATACAGTAACTGCACATTCTCATACTTAATTACAAAACCCAACTTTTACTCAATCACATGCTTCAATTATGTGGTTTCATGTACAGTACTTACACTAATTAGATAATTAGAGATGTAATTAGAATTTGTAGGTATCTATTAAAATATGTTCATGAAATTTTATTCCAAACACTAACATCTTCTTAATAAAGACAGGCCATAAAAGATAGCTTTGTGAATAACTTCCTTTAAAAATGCAAAGAAAGGAAATACTACTTGATGCACAGATGCAGAAAAGTGGAGTAAGTCATGATACTGGCATCCCCTCTATGTTGCACAACCAAGGATTGTGAGGTGTAAAATTTTCCCCTTCATTGTTCCTGCTCTTGTTGTTTCAGATAGTATCATCAGACTTAGGGTCTAGTTATGCAACTGCCTATGTATATAATTACACCTATGAACACTTTATAGATAAATATCTAAGATTGGACCCATATAGTGCTTGATCTTCTTCTCCAACCACTTTTATATTTGTGTAACTCCAGTGACTTAATCTGTGTTCTTCCTGATTTACTCCAACATGAGAGTCTTTACAAACACATTTTAATGCAGCTTTTTAACAGATGAATCTACATGATTTTAACAGTTCACAACACAATCCCAGTTTATATTGGGAAGAAGTTAACTGAAAGTCAGGTGGAAAAAAGCAGCATAGAAATCACACAACTAGTTCTTCAGGAAATATGGTACATAATAAGCACAGGTCATAGAAGATTACATAGGTTCAAACCAGAAAGTACATTTGGCTTCTAATAGTTCCAAAAGGAGATACAGACAAGGAAAGAGAGGAGACTTCAGGGAGTTGTCAAGAATTGTTTTTTATTCAGTGAGGAAGGAAAATCCATGGTAACTGATGACCTGAAGTCTATTTATTAAAAAGTTTAAAGATAGGTAAGAGAAGCAAGCATTGAAAGAAAGGTTAAAGAATGAACTGCAGAAACATTCAAAGCACTTGTTTTTCTAAGTGTCAGCTCCACAAAGCTTCATTAGAATAGTTTTCAATTAGTGAATATATCATCTGTCACATGCTTTGAGAGATTTAATAAATGGTCACAGTGATGAAAGCAATTATTCCACAAACTTTGCAGTATTGCATAAGAATACTGGAATTAAAAAGGGTAATCAGTCTTTAGTCATGAGAGATGTCCTGTTGTAGTGAAGTGTAGGTTACAATGAGTCACCTTTTTTCTGAAGAGTAAATAAAGATGGAGGTGTTACAGAGTGTGTATATATGATATAGAGCTTACACTTCCTGGGTACTCTTCAGAAAATCTCAGCTGGCCCAGTAAGGCAATTCACTATCTACTTTCCACCCCTATATTTTCTAGCTCATTGTATATAATACAGGTATTATGTATCAATTCAGACGATCAAAACAAAGATATGGAAGTGGCTGCATAGAGTCACCAAAAGAGGCCTTAAAGCCTGTTACATGGAGCATAACATTGTGCTGGCACTCAATTCCCTGGGCCCATAAAACCTTCTATTCATTAATATTGGCTTTAGGGTAAAATTCTCATCATATGCATAAAAGCAGAATAATTGACTTGATGGCAGCAATATGTATATATGGGAGGAAGAAGGTGAGACTAGAGAGGCAAAATCTGTCCCTCAGGACCTATGGCAACTGCAGCAGAATATAATGCAGTTCACCATGTCCCTTCTATGACAACACATGGATACATTAGTGATTGCTATGAGAAATAACTGGAATGGTCACTTTTTTGGTTCAAAATAGGGATAAACAGTAAAAAAACCCAACATGCACGCTCAGATGCGCGCGCGCGCACACACACACACACACACACACACACACACACACACACACACACACACACACACACACACACACACACACACACACACACACACACACACACACACACACACACACACACACACACACACACACACACACACACACACACACACACACACACACACACACACACACACACACACACACACACCCTTTTTATGGAAAGGGAGCTGAAATGGAATTATTTAACCACCCTTAGGCTGGCCAGTGTCTTGGATAGTTGTCTATCGAGTTGCCCATCTCTCTAGGTAGACAGCTTGTTAGAGATTTGGGATGCATTGGCCAGTAGCTGCTAAGGGAGGTAGCTGGGTCCCTGGCTGCTTGGCCTGGTCAGCCTTTCTGCCAGATTTCCATGAAAAATTTTGAGGGAATCCAATCATTTCTTTGGAATGTTTCCTTTCCTTCACATCAGCCTTTCTTGATGGATTAGGGTTCAATTGTAAAATTGTTGACCAGCTCTAATTGTCATAAATCTATACCATTTGTACTCTGTATCACTGTCTTTGATTCTGTGTATACAAGAAGCCTCTCAAGCCAATCCTGAAAAATGCTGTCTTCAGAAGCCTGTGCTACAGGTCCCTTGTTTTTCAACCTGTGCAGCAGAAAATGGTGCAAATATCTCAGCATATGTTTTCCCTATTTCAGTAGTCCTAATGATTCAGCCCTGATGTAACTAGTGCATAGACGTGCTGCAGAACCTCTGTACTGGGGTTAATTTCATATTTATTACTCTTGTCTCCATATGGTAAACTTTTACAGCTGATCATAATCATCATGAGTTTTAACACTTCAAGAGCAAGTTTCAGTTAAAAGCATTTTTACAGAAGGAAACTAATTAGTTATATGGTGCTAATTCCTGCTGCTTTTGCACAAGCAGGAGTTCTGCCTGACTAAGGGCAATTATTGCCTGCTGTGAGTATTTTGTATAAATTCCATATATCATTTTGTATAAATCATTATTTATAATCTTATTTTTGAAATCCAATCTGGTTGCTGAATAAGGGAATATGTCACAAGCTGAGCTTCAGGTGGGGACAAAAGGTTGATGTGGCATAGGCTTGGCAGTGCTACACTGGCTAGCACAACAGAAGAAAGAGACTTGGGGGGTCATCATTGACCACAAGATGAACACGAGCCTGCAATGCGATGCTGCGGCTACTAAAGTGACCAAAATGCTGGCTTGCATCCATAGATGCTTCTCAAGCAAATCCC
>NW_017729024.1:71392235-71394305 GCF_001723915.1 Gavialis gangeticus | reverse complement strand
CCATATATGCTTCTCAAGCAAATCCCGGGACGTCATTCTCCCCTTGTACTCAGCCTTGGTGAGGCTGCAGCTGGAATACTGCATCCAGTTTTGGGCTCCACAATTCAAAAAGGATGTGGAGAAGCTTGAGAGAGTCCAGAGAAGAGCCACGCGCATGATCAGAGGTCAGGAAAACAGACCTTACGGTGACAGGCTGAGAGCCATGGGGCTCTTTAGCCTGGAAAAGTGCAGGCTCGGGGGTGATCTGATGGCCACCTATAAGTTTATCAGGGGTGACCACCAGTACCTGGGGGAACGTTTGTTCACCAGAGCGCCCCAAGGGATGATGAGGTCGAACAGTCATAAACTACTACAAGACCGTTTCAGGCTGGACATAAGGAAGAATTTCTTTACTGTCTGAGCCCTCAAGGTCTGGAAAAGCCTGCCATCGGAGGTGGTTCAAGCACCTACATTGAACACCTTCAAGAGCAAATTGGATGCTTGCCTTGCTGGGATCCTATGACTCCAGCTGACTTCCTGCCCTTTGGGTGGGGGGCTGGACTCGATGATCTTCTGAGGTCCCTTCCAGCCCTAATGTCTATGAAATCTATGAAATCATTCAACCTCATTATATTCATTAATGATGTGGATGGTGTGATAGAGAACACATTTATAAAATTTGTGAATGACATTAAACTGGGAGGGGTTGCAAGTTTCTGGGTGAGAAGATCAACATTCAAAATAATGTAGATAAATGGGAGAAATGATCCAATATCAATAAGGTGAAATTTAATAAAGACAAGTACAAAACACTGCATTTAAGGAGATGTCAAAAGTACAAAAATAATAATAAATAACTAGCTACATGGAAGTCCTGAAAAATAGGATTTGGGGGTTAGAGTGGAATGCAAACTGAATGAGAATGATGCAGATGCAAAAAAGGAAATCTCTATCTCACTATACTTAATATGGGTGTCATGCATTAGACATAGAGATAATTATTCTACTCTAGCCAGTGTTATTAAGGCTTCATCTGTGAGTACTGGTCCAACTTTTGTTGTCATACCTTAAAGAAGATGTAGACAAATTGAAGGGAGTCAAAAGGAGACTAACAGAAATGATAAGAAGTTCAGAAGACATGACTTACAAGGAAAGGTTGAAGGAATTGGGTCTGTTTAGTCTAGAAAAGTGAAAACTGAGGGTTGACATGATAACAATCTTCTAGATGTGAAAAGCTGTTGTTAAGTGGACACTGATCAATTGTTCGTCGTGTACACTGTGAAAAGGACAAGGAGAAATGGACTCAATTTGCAGCAAAGGAGATTTAGGTTAGATATTAGTTAAATCCTCCTAGCATTAAGAGTTGTAAAGTACTAGAACTGGCTATCTAGATAGACTGTGGGTGGAATCTTTCATTTAAGAACAGGTTAGACAAATATCTGCCAGGGGATTTACCTATACTTGATAGTGCTTCAATGTAGGGGATGAAGATGATATCTTGAGGTCCCCTTCTATTCATTTCTATCATTTGAATTATTTATTTTCAGGAAAAGAATATTCTTCACAAAAGAATAAGAGAAACAGTTAATTTATCATATTTCTTCGTGGGATTTTTCTGCCTTCATTGCATGCATGTAATTAAAGTTAGCATGAAACATATTTCTTCCAGCTTTGTTGTTTAAAATAAGATTCAGATGCTCATCTGGAAGATAGTAACAGGAACAACTTGGTGAAACTCCAGAGGGTAATATGGAAGCAAGATGCATCACTAATAAGTTGATGACTAAGTGAGGGAACATAAGGATATATGCTTATGGGCTAGTTAGTCCTAAATGTGGCTTTAAGGTATCTGCATTCTGCAGAATGTTGGTGTTCTTCACCACTTAGCTGAAATGAATGATACATTGGTGACACCTTCCCTTGTGTTATTTATTATAATATTAAATTCAAATGATTTTATGCTGTCTCCACATTTTCCATTTTCAGCATTTTGATAGATTTCAGGCTGATAATTGCATTCCAGTAAAAGATAAATTGTCAGGAATTGTCATTAGGGTTTAGACAGCGGGAAGCTATAGGAGACAGTCTGGG
>NW_017729024.1:71375488-71387235 GCF_001723915.1 Gavialis gangeticus | reverse complement strand
TGCTATTAGGCTCTAGAGTTTCTGGGCAGTCACAGCTTTGATAGATTTCAGGCTGATAATTGCATTCCAGTAAAAGATAAATTGTCAGGAATTGTCATTAGGGTTTAGACAGCGGGAAGCTATAGGAGACAGTCTGGGATTTCTGGATCAGTACATTAGCCAGATGATTCTGTTGAGATTGTCACCAATATTGTCAGTAATGAAACAGATAACAAAGATGACATTTAGGCTAAATCCAGGCCAGCAAGGTCCTGACATAGATGGCCAAAAAGGAAGCATTCTGCATAACCTGTATAGATGTGTAATTCTTTTATAATGGGAAGCAATTACACCTCTTGTGCTCCAAGCACTGCATTCCACTGTAGGGGCACAAAGCCCAGCCATTCATTTCAATGGGTGTCACTTGGATGTCTCTGGAGAGAGAACATCCATTATGCAAGAGGTGTGTGGCTTTCTGTTCATTCCGATGGGGAATTTTAACTTGTGCTGAGATGCATCCAACTGTTTCAAATCCTACTTTTCTCTTACTTCATAAGGCATACACATCTTAGTAGTTCTTCTCTTGAAAAGGGTAATACAAGGGTTCTGCTCTTGTATAAAGACCTTAGTGATTAGCAGCTTGCTCAGACCATGGGGGATATGGGTCTAGGTGAACTTCAGCCTTCAGGGTTTGAACCTATTTTCTGTGTCTTGGCAGAGGATCCTAGACCCCTGTCCATAGGGCAGACATGTCTGTGAACACCTTTTACCCCCACTTCTAGAAGCTGGCCCACTGGGCAACCAAAAGTGCTAGTGTAGGGAGCAAGAACGAGAAAATCATCTAATTGCAGTGCAGGGAGATGAGTAGTGCCTGGAAAATCATATCATAGTGCTCAGGGTTGAACGGGACCTAAACAGATCATCAGGTCTGACCCTCTGCCCCGGACAGGAATGGGTGCCAGGGTCATATCACCCCAGCCAAATATCTGTCTAACCTCCTCTTGAAGACCCTCAAGGTAGGAGAGAGTACCACCTCACCTGGGAGCCCATTCCAGAGCCTGGCAGCCCTAACTGTAAAGTAATGTCTCTTGATATCCAGTCTGAACCTTCTCTCTAACAATTTTTAGCCATTATTCCTAGTAACCCTGGATAGTGCCCAGGGGAACAGAGACTCCCTCAATTCTCGCTGGTCCCCCCTGGTGAGTTTGTAAATGGCCACTATATCCCCTCTTAGCCTTCTCTTGTGGAGGCTGAATAGGTTCAGGCCCCTTAGCCTCTCCTCATAGAGCCTGCCCCACTGCCCCTTGAGCATATGAGTGGCTCTCCTCTGGATCCTCTCAATGCTAGCCACATCCCTCTTGAAGTGCAGTGCCCAGAACTGGATGCAATACTCCAACTGCAGTCTGACCAGTGACACATAGAAGGGAAGGATCACCTCCCCGGACCTGCTTGTAATGCATCTGTAGATGCACGACAAGGTGTGGTTAGCCCTACTGACTGCTTCCTAGCATTGGTGGCTCATGTTCATCCTGAAGTTAACAATGACTCCAAGATCCCTTTCTGCCACCATGTTGACAACAAGGGTGTTCCTCGGCCTGTAGGTGTGTTGCTGGTTCCTTTTCCCTAGATGCAGTACCTTGCACTTGTTTGCATTGAATTCCATCCTATTCTCATCCATCCACCTCTGTAAATTGTCTGGATTCTGTCTCTCTCCTCCAGCATGCCCACCTCACCCCACAACTTGATGTCATCAGCAAATTTGGACAGCGTGCATTCCACACCTACATCCAGATCACTGATAAAGATGTTGAACAGTACAGACCCCAGGACCCAGCCCTGGGAAACTCCACTGCCCACATCTACCCAGGCTGAAAATGACCCATCCACCACCACTCTCTGGGTACAACCATCTAGCCAATTTGCCACCCATCTGACTGTGTAGGCATCAGTGCCACAGTCACCAAGTCTTTTTAGGAGAATATGGTGGGAAACCGTGTCAAAGGCCTTCTTAAAGTCCAGGAAGACAACATCCACCCCAACACCCTATCCAGGGACTTTGTGACCTGATCATAAAAAGAAACCAGGCTAGTCAGGCAGGACCTGCCCTCAATGAACCCATGTTGGTTGCCCTGAGCATTACCTCCCCTGCTGGGCCCCTGCAGATATGCTCGTTGATAATTTTCTCAAAGGTCTTCCCAAGGACCGAGGTAAGACTGACTGGCCTATAATTGCCGGGGTCCTCCTTTTTCCCCTTCTTGTAAATGGGGATCACTTTGGCCCTTTTCCAATCATCTGGTACCTGGCCAGTGCCCCACGAGCACTCAGAGAGCCATGCCAGGGCCCCTGCTAAGGGGTGTTCTGACCCTTGCTGCAAAGGTTTTGTATATATTTTCTGCAATGAGTCTTTATAGCCGGCTGCTTGTACACTTTGACATTATTAGACATAGGACTATCTGGATGGCATTTTAGTAACATGGGACACAATCTGACTCAAGGGCAATACATCAGTGAAAATGAGTATGGCCAGTGGTGCACAGTATGATCTTGAAGCAATTCCTTAGGGTACATACAAGTGTCCCATTTAGATCATCAAAGCCTTGGTAAGGCCATCTAAATGCCCCAGGATGCAAGCATTCATAAGACTTAGGTTGCCCTAAAAGTAGCATGCCTGATTTAAAGTTAGTTAACCTCAGAAACAAACTAACTTTAGATTGGTCTGGGGTTAACCTTATCTAGCAAGGGTTAACCCAGCTTAGTGAACATTTGGATATGTTACAGCATAGCTCTGAGACTGGGAAAGCCAAACCACTCACCACCGCCCCAGGGTTATGCTGTTTTAACCCCACCTCTCCCCTCTACCCCTGACCAGGCTATATTTTCACCCCAGCTATCTCTCCCTGACTGGGCAGCCTCTCTCTGAGCCCCCAATCCTCTGGACCCACCATCCTCCTAGCACAGACTTGTCAGCTTCCCCTGGACCCACCAGACCTGCACCCCCTTCTCCCAACTTACTGACTTCTGGCTGCCCATGACATACTTACACACCATCCACCCTCCTGAGCCAGAGAAAGTCAGACTCTTTTCTTGTTTGTTTGTTCTTCTCTGTCTCCATGACATTTTGCCTCTTGATTGTCCAGACTAACCTCAAAAGGTGCTCCCAGTCTTGCCTGGCTTCTAGATTAGTGTTTAGGGTGGTCTCTATAATGTGTGAAGTTGTGGCTGAAATCCCCTAATGGGGTAGTATGAATCTCCTGTTCTAATTTCTAAGGTGCTGGGCAAATGGTGGAACACATACCAGTATCCATGAGTTACTAGTCATGGTTTTTAGTCTATTACAGTTTCGGAGTTTACTTTGCACTTTGAATCCACAGTAGAGCTAAATAGAGTATAAATAAACTTAGACATCTCTGAATTGCTTCCAAGCATGCAAAATAGGGATAAACTTAGCTGCACAGGGCAAAACAGTAACTCAGTGAGGCATTTAACTGCAACATGAGTTTCAAAGCATTATGAAAGTCAAAGAAGAATGTTGTTGTGTAACTTTAATTCTGTGTCACTTACGTGCCATAACTATGAAACACAATTCTGCTCTTAAGCTTCTGACTTAAAGGCCTATGGCAACAGACAGTCTGTTAAAGATGGAATGAGATCTGATATACAACATGAATGGAAGTGCTTCCTACCATGCCACACATGCATGGCAGGAAGTGCAGTCATGCTATTGGGGATCAGATCCCAATGGTGTCCAGTTGCTGGTGCAGGGGGAGCCCAGGATCATGAGACCAGGCTTCCCCTGTACCAACAGTAGCAAGCTAGGGACCCAGTGCTCTGGTGGCTTGGGGCACCAGTCATCTGATCAGTACTCCCAGCCATGGGAGTGCACCAGAACCCTTCAAACCTTTGGCACACTCCTGAGGCTGGGAGCAACCACACATTCAATTTAAGGTGTGATGAGAACCAGCCATACAGTTATTATATATCTTTTGTGTAATGACTGTGGCTTGCTCCTAGCTTTGTCTTGCCATTAATTGTTTGAATGTGTTGCTCTGGTTACTACTTATTAACAGATTACTACTGATTAACTAGTTAATCACATTTTAAATGGAACTTCTGCCAGGGGCCAAAGTTCCATATTTTGCTATCCATTGAGATGAAAGGGGCAGTTCAGAGCTGTTGTTTAAGGTTCTCTATAGGTTGAGGAAAGCATTACCACATTAGTTACATATTGGGTACATCTACATGTGCAATTAGCAAGTAGCAATAAACTCAGGTGCAGCTCTTGCTGGAATGTATTGATTCTGGGCAGTGTTTACACAGACACTTGGGATCACAGCATATTGAGCTGGATTGGAGCAGCCCCAGCTGGCAGGTGGTGCAGGAGTTCAGCCTGCCAGCTGGGACCTTCTCTTCCCCAGCATAATGTGCTGTGGAAAGGTTGGCTGGGGCGTAAGGATGCTATAATGCAGAGCTAGCTGGCAGGCAGCCCTGCACTGTAACATCCTCATGCCCCAGCCGGCCCCAGTCACCATCTACATGTGCATTTTGGTGCAATAAATAATGCCACCATAGGATAGTACTTGTCCTGGACAGCCGGACTGTACTATTCTACAGCAGAGATAATTAATTTACCGTGCCCTAATAGGGGCGCATGTGTAGATGGTGACACTTTACTGTGGAGTTTATTAATCAAATCTAGTGTTATCTCTGAAAAAATTGTATGTACATTCATGAAGGCTAGGACAATGTGTTCAATGAAAGCTTTACTTCTGGCCGTGATTCATATTTAGCAGGGAGTTTTCTGTATATTGTGACAGAGGAACTATGAAAACATGGTATCCAAGCATATCTGGCATTTGGTCTGTACTTACAGAATTAGGGAATAATGGCAAGAGTTATCTTTATTTCCAACTTTTGTTGGAAGGAAGGATTAGGTAGCAATAAATGTGCAAATGATCCTCATGTGATCTGCTTTTATAACCACACAAATAATCTACAGTAGTTATCTTTCCCACAGAATTGCTTAGGAATAGAATTATTTTGCCCCCAAAATTAACGCTGAAGAGCTACCCAACTCTAGGGTCATATTTATTCTAGTAACTTGCTATTATAGAAAAAAGAGAATGAAACTTCAATCTGGTAATAGAATATGGATGAATAAAGCTATAAGGCTACTTCTCTTACATCTGGGAGAATCTAAGGGCTAAGTGCTAAACTTTTATGTTGATACAAATTTGGCATCAGCAAACTATTCTCTTTTATAACTGAAAAAAATTAGTGCCAACTTATTTAAGTGGTCTAGCACCAGAGAAAACAAGTACAAAACTGTTCAGGAAACATCTGCTCTGAGAGAAGCCTGTAATCATTAAAAATGTATTTACCATCAGATAATTAGTAGCAGCAGAATTAGCACTAGTTTACTGACAGAGACACAATTTCACTGTAAGTGGGTAATAAAATTGGATTTCTTGTCTTGTATTTTCCTATAATTTGTAAATGCCTGTACTCTAATGTACTCCTGAGCTACTCATGAGAAGTCCAATTCTAACAGGGTAAACCCAAAATTTTGGAAGAGAATAATTGTTCTCTATTAAAATATAAAGGAATAAGAAAAATGAACAGGCTATCTGAACAGGGATGAATCATAGTCTACTTTATATATGGCTAATACCCATGGTAGTGATAATCAACAAGATAATGAAAGTAAGTCACGTTTTGTTCAACAAGACTTCTATGACTCTCCTCAGATATCATCATCACTGAGTGTTTGAGACATAAAAACGTGGTTCTTTTACAAAGGTAAATGATAAAAATGTTGCACATTTGATTACTTTTCCTCAATTAACTGCTCAATTAACTGGTGTTAGAAAATAAGTAACTATTGTTTTACTGGGTTCAGCTGTTGAATTGGCAACAAATACAACTTTATATTGAAGGCCTGAACTACTTAAGAATAACAATGTCAGCATTGTAGAAAAACTTTATTGGAAAATATGTAGTGCTAAATTTAAAAATTCAATAGAATTTATGGTTATGCTGAATCAGAAAATAGCATATTATAAAATGGCTTTAACAAAGAATGGTTAATCGGGTATTGAGACAGTGATGAGAGTGGACTCTGACGGTGGCAGGATTATAGAGCACTCCAATCCTAAAATAAAGCCATCTTTATACTGTTTAATTCTCACTATTTTTCCTACTTGGACTATTGCTTAAACCTGCTATTATGCATCAACATCTTAAATAACTCTGGAACCAAGTTCTAGTCAATCTCACAATGTATCTTAAACAAAACATTAATTTCTGGTTCCATTTTCAAATCTATGAAACTTCCCTTTCTACTAATTCCTTTCCCCCCCCTTTTTTTTCTTGGTTATTTCTGCTTGCTTATTTTGTTCCTCACCCTTATTGCTTAATTAATATTTTTACCTGTATTGCCTCTCATTACACCTTTAAATGAGCTGTAGAAACAGGGAGTATTTACTATCTAAGCAACAAGACATCATTGGCAGAATTCCCACTTACAGCCCTGAACTGCGCATGTATTCTATGTTTATTGTTGGATATCTCAATAAGTGCTGTGGATCACCAGTTTTCTCTGCATATTGGGCAGGCAGTGTGCTCTGTGTACCATTTGTTCAGTGGCAAGAGCTATAGACTCTAGAGGCCTTCATCTTTGGCAGATTCCCATAAATATTCACACAGTTCAAGAAAGAGGTTTGTCAGGGCTTTACTAATGCTGCCAGAAAAGAAAAGAAATAAATGCCCTAGGTGCAAACACTTTAAAAATTATAACATGGGTCAACCCAAATAGTCTCTAGTTTAGCCCCTCAAGATAATCCATTACAGGGGTAAAATGGAGACTGACCTATTATAACCTCTCCATAATCTCCTCCTATCTACAAGTTACTGCCTTGTATCTTTCTCCTATGGGTCATCACTGGCTCTAAGTCAGGAGCAGGGGTCACAATCCCAACTTTCAGCCTTCTAGACCTAGGTCCCAGGATGCTGCTGGATTGCTGTCTCTGGTCTACTGCCTCTGTTCTTTTGCTGCCTCTTGTTCTTTCCCAGGCTTTGTGCCCTCTCATGTAAAGATATTTTTCCCACTAATGTCCTGGGGATTATAGAGCTCTCTACTGGGTAGATATTAGATTGGGTGGCATAGTGCCATACACTAGTTAGATCGTTTCCCTTGGCTTAGATGAAAAGGTAGGAAGGAAGGTACCAGAATGAACTACTGTACTCATTACAATATTATAATTGAATGAAAGACATAATAGATTCTCCAAATTTACCTCTCCAGTTTCCTATTATGTTTATTTCCCTAATATTTTATGCCTAAATTAAAAAGTGCAAACCAAAATATTGTATCCACCTTTATCGTATACTTGCATTCTTATTTAAATATTCTTCCAGATTACATACAAAAAACTTCAATCAAACACTTCTATCTTTATTATTTTTAAGTAGCGCCTTCTGCATAAAGTGAGACCCCAAACATAATAATCTCCTTATTACACAATCTGGGTTTCAAATTCTAATAGGAACTCACTCTGAGTTATGGGGAAAAGAAAATGGATTCAAACTATCTGGCAATTACTAAGCTCATGGAAAATTGCTTTGGGAGGTTAGTGATATACAGTACAGTACGAACAAGATTAGACATAACACAGATCCTACTGACAATCCACTTGTCACCCACCTACTCCATCTGTATCCATTTACCACTTTTCTCTGGCCATGGGCAACACTACTAAGCCAATTTATTATCCAATTTAGAATGTTCCCATCAATAATGCACTCACTTACTAACCTTATACACAGAGCTATTATTGTATGACTCGATAAGTTTTTATGCCAGTATAATCAAAACCATTCTTGACACCCAGTTAGCTAATCTGTGGTTTTGCTCCTTCAACTGTCATTGCTATTTCTTGAAAGCTAATCAGATTAGTGGACTCCTGTGTAGAAAATGTGGCTAATTATCTGTCCAAATGTTTTTCTGAGCTAAATCTTTGGTTGGTGTAACATTGTTTAGCTCTGTTAAAGGTAATGAATCTTTGCTGATTTACACCCCGTGTGGATGTGCCTCTTTTTTCTTAAATGTGGATAAGATACTGACTGATGTGTATAAACTGTTAAAAAATGGAGGCAAACTCACTGTAGAAACCTTGTCTGTATTGCAAACCTTAACTCTTTTCAGATGTTGTCTACCACGTTCTTTAGAGTTGTGGCAAACAATTCAGGACAGCTTTAGCATTGTCTTCATTTCTTTTACTTTTTATCATAAACCTTAGTTATGGGTGAACTTTTTTGCTAAATCCCAGAAAAAGGTCTCTTTGTTTTGGTCATGCTGAGAGTTTGAATTCTTAAAAGAAAAAATGGGGGGAAAAAAAGGCAAAACAATTGGTTCAGTGTTACCAGTTCTCCAGATTCTGACTAATCATTCAGCAAAGAGCTGCTTGAAAGATTTCTCTGACCTAATAATATTTTTCTTTCCTGGAGTGTATCTCTTACTCATAATCAGTACATTTAGCTTACCAAGTGAGTTCAGAAAGACATCATGGGATAGAGAGCTGGACAGTGTCATTGCCAATGAATGATCTGAGTGTGTAAATCTTGCCTGTAATTCAGTGAATTTCTACCAGTGTCTAAAATGAAGCATGAAAGGGAAGAATTATGTTAGGGTTTAAAAAAAAAATGTTTATATATAAAGTGTAATAATAAAAAACATAATACAATAGTTAGATGAAAAGTCTTCAGTATGCCATGGATTTAATTGTCTAATTTTTATTTGAGTTCCATTTCTTTCTTTTAATAACTTACATCAACTACTTTCAGAAAAAGAATGGAAGACTAGCAGAACAATACTCCACAACAATGAAAATTAACTGGAGGTGAATTTTTTTCAGGCTGTCCTTGGTATATGTTTAGCAGCCACAAGAACATCTAACAATACTGTATATTTCCATTTTCCTCAATCATGGAATATTAATACCCATAGCAATCTCTTTCAGGTGAAATATGATGCCATATATTTTCTACATTTTTACAATATTTATGATTCTCACGGAATAAGCTTTTATCTCAATGCAGGACCAGACAGCATGTTTCAAAGTTCTATTCTATCCATAGTTTCTTCAACAAGCTTTCACTGGAATAAGCTGCAATTTGTACATATTAGGTGGTCTTGAATAAATGTATATAAACATTTTTTCATACTATGACTACATTAAATTATGTGTTATCAAGCTACCTTTAGTATAATTAAGTGTCATTCATCTGCCTCTAGTGAAATAATGAATGCTTTCTCAGGCTGTTTAATATCTGTTTCATCTGTAGCTTTATGTTTTATAATATTAGGAACAGCAGAATTGTTCATGACCCAAATCCAGATACACGCTGTGTTTAAGGAAATCCTCCTACAAGGTTGAGTTAGGGGTTCCCAGACGTTTTGTCCAAATGATGAGGAGGGAAAAAAGGGTTTGTAAACCCAGCATTCCTTCATGAAGCAGGAAGACAAGAAACGGATAGAGCCATAGGGTGCATAGAAGCTTTATTTTTAGATCATCCTAACAAAGTGTTCACAAGGTTTAGGTCAGCCTAAAAAAGTCACACCTGATCTAAAGTTAGTTCTTGTCTGATGCGAACTAACTTTAAATTGACATGAGCTAACCTGACCTAAAACGGGCTAAGCTGACCAAACAAATGCTTGCACATATTCACAACACAGCCCCAAGGCTAGGAAAGCCTAGCTACTCTCTACAGCCTCAGGGTTATTTTACCTCCTCTATCCCTGTATTCTGACCAGACTATTTCCTCCCTCCCCAACTACCCCTTGCCCTGGAGCAGACAGCCCCTTGCAGACCTGCCAGCCTCCCCAGACCTGCCCCTCCCTTACCTACTTGCCTCTGGCTACCTGTGCCTCCTCCTGGTAAATGATGAACGTTTGCATGTGGCAATCCCAGCTCAGGTTTAAGTGGCTTAAACTAAGCTGCCTAAACCTGTGTCAGGCCCTGTGAATGCTTGTTCATACCCTTAGCTAAACCCTTCAGTTCACTGACTGGTAGAGCTGCTGCTAGGAAGGAGAATGGGGTGTAGCAAATGCATTACTCTCCTGGACCTATATATGAGAGGAAGGTAAGGGCCACCATTCCTCCCTGAGGTTTAGTGTCACACTCCATGCTTGTGAAACTGAGCAAAGGGGTCAGTCCAGGTCCCTGTTCCATTAAACCTTTTTGTATTTTGGTTTGGAAAAACAGCTGTTTCATGCTGCGGCTGGATCTTAGTATCTGCATAACTCATTTGAAAATAAATACAGTAAAAGAAAAATATGTAAGCTAGTCCTGATTAAGCCTTCAACAAAACCAGCCCTATAAAATCCCCTCATTATCAACTTCATTCTCAAATAATTTTTTTCAGCCTATTTTCCATCTGAATAATGCAGTCCCCTTTCAGACCAAACATCTGAATGTCTCCTATGGACGAATGATAGGAAAAGCCTTGGTGGCTTTTTACAAGTTTTAAGACTATTTGCTTCTCTCATTTGGTTTGAAGTATGTGGTTATATACAATTTGTTACATAGTACTATTTGGGGCAAAATTCAACAACCTTTACTCCTGCTGAATAGCACTTCTTATGGATTCAGTCCTCTTTACTTCAGTGTGACAGCCTACACCGATGAATGCTGCTGACTATGAGAAAGGGTTATAGCAGCAGGTCTGGAGTCTATTTTATGTTTGAATAATGCATATATATTTATCCCACATTCTGTATACAGAGCTAGAGCTCATGTACATAGGTACATAAGCCCTGGGTACTTATCTTTCTATAAAACCTGCTCTGTGGTTTGAGAGGATTGTGGCTGACACAGATGGCCTCTGGAAGGCCATGAGATCTCAGACATTCTCTCCTTCAGCTTACAATTCCTTCTCTGAAATGTCAGTATCCCGTTCTGGGGTAAGAGATGGTTTGGGAGTTTAGCTTGACAACCAAAGCTGATGTTGAGAAGCCTATTTTGTTCTACTTATAATTGCATGATGTACATATTTAATTTTTAAAAAATCAAATCTTTAGTAGTAGTAGAGTCAGAACCCTTAGCCATAGGCTTCAAGGACACTATTTAGCTGGGCAGAATATCCGTTGAACTTTATTAATCTTGTAATGGGTTTACGAATCTTGTAGGCATATGCTTTCAGTCTGATAGCAGGCATATACTTCAGTTTCACAGATAGGGATGCTTTGGTTTGCTACTGTCAAGATGAAAATTGTGACACATGAAGAAGGAAGGAGGGGAATACTGAGGCATTGTGGGTCAGGATTGGGGGGGCAGGGGAAAAGGACTTGGTAGTGGGGGTCTATTACAGGCCTCCTCACCAGGATGAGCTAGATGAGGTATTCTCCAGGCAGCTCTCAGATGCCATACAGATGAGGGAGGCAGTGGCCATGTGGGATCTAAATTAACCGGATATCTGCTGGTAGGAACAGATGGCCAAAACAAGCCACTCATGGAGGTTCTTACACTGTGTGCAGGACCTCCACCTAACCCAGGTGGTGTCCAGTCCCACCGGGGTAGCACCTTGCTAGACCTGGTCTTAGCAACAGAGCATGATCTTATGGGGAACCTGCGAGTACACAGTAACCTTGGAGACAGTGACCATCACTTGGTAGAGTTCGCTATCCAGCAAAGGATGGGAAGAATATCCAGTGAGGTTAAAGTGTTAGACTTCAAAAAGGCCAACTTTAGTAAACTTAGAAGGCTAGTTAGTGA
>NW_017729024.1:71349867-71375477 GCF_001723915.1 Gavialis gangeticus | reverse complement strand
CCTTCCAACCCTACTAACTATGAAACTATGAAATTATGAGTCTATCCCCTACACAGGAAAGGGGGTAAGGGAATAAAAAAAAACCCTTGGCTGAACAGGGAAATCCAGAAAAGACTGGGAGCAAAAAAAGAGATTTATAGGAAGTGGAAGCAGGGGGCATGCACCTCCCTGGCGTGCTGTTGCAGGGAATCAGTTAGGCAGGCTAAGGTAGGACTGGAGCTTAGGCTGGCTACAACAATTAAGGACAATAAAATGTCCTTCTACAGATACATAGCGAGCAAAAGGAAAGCACAGAGTAATATAGGACCCCTGCAAGACAAATCAGGACAGTTGGTAGTTGCTGCAGGAAAAGAGGCGGAGCTCTTCAATGAGTTCTTTACTTCAGTATTCTTAAGTACTGACCAAGAAAATTCCCCCACCTTGAGCATAGACAGATGTCCAGAAGGCACCAGAATGCCAAAGGTTAGTGCTGACTTGGTTAAGGAGAACTTGGAAGGGTTGGATGGGTACAAGTCAGCTGGCCTAGATGACCTCCATCCATGGGTGCTGAAGGAACTGGCCAGTGTCATAGCTGAGCCACTGGCATGGCTGTTTCAGCAATCCTGGTGCTCTGGCCAGATCCCTGAGGACTGGAAAAGGGCCAATGTGGTGTCCATTTTTAAGAAGGGGAGAAGGGATGAGCTGGGTAACTTTAGGCCAGTCAGTCTTACCTTGATCCCTGGGAAAATACTGGAAAAAATTACCAAAGAGCACATTTGTGAAGCTCCAGCAGGGGAAATAATGCTGAAAGAAAACCAGCATAGGTTCATCACAGGTAGATCCTGCCTGACAAACCTTATAGCCTTTCATGACCAGGTCACACACTGCCTTGATGCAGGAGCTGAGGCAGATATCATCTACCTGGATTTTGGGAAGGCCTTTGACACAGGTTCACATCCTATTCTCATAGGGAAGCTAGCAGTCTATGGAGTGGATGCCTACACAGTCAGGTGGGTGGTGAACTGGCTTAGGGACTGCACCCAGAGGGTGGTGGTTGACGAGTCATTCTCAGCCTGGAAAGAGGTGAGCAGTGGGTTCCCACAAGGTTCGGTCCTTGGACGGATGTTATTTAATATCTTCATCAGCGATTTGGACAAGGGTGTAGAGAGCACCCTCTCCAAGTTCTCAGGTGATACCAAGTTATAGGGCAAAGTTAACATACTGGAAGGCAGGGAGCAGATACAGGCTGACTTGGACAGGTTGGATCAATGGGTGGAATGAAATAGGCTGCAATTCAACAAAGATACATGTAAGGTACTCCACCTAGGAAGGAGGAATCCCCAGCATACCTATAGGTTGGGCGATGACCTCCTCAGCAGCTCAGAGGCTGAGAGAGATCTTGGGGTCATATTTGACTCCAAGATGAACATGAACCAGCAGTGTAACAAGCCCATCAATAGGGCCAATTGCACCTTGTTATGTATTAGCAGATGCATGACCAACAGATCAAAGGAGGTGATGCTCCCCCTCTATGCAGCATTGGTCAGGCTGCAGTTGCAGTACTGTGTCCATTTTAGGGCACCATACCTCAAGAGGGACACGGAGAATCTGGAGAGGGCTCAGAGGGCCACTCACATGATTAGTGGCCTCTGTGAAAGACCCAACAAGGGGAGGTTGAGAGATCTGGATCTCTTCAGCCTTCACAAGAGACATCTGAGGGGAGACCTTGTAGCTGCCTGTAAGTTTAGCAGGGGAGGACAACAGGGAATTGATGATGCACTATTTACCAGAGTGCCCCAGGGAGTAACTAGGAATAATGGGTGCAAACTAGTGGACAGTAGATTTAGGTTAGATATTAGGAAGAAATTTTTTACAGTAAGGGTGTCCAGAATCTGGAATGGGCTTCCAAGAGAGGTAGTACTATCACCTAACTTGGAGGTCTTCAAGAGAAGGCTTGATAGGCACCTGGCTGGGGTCATCTGACCTCAGTCCTCATTCCTGCCAGGGGCAGGGGGTCAGACATGATGATCCATTGTGGTCCCTTCTGACTCTACAATCTATGAATCTTTGGAAGTTTTCAGTTATGATACACAAATTTGCTGGCTTAGGATAGAAGTTGGTGTTGTTAGACCCAGAGGATGAGACTACTAAAGGACAGGGATGCTAGTCGATGTGGTAAATATTTATTACTTATCCAATATGCTATGAATTTAACTTTTAAATTTTATTTATCCAATATGCTGTGAAATTTAAACATAATGACATCCCTCAGTCTTAGAGGTGTGCAGGCTTTGGCTGAACCAACACAGAAAGAATACCTTTGGCCCATTTAATGATACACTGGCCTCTTTGCTTTTCTTCTTCTGCTTCATTCACACAAGAGTCCAACATAAGACTATTGGCTCCTGAAAATTCAAATGGCTTTTCATTGTCCTTGATGAAGCACCCAACTGGAGATTTTAAAAAAAAAAGCCATCTGCATCTCTGGCACAGCAGAATTGGAAGTGGATTAACTCTTAAGGAAATTGGGAAATGAAGTAACAGTTGAAATGTCTGACACAGTGAAGAGGTGCTCTCTTTCTCTAGTCTTAATCTTTGTACTAGTGAAAGGTACTGAGGTCTTGGTGATGGTGCTGGCACCAAGCCTGGCAGAGGAAGGCAGCGCTCAGTCATTTTGAAAGAATTACATAGGAAGAATGACTTGCATAGAACAAATGATTGTTGGATAGTCCCCAGATGCATTAATTAATAAAGTTAAACAGTTAAGTCACATTCCTCATGTCTTGTCTTTCTTTCAGCAGTGCTCAGGACCATCTGAACTGTTAAGATAGACTGGTTTTCTACAGTTCCTGACCCAGTGCTGAGGGGCCCTTTCCCAGCACAGCTTGGGAATCCTTCTACTAGGCATCCATCAAGTTGTGCTGTAGTCCAGCTTGTTTCCAAATTGAAAAAAAGAAACCTTAATGAAATGGTTCATCATATTCCTCTCCTCTCCCCAAGCTGAATTCTTTCACACCACCAAAAAGGAAGACAGGAAGAAGCTGGCAGAATAAATAGAGTAGGAAGTACTGGAAAGTAGTTCAGCTGCATAATAGCCCTTGCTTTAGAGGATTATTTCAAGCAGACATTGATTCTTGCTTTGATCTTTCATTTCCACTAATAAGAAAAGCTTTTCCATGAGTCATTGTCCCTGGCAGTGTTTGCCATTGTCTCTCCTCCTCATATGACACTGTCATTTTCCAGTTGTTGAGAAGATCCAGACATATTCTCTTTAACAGCGCAAGAACAAAACTTGAAAAATATATAGTAAAGAACTGTATTTTGGTGGGGAGCACAAATTTCTGTTTCTGCCATCCTGATGAGCCTGTGTGGAAAAGCAGTTTTGAGGCCTGTTAACTGAACACCTCCCACCAATCCCACATTCTCTTTTTCCAGCTGCCACTACATTCACTCTACACTGGGCCTGCATGTAATAGTAAGTTGCTTTCTATAATGAATAAATATTCATTAGTCTTTGATCCCTGAGGAGAAATGTGGTATCCTTTCTGCCTCGTCACAGATTTGCTTCCTGGAGAAGACATTATGAAGATCTGTGATTAAATGGCTCATATTTAAGGAACAAATAACATTTAAGAAGAATTTTCTGCAGCCATTTACCAAACCAAAAAACACACCCTGAAATGAATCACCGTGGCCTTCCAACCACTCTGTCATCAGAACTCTAGTTTCGTTACAGATTTCAGATGAACACCTCAGTCAAATGAACATGCACCTTCTTCTTCAATTCATCCCCTCTTCCTGCCACATAATTATGGACTACATTCTGTGTCATTTAGTAGATGTGTAATGCCTGCTTGTGGGCAAACAAGTACTTATATGTTTTGCATTTAAAAGCTCTGTCCCAGCCATGGAATAGGTCCAATAAAAGATAGCATCCTAAGAAACCCTTGCCTTTCCCAAAAGTCCTGGACCATCATGGCTATGACATCACTCTAACACTGCCAGAACCATGATATCCTATGTGTCTGATGGGAAAATACTACACAAGCTGTATGACCCTAGAGGTGAATACTATTTAGCTCTGCAAAATGACATAGCTCCGACTCATTTCACTTAGACTCCTCAAGAAACAAAACTTTGGGTATGCAGGAGGCCTGTGGCTCCCCATTCATTCCATAGGGGAACTTTAATTTCTGCTGAGATGCATCTGGATGCTTCCAATCCTACTTTCCTCTGACTTCATAAACCATACCTGGCTTACTAGTATTTTTTTTTACCAGGGCAATATAATGGGCCTGTTCCTCTATAAATAGCATGGCAATTAACATATTGCCTAGGCCCCGGGGAAAATTGGGTATAGGGCAACCTTATTCTTGGGATTTTCATAGATTTCATAGATTTATAGGGTTTGAAGGGACCTTGTAGATCATCAAGTTGGACCTCCTGCGCTAGGCAGGAAAGAGCACTGAACTTTGTTTTTGAGCCGTTTTATGTCTTGGCAGAGGATGCCAGCCTCATACCTATGAGGAGAGAAAAGTAGAATCAGGGGCCAGAAGGAGAGCAAGCAAAAGGGAGAGCTATTCTGTGGTGCAGGCAGGTGGGTAGTATCTGGAAAGGAGGGGAGATTTGGCCTCTGCTCCGAAGTGGGGTTTATTTGCATGAATTTACTAAGTCTTTTATTGCTGAATACATCATGTACACTATGCCAGTATCTGTTATAGGACTTGCTGGATACCATAATAGCAACAGGGACACGATGTGGTCCAATGGAATTGCATGAATAAAAATAAGAGGGAAGGAATGACCTGCAGTGCACAGGTTGATATGGAAGTGAATGGATTACTAACTCATATATGCCCACCCTACTCTCCAGTGCAAGCTGAAGGAAAAGTGTGATTTAAAGAGTGATTTGACAGTGGAGAGAGTTAGCCGCTGTCCTGTAAGGTGGGTTGAGCTGGTAGTGAGAGCTGGTGAATGTTAAGCGTTGTGTATGTACAAGCTTTTTTTTTCTGACAAGAAAGTCAGAAGCGTTGATGTTTGCTTCTATCAATCTGCTAGGGTTTATTTTCTCTCTCTCCAAAGAGATACATGCAGTCCTTTCTGTTAGAGGCACACACTCCTTTTCCAAGAGGCCTTGCTTGCTTGGAGAAGTTTGGAAGCAAATGGACTGCCACTTAAAGTTGTTCAAATAGTGCAATCTGGGCATCCTTTCAAGCCCCACTGGTAGGGTGGCCATCATCGAGGACATTCACATTTTCTGCTACTCTGTACTCTGTCCTCTATTGATATGAAACTCAACACCTTTTATGTCCTCTATTTTTTCTCTTCCAGAGAAACATAAAGGACATAAAGGCATCCGGGTTCGTATCAATAGAGGACTGTCCTCTATGATGGCCACCCAACTCGCTGGAGGGGTTTCAAGTGGTGGAGTACAATGTGGAGAAGCCTGCTTTCTATGGCCAATGGTTCTTACACAGGTTCCCCAGTGATTATGTAAAGCAAAATGCGCAAAAACTCTTATTTTCTCCCTTCACAAATCATTAACCCATCTCTCTGAGGCACAGGCTCCTTGTTGTTAGGAGTAATTCTATTTCTGTCCCCAGGATAGTTTCCTTTTTGACAGAACTCTATCAAGGACATACTTGTTGTCTTGTCTGTCCTGTGGTCTGCTGGTTAGGCTGTTCTCCTATAAGTGTTCCTGGTTAACATCCCTTTGAAAGACATGTGCCTAGAATCTGGGTCTCTTAGGTGTCACTTGTTTTGGGTTGCCTAGGCTATTTAGCAAACATAACCATAGCATCACTGGGTTGTCAAATATCACTCATTGCTATTTTGGTCAGAATTTCTGTGCATCTATATGACAAAGTTGAATTTCAGTGGAGCATAATAGACTTAAATACCTTTGTGAAACATTGCTATCTAAAATTTTCAAGTGTGGTTGGTAAGGACAAATTTAGTGGTGTGGGGTAAAGCTGTAGTCAAGTAAATCATTTAAATATATACATGTAATTCTGGGTGTTAACACGAGGTGAAGTGCATCACTTACATTTCTAACAATTATAGAATGTGATGGGATTTTCAATGAAGGTTGTTGCTTAACATTACCCTTGAAACTTCATTCAAAATTATTTATGGGCATATAAATATATGCTTACCTACCAACTTAATACAGCATGCTTGGGTTTGTTTATACAGAAGAAGGCAGTGCTCTTCCATGGCAAGAATACTCAGCTGGATACTTGGGCTCTGTTCCTAGCTTTGGAATTGACTATGTGACTTTGAACAAACTTCTTATCCTTTTTTTATGTTCACTTGCCTTGTTAGATTAAGTAAGTAGGGTAATGGTGTTTACTCTGCTTTGTAAAATGGATTGAGATGTATTGATGAAAAGCTCTAAAATTGCTACAAATTTGTCATAATAATCATCCACAAACCAGGAAGCAGAATTTGGGAAAATATGTCTCACATCTTTATGAAAGGCTACACTTTACCCCTATAGATAATGCCGTCCCAGAACCACAGGGAGTTACACATATCAACATGGTACAATCCCAGAATAGCGCTTCTAATTTTTTTTCTGGCACAGGAAGTCAAAACCAGCCCTAGGATTTGAACTTGGAATCTCTCCATGCAGCACTGGAATAGAAACAGTAAGGTGTGTGTGCTGAAAAAGTCTGTAGGTACAAAAAAATGTAATAATCAAGGTCAAATTACTGCTACTACCACAGCAGGAGAGCGTAGGCCAGAGCTGTGGTGTCTTGCAGGTATTTTAGCCTTTTGCAATATAATTATAATCAGTGTAAAACAGCTTTCAATATTTATGAAAATGTTATTTGAATGAAAGAAACATTATAGGCCTGATTCTGCTAGGTCCTTATATGCATACATGCAAGGATGAGAAGAGCATATTTTTTCATCCCTGCCTACCCTGTATCCTTAACCTCTCCCCTCCCTCAGTCCTAAGAATCCCACTCAGCTGATGCTGCTTAAACCTGGAGACACTTACAGCCTCTAAGGACAGAAAACCATCTCTTTTTGAGTAACTAAATGCTTTCTAACCATCTATGTAGCATTGTTATCAAAACTACTTCCCCTGCTGTGTGGACACATAAGCACAGGGCCAGCCAATTATTTCAGGTGGAGGGCCACTTACTGAGTTTTGGCAGGCTGTTGAGGGCCACATAAGTAGCCTCGCCCCTTAACAGGTCCCATCTTGGGACCAGAAGTAGCACCCCCTAACCCCTGACCTTTGCCATCAGAAGTCCTTCCCCTTGCCCCCAGAAATACTTCTTTCAGCAAGGGGTTTTGTCATCTCAGAACCAGGAAAAATACCAAATTATATTCCAAAAAAATGAAACATCTACAACATCCATTAATTTGATTTCAAAACATATTTTTGTCTTGATTTACATGTGTTTGTGTAGTGTACACAGAGGTGATGGAACAATAGTTTAAAATGAAGTCTTACACTTATATGTTCTGGGGGGTGGGTAGAGGTTTGTGGGGGGCTGTGGGTGTGTGGGTATGTGGGTGTGTGGGGGGTGTATAGGTGTGGGTGGTGTGGTGTGCTTGTGGGACTCACCCTATAAACACACACCCTCTCTCCCTCTCCCCCTTATTGCACGCGTGTGCGCGCGCACACACACACACACACACTGTGCCTCTCGCTTCTGGCCCCAGGGTACTGGTGTGGGGCCCATGCTTCCGCGGTCTGGCGATGCAGCCAGGAGCAATGTGGTGCTGAAGCAGTTGGCCAGTGTGCAGGAAAGCAGTGAAAGCAGCCACAGGCAGAAGCTTCTGGTTAGAGGAAGTGGTGGTAGTGGGGGGCTGGGGGCTGGGCCAGGTCCGCCTTCATGTTGGGTCCAACTACCTTCCCCTGGGGCCTACTGCCTCGGCTCCTGTCATCTTTGACAGGCATCCAGGAGCAGATAAATATTAATTTTCTAAACTTTTTAGGTGTCCTGCCAGCCAGATAGAATGGCTTAGCAGGCCCAGGCCAGATCCAGCCTGTGGGCTGTATTTTGACTGCCCCTGCATAAGCATGTGCTTGTAGACTGAGTATGCTCAGTAGGCTATGCACTGACTATGCTTGCATGCAGTTACATATGCATGCCCATTGTGGATCTGTGTGTCCAAGATCTAAAAATGTAGCTGGCTAGAAACCAATGACTAAAAGGTGTTAGATGAGCAAGGAAGACAGAAGTCTTTCAATTTTTTTTAGCCCTAAAAGCTGCATGGTTCAGGCACTTGCCTAGGAAGTTGGAGATCCAGGTTTCAGCCCTACTCCCTCCAGTCTTCTTTCGGAGGTTTTTTAACCTGTTTCCCTCAGACCTGCCAGCATATTGCTGTGACCACTATACCAAGGATTAGGCATTATCCATCCCCCTTGCCAGCTCTACTTTGGAAGCTGGCCATATGGATGACCACAAGAGGGATATATTTGGGTCTAAGGCTGTTAATGCTACTCTGACAGGGAGTATGGCCTGGGCCCCTTCTGTCACTGAGGCAAAAGTTTCTGCATTACTTTCCACCCACGTTACCCAATAACTAGCAAATGCAAGGCTCAGGTTCAAAAGAATCATTAACTCAGGCCCAGCCTATGGCATAGTAATTATACCTGTGTGCTTGGGAAGTCAAAGAGGTATAGGTTCAAAACCTTCTCTAGGTGGGAACCTAGATGCTGGGTCTCTATCTTCCTGGGCAAGTATGTAAACACTTAACTACTGGGGCTAAAGTACAGGTAGGCCTTTTCCTGGACTTAAGCTCAGGTACTTGCATACATATTTGCTGAATATGTATACTAATACCTGCGCTTAAGTCCAGGAAAAGGACTGAGTATGTATACAAGTGCCTGTGTACCCTAAGAGTAGCCAATGCATTGGTACATGTGCCATAATTAGAAGGGAGAGATTTTGGTAGTTATGATAGGACTCTTAGTTAAAATGAATCCCAGTTGGCCTAATCTTGTCACATTATTTTCATTCTATAAGCACACAATGGTACATAGTCATTTCATAGTCTCCCTGATGAAATTGGTGTTTGGGGTTTATGGTCTCAGCCTGATTCCTTTTGATACACATTTGGCAGAGAAGCAAGTAAAGAAAATTTCAGCCTCTCCTGCTTCCCTGTCTTGTCTATGCTATCTTCCCTTTCCACCCAATATTTCCTGCTAAGCTGAGCCCTTGGATTCACCAGTCAGCATGGATTCACCAAGGGCAAGTCATGCCTGACCAACCTGATTGCCTTCTATTATGACATAACTGGCTCTGTGGATGCGGGGAAAGCAGTGGATGTAAAATACCTTGACTTTAGCAAGGCTTTTGATACCATCTCCCACAGGATTCTTGAAAACAAGCTGAGGAAATATGGGTTGGATGAATGGACTGTAAGGTGTATAGAAAGCTGGCTGGATTGTCAGGCTTAGTAATCAGTGGCTCAGTACTAGTTGCCAGCAAGACAGACACTAAGTGGAGTGCCTCAGGGGTTGGTCCTGGGCTTGGTTCTGTTCAATATCTTCATTAACTGTCTGGAAGATGGGATGGATTGCACCCTCAGCAAGTTTGCAGATGACACCAATCCAGGGGGTATAGTAGATGCACTGGATTGTAGGGCTAGGATTCAGTGATCTAGATAATTTGGAGAATTGGGCCAAAAGAAATCTCATGAGGTTCAACAAGGAAAAGCACAAAGTCCTGCACTTAGGATGAAAGGATCCCATGCACCACTACAGCCTGGGAACTCACTGGCTAAGCAGCAGCTCTGTAGAAAAGGACCTGGGGGTTACAGTACACAATAAGATGGATATGAGTCAGCAGTGTGCCCTTGTTGCCAAGAAGGCTAACAACATACTGGGCTCCATCAGTAGGAGCATTGCCAGCAGATTGAGAGAAGTGATTATTCCACTCTCTTCTGCACTGGTGAGACCACATGTGAAGTACTGTGCCCAGTTTTGAGCCCCTCACTGAATGGATGTGGACAAGTTAGAGAGAGTACATCAGAGAGCAATGAAAATGGTTTTGGGAGCTGGGGAGCATGACTTCTGAGGAAACTGGGTATATTTCATCTGCAGAAGAGAAGATGGAGAGATGATTTGATAGCAGCCTTTAATTACCTGAAGGGTAGTTCCATAGAGGATGGATCTAGACTGTTCTTAGTAGTGATGGGTGACAGAACAAGGAGCAATGGTCTCAAGTTTCAGCAAGGGAGGTTTAAGTTGGATATTAGGGAAACCTTCTCACTGGGAGGGTGGTGAACCACTGGAACAGGTTACCTATAGAGGTGGTATACTCTCCATCCTTGGAGGTGTGTTAGGCCAGGATAGGCAAAGCCCTGGCTGAAATGATCTAGCTGGGGAATATTCTGCTTTGAGCAGGGGGCTGGACTAGATTACCTCCTGAGGTCCCTTCCAACACTAATTTTCTATAGTTCTTTGATTCCACATTTGAGGGGTGGGTGGTGGGGGTGCCTACCCATCTCCCTCAGACTCCCAGCTCCTCTGTCTCTCACCCATAATGGTTAGGACAGTTACCTTGCTGTGGAGACCTGTATTCCAGTCCCTCTTTTCATGACTATATACATTATTTTTATTAAACAATCACACTTTAATTTATAGTAATCTAATCAATATTAGGCCAGTCATGCTCACTCTCTCACTCTATATGGTCAATGAATGCCAAATTCTTTAACCACTGCATTGTTGGTTAAAAGGAGGACACCAGCACCACAGAGTTTTGTAAAAAACAAAGGTTGGTTTAGGCAACAAACCTGAACAGCTACTTCAGGTTTGTGAGTCCCAGTAAGAAATCGGTACTTCCCTGCAGCACAGAATACTCCTTTGAGACTGATGGGATTTAAGATGCATTCTCGTCCCTGGCGTTCTTATTTGTCAGGTAAGGCAGCATCGTTTAAGCATTCTGGCATTTGTCACTGTTGTTCTTAGGTGTCTGCCTATCTCTCCACATGCATCATATATCAGGTGTGTGACCTTCACAGAGGAGTTAGACCCCTAATTTATGACTGAAATGAATGCTAACCATTGCAGGGCTTAATTTTAAGTGTCTAAGAAGGGCTTAAGTATCTAAATACCTTTGTGAATACCTTTTGTGCCCATAATCCCTTTGCTAAAGAGAAAGAAATTAAGGCAATATTCCCCTCCCGTAATGCAGAAAGCCAGGATGCACCTATAAGGGGCATAGTAGCAAGTGCACAGTGGCTTCATATTCAAGAATTTCCAGCATTTTCCCTGGGGAGCTCTGACTTTAAATGGCCTGTGACTAGGAGGCATAGTTGAGGCCTATGCCCTGCTTAGGGTTTGAATTTTAGATGGAACTGCTTCCCTGCATAAATATTTATCAAACCATTTAGTTGAGAAAGTTCTCAGAGAGTTACAAGGTTTAAAATGAAACTAATCTAGAGTTTAAAAAAAATCTAGGGGAATTAAAATCATTGAAAGATTAAAAAATAGCAGTAGACCTTAATAGAGGGGTGACTACAATATTACAGCAACAGGAAGAATCAGAACTGTGAGAACACAAAGTATGTTTGAATAATAGCCATAAGGCATCTGAGGAGAACAGTTATCTTGTCCCTCCAGAAAACATTATTGCAATTATTCCCTATCAGGTGAACAGGAAACTTCAAACTTTAGGAACAGGAGAAGTTGGCATGTCTGCCGAAGAAGGAATGGAGGTGTCATCTCAGGAAGAGAATAGCAGATTTTACACACAAGAAATCAAATCAGAAACTAAATTTACATATTCTATTTCTATTCTGATTAATTAGGAGAATATTTTGAGTGGGATATAGCAGGTCTATTGCTAATTAGCTTATCTCACATAAATGTGCAAGATAAAAAAAACAAAAGAACTGCAAATCTTTTCTATGGTCTACATCTTATTAAAAACCTGATGGGTAAAGGGCTATCAGGAATGATGTATTCTGTTACTGGCTTCCAGAACAGCATCTAGGTGATAATCTGATCCCTGAGTAGCCCTAAGTACACTCTAAATTACATCAGCTCTTAAAACTATCCCCAGCTGGCTCCAGGAGAAGAAGTCACAAAAGTTTTATAAAGCCATCTTTATTGCTCTCATGTCTTCATGAGTTCTGCTCCAAGGACAATTTAGGTGGATGTAAGGTTTGGAACCTAATTCTTTAGTAGGAGGAGAAAGATGGAGGGAATAACACCAGCATGTTTCTTAGGCTTAGGCCTGATCCCATCACAACTGAGACCCAGCCAGCTCTCAGGTTTGCCACTCACATAATGCCTCGTAAGCAGATTGGAGTATGCGTCATCTATGCTTCTTCCAGCTGTTTTCCCCTCCAACATGCCACCATAATGAGGACCATGGAAAAAGACACAGACCTAGATTTGGTATATTCAAGTGCCTAAGTCAGAGAAATTCCTATTTCTCACCATGTAATGATACCTGGTTTAAAAGTAAAAGAATATGAGGAAATATAAGTACTATTCTGAATTCTAGAAATACAAACATGAAAACAAAGGGTAGTTTTTTTCTCATGTAGTGGTAGTTCTGTACAATATAATATTCAAGTTATATAAATTAATGAAAATTAGTTATCAAAAACATAACCACAATGTGATTACAGTGTAATTGAAGTGTAACAACAGTGTAATTACAGTCACTGTATTATAAAATGCAACTTTAATTTGCTTATGCTTATTCAGGATGCATAAATGCTCCCTGGGAAATTGTATCATTATCATTAATCTTGGCTCACTTTAGGAATTCATGGAAATGGCAATAGAGTTTTACAATCTCATTTTTGTACGATTACCAGAAAACAGCCAATTTGCTTTTTAAAGTGTTTCTAATTCTTTGTGCAAATCCCATGTAAATTATATTGCTGTATCCATTTCTCTCTTAACAAAAATGATGCATTTACTATTTACAGCCAGAGTCAACTCATCTGATAGAAGCATTATTCTTATATAGTACACTAGCTAATTAGCACTCAATTTTCTTTTTTTTCCTAGTTGCCCCAGAGAATTAACTCGGGAGGATGTTACGTGGATGTTACTGTCTATTTTCTAAAGCGATTGAATGTTTGCAGGTAGGTGGCTGGACAAGGTTCTTGAGTAGAAATGGAGGGAGAGTTTCTGATGGTCACGCTAGAACTCCAGGTTAAAATAAATCCCAGTTGTGTTAATCTTGTGCCTTTATTCTCATTCTACCTACAAAAAATGATTCATTGTAATTACACTGACCTTTCTTTGGCTATTCAATCCCAGACCTAGAGAGACCGAGATAAATTATAAATTCTTTATTGGTGTTTCCCTATCTTTCCAGGGGCCATGTCTACACAAGGCAATAGCATCAAAAAAAATGTGCAGGGATGCTACTGTGCAGTAATGCCAATTACTGCACAGTCATTAAGTACTTGATTATGCAAGTACTAATAACTGTGCAGCTCATGTAGACATGGCCAGGGAGAGCTAGCTATTTTGTTCTTTGGAAGGGGGTTCTTTTCTCTGTGTCTCTCTCCTCAGCTCAGTGACTGTTTAGTGCAAAATCTTTTCTACTCCATTTCTGTGTAGTGCCTTAGGTTTTGATAAATGACAAACTCCCATTAAAATCACAATATCCACTTAAAATGTAATTAAATAGCACTGTGAGATGGGGTAGCATTATAATTTGTGGCAATATTAAGTAGTGCTACTGTACTGGGAGTGAAAGTAGAGAGAGAATGAGCATAAGACTCTTTGCTAAGGGGGTCCTTCCACTAACGGTGAAAAAGGATATCCAAGGAAGGGGGCAGAATTCTCATTAGAGTAGCTTAGAGGGACAATGTACGAAATGATGGTAACCTTTTTCTTGATAGACCAAGCTATAATGTTTCACTGATTGTCACTAATGACTTTTCTGTAGTCACTTATCTGGACACTAGCTCTTGAAACATATCGGTAGTTAAGGAAAAGACAACATCAAACAGCTGCTTTAGAACAACAGCCTTTAACCAGGCTCAGATACTATTTTCTGTGTTGAATACGTATTCTGTTAAAACACTGAACTCTTAATTAAACAAATGTGGGTGTTACTCCACTCAGAATTCAGCCCAGGGAAAGGGTTTTTTAAGGTGGCAGGTGACTCTAAGAAGGGTGTTCACTTACAGCCCAGTGTTACCCCATCACACTAGTTAGTACAAATGGACAGACTCAATTAACTGGAAACCACAACAATGTATTAATATTAACAGATGACAATAACAAGATTAATATGTAAGATTATATACAGTGGTGAGTAAGAAAACAATGAGAGAGAGAAAAAGACTACAGAGCCTCTGTCTGTGTACTCCAAACAATATTGCAAATTGCACATACTTACACAGAGAGCTTAGCTGTTACAGGCTCTTGGGCTGTATACTTACAATGATAACCGTGCAAATTTCCCATCTCCCCAGGAGATTTTCCCCTTCTCTAGGGTACTCTTTCTTTTTTAATTAGGGAACAGGTGATACTTTACCACAAGAGTGTTGGACTACTGGCACTGGTCCTGATCTATGGTCAAATCCCAAATTGATCAGCGGGGAACCTAGGATACATACAGCTCTAATTGGATCACAGGCACTAGATGCTCACAAAACTCCCTCTATCTCACACAGTCTCAAACTCACTATTCTGCTCTCAAGTCTCACCCCAGACACACATCACCTCACACAAAACCCACAGACGCGCACACTCATACGGCAGAGTGGAGCTCAGGCCCTTTTATATCCCCAAATCACACCATGTTCACAGTCCAATTATATCTCTTGGGCACATGTCACTCAACCGCTCATCCAACGGGTTCATCTGTCAGTCATCACATTGAAACAAACATCTGTCTTCCTACTGCAGACCAGCCATCGTCCACTTTACCTCAGGAGATAGTGGTCACCTTTTTGGCACTAAAATCCTAGGTCTTCACTGTGCATGCTTGACATATGTAACTAGGTCAGCACCTTCTTAGAGATGGACAGTTCACTGGCTCTCAAACCTTCAGGACCTTGACCTACTGTGCATGTGGAGGACTCAAGCTGCTTAACGTTACATCACTCTTAGATAGGCCGGAAGATGTAGGAGCACCGTGCACTCTATGATTCCATTGATTTCACTAAGTTAATAATGAATGACAGTATTTCCTTGGGATATAATGATTTATGATTATTACAGGACAGAATAAATAAAAAGCAGTGGGCACATCTACATGTGCATTAATGCGTTGTAGTTACTGAGCATTGAGTTTACTACCTGTAATAACAGGTACTAACTCAATGTACAGTAACCGGTGCTACTGCACAGTAGTGCTAGTGCTCACCTTTTTAGTGACACTAATGAACAGTAGGCTAATTGTACCGTGCATTAGTGCAATAGCATGGTGTTTGCTGTAATGTGCTAATGCGCAATAGAATTAGTCTACTGCACATTTAGCGTCTTGTGTAGATGCGCACAGTGATAACATGGGGCTCTTCTTGTGGATCTAAACTGATTTTCTATGAAATTTTGTAGTGAACTATAAGCCATTATTTCTGTAGCAAGCAAGTGACAGAAACTAAGTTAAACTGCTTGTTGCTGTGTTATTGTGGTCACATTTTTAAGTGATAACAGCACCAGTGAGACTTCCTTGTCACTGCTGGAGCACACCAACTCTTATTACATGATTCCACTTCAGCACAAAAGTCTACAGATTTATGCCCATGATGTGACCAATCTGACAGAGAAGAAATTGGAAGGTGACCGCTCTATTTAAAACCAATTTGTACTTTTTGTTTGCATATATGAGTACTTAGTTTTGCTATATTGCATTTTGAACAAACATCACACTTTTCAGGAAGTTTGGTCAGTCAGCACAGAAGTAATAAAGATTCACAACCCAAATGCTGTTCTGAACCTGATGGTCACCACGTATTCACTGTATGTCTATGTCAGAACTCTCCTCTGGCCTTGATGGTTTGACAGATGGTAATTGTGTGATCCAGCATTGACCTGTCAGGAATGAATACAACCTAAGGTAGTCTCTTCAATCTCTGAGGCTGCAGGGATCTATTTAATAAAAGCATACCATTTGTTTGTGATGGCCAGAGGGTGGAGAGAAAAGATACAATAGTATAGTTGAAGTTGTAATGTGACCTTTTCCTGTTGCACAACGATAGAAATAAGCCCTCGTGAAATATAAATAAAAATGTCTCTTGTTCCTTTTACTTGAGCTTCTTTGGTTTCAGAAGGATAGGAGCTGTTTCCACAAGGCATCTGGAGCTATGCCATTTCTGAATCCTTTATATCACCTTTAACTTTTCTACAGTAGATGTTATATAGCCCAAGTTCACTAAAGCTGTATTTACAGCCAAGGCAAAGGATACAGACAGTGTTGTTATTCAGAAGTAATGAAATAAATGTGATGCTACAGGCATGGAATTATTTGCTTTAAGTCTCAAGAATATTTGGAACATTAAGCCCATTCAGTCAAATACAAAAACCTCTTGCAATAATGTTAAACTGGCACAATGTTAAAAGGAGAAATATTTAATGGTTTAGCCCTTCAAAATCTATTAAACCCATATCTATGCTGTAAAGAATATCCTGTTAAAATGAAACTTAAAATTATGAAGTAATAGATGGTCAACCTAATTTGTCAGCTCTTCATATAGAATGGTACTTGTATTCAGATATGACTTTCTCCTTTAAAGAAAATTAAATACAAAACCTGCATGCAAATAAAGGAAAGGCTGAGGTTGGAAACCCAGGACGTGAAGTTCTGTTAAACCGGCATGCCAATTACAAAACTTTAAATCCCTCACTACCAGAAAAAAAGGGTTTAAAAACGTGTCTTTTTCATACATGTCAAACATGAGAGAAATGAGTTTACTCTTTCAACTGAAGAACATTTTTACTTCAGCTTAGAAGGTTTAAAAAGTAAATAAAAATGTTTTACAGGCACTGTTATGGAAGCTTGGACCTTAGAAAGACACACACACACACACAAAATACTCACCTTCTATTTTTAAGAATAGAGAGATTTTATGCCCAGAGCTCTGGACCTGATATAAGTGTTTGTCAGTTCTTACAGAAGTGGTTGCTATATATAGAGTTAGACCTAAGATAGTAGAACCCCTGTAGGAATAGCCAGGTTCATGACATTAGTCTTGAAATGTCACAAAACCAAGTGTACTGTTACAGGTTACCTTTAAACAATCATAAAGGCACTTAAAATGGGAGCATGCACCCATTAGAGAGTGTTATTCCATTTTAAGTACCCTCTAAATATTTTAAAGATAAGCCAAATGAAATCAGGGTTATCTTTGTTCCATCTTACCCAGGTCATTCCAGGGTTTTTTTGGTCTACTCTTAATTAAATTAAGAGTTAATTAAATTCTTAATTTGCAGTCCTCCAGCATCCCAGGATGCATAGCTCCTAGCCCCTCTGCTCATGCCTCTATTTCTCTCCCCCTTCCCTCTGCCACATGAAGTGCAGTTGGCTTGAGAGATTTCAGTGGAGCAAAACCATGAAGCAGGGTAAGCATGGTTCCTTGGCTCCATAGTCAGAGTGCAGAGTGGCTGGATTTAAGTGCAGGGAGACCACGCAGGTGGAAGAGGCATTCCTGCTTCCTCTGGCTCCGTGATTTTATTGCTCGGTGGCTCCATGCTGAGAGTGGAGCTATTGGGATTTAACAATGGTAGTACTGTCAAGTTTACAAACACTGTTCACAAGATAAACCTTGGGTTTTCATATAAGAATCCATAGTATTAAAAGTATTCTGCCCTATTGGGGTCTTTGAGTGCTTTGCAACAGAAGAATTGGTCTATAATTTTTCTATTGTATAAAAAATGAGTGAAAACTAAGAGCTGGCATTTACCGATGAGTACCTCAAGTCTATCAAGGGGTGCCTTGAGTCTTTCGAGGGATGCCTGAAGTAGCACCTTGTCAAGGGTATTTAAATGCATCCAGTTCTCTGGAGATAGAGGAGGGAGAGACAAAGATGCTGGGAAGGTATAGCCCAGTACTGCCCAGACAGACAGCAAGCCCCTACCGAAGCCTCGCTTAGCTCTTGTGTGGATCTTGTCATCCATGTATTTCAAAGCTTTTTGTAAGGACGCTCAAAGTTGTCTCTCACACTGGAAACTGGAAGAGAAGCTTCCCAACACCATACAGCAAACTAGCAACATAACTGGGACAGAACTCATCCCTCCTGGCTGACAGATCAGAGCATGAGCTAGACAACATTGTCACCTAAAATTTAAAAGCAGTAAAATGATTTTTTTTCTTTTGAAAAGTTGGATCATATTACTTCCAGCCTGACCCAAAGTTAAATATCTAGTGGTTTTATACTACTTCCTACAAAATCCAAAGTGTAGAGTCTTTAGAATGGGTCCTGAAAGATGGTTACAATTTTAAAATTTAAATTGTTTTAAATATGAGCTGTTTCCTTGTCTCACCACAATATAAATCAACATAAGGGGATCTCTCTCTCCCCTCTCTCTCTCTAAAATACATATATACATACATATATATAAAAGCCAAAGCATATTGATACAAGAGAACTCTTACCAATTTCTCGTACAACAGAAAGAGTAATTACTGAAATACTCAGATAGATGTGTCCCCAGATCCCAATTCTCATGCTACATGCATAACTCCACTTGAGCACATTAGGCATTTTGGCCAATAGAAAATCCAAGATTGGATGTGTTAGGCACAGATTTTCAAGATGTACATTGAACAAAGAATAATTGAAACCCCTTACAGCTGAACCAGCTCTTGACCAATAAGTCTCATAAAATGTAGATTTACTTTAGTAAAGATACCGAATATTTATTTTGACTGCAAAGGCCATATCACTGAATTATACTCTTAAATCCCTTGTTTAAAGAATAGAGAAGACTAATAAATATTTCAGCTCTTCTGGTTTCTTTGTTCTAGTTCCACACCTGAACCAGCACAAGTACATTATACATTTGTTTTGCTTTACATTAAACTTGGTATGTGAAAACATGCTCAAGACAAAAGATAGCATTGAATTTGTAGTCAGACTCAGAGTACACATATACGAAGACAATTAATCTGTATCCCATATTTAGGAAAATCTTAAGCAAGAAGAGTTTTATCAAATGCATTGAACTTATTTTCTTTTGCTCACCATATACCATATATACTGTGAGCAAACATACTAGCCAATTCATTTAAAAAATAAAAACCTCAAACTTACAAATGCCGCCATGACTATTAATCTTAAATAGCTGTCATAATCCATCTTTAAACAAAACATATTTGAAAGCTTTGCTTTCCACTACATATTTGCTCATGTCCTAACAACACTTAATTTCCTAATCAATGTTTCTTCTTAGTATCTTAATATTTACAAGTATAAATGTTTGTAAACCTATAAATAACATCATAAATCACAATCTAATTATAACACAACTGGAATTTAGATTTGTAAAATATCAACGCCATTTAAAAATGATCCAGCTGAACCATCATGTGCTTTATTTAATACCAGTGGCCATGTCTACACATGTGCTTAACTGTAAGTAGACTAATTAGCTGTGGAGTAAAGTATCACCATCTATACATGCAATACTATTAGGCTGCTGTAAACTAATTTACGCCACTGAAAGATAGTACTGTTGGAGACAGTACTATCTTATGGTGGGGTAATTAACTGCAATTAAACACACAGGTAGATGCTAACTGTGGGCTTAAATTGTACCTAGTCAGCTCAGTTAGCAGGGGGCCAGACTCCTGCTTACCACCTAACCACATGGCTCTGGACTTTCCACAGCCTCGTGTTGCAGCCAGCCCTTCTGCCACCTGATGCCACCACTTGGGTGTCTGGGGCTGACCCCCAACACCCCTGAGCCTGATGTTAATTGCTCCACCCCAGCTCAAATTGCTGCTGTCCTAGGTGCACATGTAGATGCGGTGCCCAGGCATAGTTTACTCTGCCTCAGACTGCTCCAGAGTTTATTGCTTTGAATTAATTGCACATGTAGATGCACCCATTTAGATCTAAAATATATGTAATTTATTATGCAGATGGGGAGTGTGTATTTCTGTCAACCAAAATGGGCATTCAGATTTACTGAATGGAAAAAAAAAATGTAGAAGAATTATTAAAAAGTCAGGTGCATAAAATTTGAGTCCAATTTAAACAATGGGCATGTACAATACTGTGTCATACTCAACATTAAATCTACTCAGCTTGTCACAACCACAGTCTCATTGTGACCCTGATCCTGCATCATTAAAGTCAATGGGAAATTTGTCATTGGTTTCAGCTTATTTAGGCATTCTTATTTATGCAGACATTCATGCATTGTACTGTAGTAGCATAATGCATTGGTTCACAAACATTGAAATGTGAACAAAACTGCTTTCATTAGTAATTAAAAAAATGCAGTAAGAACATTTCTATTAGCTTTGTAAACCTTTACTCCAGAGCACACTTTTGTCTTAAGCCAATTACATTTTCACTCTAGGTACCTCATAGCTTTGCTTTACATGTAACTTCTCTGTCTCTTCAGACATTTTACAGTGGCTTACACTTGTGTGTCCAAGAAAACTATACCTTCAGCATTTGGTACCAGGATACATTTTCTTTTCAAACAGTTTTTCAGGGAAGAAAATTTACAAAAAAAACCCAAAGTAAAATAACATCAGCAGCAACAACTACCGGAAAAAAAACACTTTTCACTCAGTTAAATGAAAAGTTGTACATCCCAGAGGAGTTTGGGAAGCTAAAAGTCAAAACTCACACTGAATGTGCCACATCACTTGATTCAAAACCTTATTATCCATTTGGTGATCAGTAATACTCACTTTCTCACTGGGGAGAACATAGTAGGAAAAAACATTTTTCATTTTAGGTCACACAGGTTAACTGCCTTAGAGATGATGAAAAAGGGCCAAATTCAAACCTGAACACTTCACTAAAATAAATGGAGTTGTATCCACTTAAGCCAGCTCTGCATTTGGCCTGGAGAATACAGAACCAATTCCAGGTCTTATAACAATATTTTAACTGATACTGAAATCAGGGTTTTTGCCAGCAAAAATGTAGCGAATGTTTGGCATCAGGGCATTCTCAGAACTACTTTCAGCCATTCAGTCTCAGATTATTGATTGATGCACATACCATTCTAATGGCAGCTAGGTTATATGTTTTGGTATTTGGAAAATGCAGAGCTGGAATGACATTTTCACATTGGTACTGCAGACTTCAGTTAGAGGTGACACAGGTATACCTTCTGAATACCTACCCGTGCATATGGGATTTACTACTTTTTAACTATTACATCTGATGCGTTACCTGCACCATCATTTTGTCACAGCTGATTTTGGTCTATGGGCTGCCAACACCTTTGGACCTCAGAGACATGCTAACCTTTATGTATATGGGGGCAGAACTAAACTTTTGGGGCATTTTTACATGTGATCTGGGATGCAGTGCTTTATTTAGCAAGCCATGCACCCATGTGTCACATGCATCAGTGTCCCTGTGCATCCCCACACTGAAGAAATGGCAGTGGGATCCTTTGAACTAAAGATCATCAAATGTGTTTTATTGCAAAGCACCCTGCCGCCATTTTTTTCAGTGCAGAGATACATGGCGATTCTGATACATGTGATGTGGAAGGCTGCCGGCATGCATCAATTTCCGTGCTCCAGCAGACTTGATTAAGTCTGCTCCAATACGCTGGATTTCAAGTGTGTTGGAGTAGACTCCCTGCATGTCTGTAGGAGCCCTCAGTTCTTCCCATTTAAGAAGTCATGAGTATACCCTCAAAGGTTCTGTTGCCCAGTGGAATCAGTGCTTTGATGAACTAGCCACGAGGGAAACATTTTTAAAAAGAAATTAAAAGCCTAATTGTGAGACCTTCAAGATAATTAGGCAACTAAAGCTGCTTCTAACAACTTAGGTACAACTGACATTCTCCCAACCACTGCTTGGCTATTGCTCAAACTTTTCAGTGCCTAAGTTGCTGACAGTATCATCCACAAAACTGTTTATGAGTCAACGGTGCTGCACAATTATGAACTTATCACAGCCTGGAGGCCACAAAACCACCTTCTGTGGAGCTTGTTAGAGGGAACTGGCCCTGTGGGCCAGAGAGACCTTGCATAAAAGATATTTTAGGTGTCTCCTGGTGATTAGAACAGTCATGTAGGAGACTTGGGATTAAGACACTGCTCTGAATTTGAACCTTGGTGTCCCATGTGAATGGCCTAACTATTAGGTTATTAGGTATGATTAGGTCTTCGTCTCTGTTTTTATGGATAGGAAATTCAGGTTTAAGCCTCTAATTTTAGAAATGATTTGACAACTGAGGATACTGAGTGAAGGAAGGCACTGATCTTTGGTCAGGCTGGCTACTTCAGCACACTCCTTCCCTTTTTCTATTAATTTCTCTCTTGATTAGCTTGGCTAGCTCTCCACTCAGCTGGTTTCTAAAGCCCTCTATGTGCTATTGGTGCCTAATTCTCCTAAAGCATTGCTTGAAGAGACTGGGTGCTGACTTGGGGCAGAGGATTCTAATGGTCAGAAGAGTGTCTAGGGGTTATGTGGGACAATGCTAAGTTCCTTTGAAGATGTGTCCCTAAATACTTTTTGAAAATGACTTGGATGCTTTTGAAAATACCTTCCATGGGCTCAGACCCAGAGAAGAATGCTTTGCTTTCAAAAGCTTATCAAAGCTGTATCCAAACTATACAGTTAGTCCAATAACAAATATTACTCAAAAAATCCTTGCCTCTCGGATAATTCCCGAATCATGGTGGCTCCAGCATAGCTCTAACACAGGGGCGGGCAAAGTCCAGCCTGTGGGCCGAATCCTTCATTTCCCAGCAGCCCCTGCCCACATCACTGCAGCCAGTTTGCATGAAGACCCCAGGAGGGATGGAGTCCTGACAGCACAGGGCCAGGGTTTCCATGGAAACTGGCCCAAGCAGTGCTAGCAGGGCATGTGGCTGCTCTGGGGCTGTGAATTTGTGGTGGTGACAGCATGGTCCAGAGCTGGGGCAGAGCTTCAATCTGCTACCTGCACAACCCTGCCTGGGGCATGTGGGTAGCAGATCATGGCTCTGCCCCAGCTCCAGACCGTGCTATCACCACCTCAAAATCCCAGTCCTAGCCCCAGTCCCAGCTCCAGCCCCGGAGCAGCTCCCCATCCAGCCAGGTGCCCTGCCAGCTCTACTTGGCCTAGTTTACATGGAAACCCCAGCCCTGTGTTGCCAGGTCCCTCCCCCTCTTTGGGTCTGCATGGAAACCATCTGCAACAACATGAGCTGGGGCTGCTGGGTAATGAAATCTGGCTGCTGTAGAAATGGCTGGATCTGGCATTTTGCCCACCCCTGCTCTAACAAGACTGTCCATAATCTAGTCTGTATTTTCAAGAAAATCTAAAACATACAACACCTAAAACATCTAAAACATAATATAATAATTTTGATGTAACAAAACATAATAACATCTAAAATATAATATAACATATAGTACAGCAGCAACATACATTACACCAAGAACACATATTCAGAGTCTTTTCTGTAAGCCATTAAACATAGCCACTGGAAAATTGGACCAGTTTATATACAGTGTATAGCACGAGTTACATTTTTATCCAACACATTTCAACATTTTTTGGTTTTGATTAAAAAGAGAATTTTAAAAATTGCAAAGAAGGTAAAGCTTTCTTAAATTGCCACTCTTAAAATATCAGAGAAAACAATGGTAAGCTACACTTCAATCAGGTATTGTTTCAGAGCTGCTTACACTTTTTATTGATAAACCCGTACTACTCATATATGACATTTGCTAGTGGGTTGTATTTTGGCAAGTTTTAGAATACAATAGGGGAAACTATAAAAATCCCATTCTTTTTAATTTGACAATGAGACAGTTTATGAAAGCCCAGTGATGGAGTGTCTCTTGTTTTATGATACTGACTTACATCCACAATAAAGGCTATAACTACAGCATCTTTCTTCCTTTCATTTTTTTCCCCTTGGCTTCTCTACACCTGTGTTTGATTAGGTACAGAAAGATAAAAGCACATTACCTTAATTTTCACAACATCAATGCAGAATTAAAGAAAGATTTCAGTTTCTTGCAGTTTTCTTTCTGGAGGCTCCAGGCAGCTGCTAATCATTATGTTTGTAATATTAAAACAAGACCCTGGGTTAGTTTGTGCTGGTTCATTTATGAGGATCTTCTGTATTTGATTAGACCATATAGTTAATAAGGATGTCAGATAGTAGCCATTGGGCTATTTATTTCTCTTACATTATTAACTGTCTCTGCTCTATAGGCTCATTTAGATTTTCTGTGAAAACCCAGAAATGGGGCTATACATCTCAGTGATAATAGTTCTAAGCTGCATTAGGCAGTTAAACTGCTCACCACCTCTCCTTGCCATAATGGTATTTTTTCAAGTGGTTTTCATTTCAGATATCTTCTGTGTCTCCAGGCTCTAACAAGGGTTGCTAATGGCAGTAAGAATACAGTAGAATGACAAGTAGAATTATAAAGTTGCTAGCAGATGAATAAATAAATTGAAGTTGCTTTCTTCCCTCCCTTTTAAGTATATAAGCTTTTGACTAGGTCGGCTGTACTTGAAGTCATATTTTGACTGATACAAAAATGACACAAAGAGCCCTGGCTGAACAACTTAGGCCCTTTTGACTCATTCGAAGCCCAGAGTAATAAGCACTAAATTGGCACAGCGAGTTCCTCCATTTAGCGCTGATATGTAAAATCTGTGTGCCAAATGGAATTAAGCTGCAGAGAACACAAAACCTGAAATGCCTATCTTGATGAGTTTCTTTTCTATTATGGGAATACGACTGGTAAGAAGCTGCACAGCAGACAAAATAACTTATTTTATAATTCAGTTACTGAGACAGCTAAAATTTATAGACGAATAATATTTCTTCACAGCATAAAAAGAAAAATGTCTCTTCTTTCTTGCTCATGCCATTTCTAGGCACCATCTAAAACATTGTACAGTATCAAACATTACAGACATTGCCCCCCTTTCAAACAACTTTGTCTTGCTGGAACTGGAATTAGTGCCTATAATTAAGTTTGGCAGGTGCCTAGAATCTTGCCAAATTTTAAACATTCTGGCCAAATTTCATCCTGGGTATCTGCCTCAAGCTGATCTTGTTTTTAACAAAAATGCTTCAGCCATTTGTAGGAATTAAATTGGGGAGGGAGGGGAGCTGGGGGGTGGGGCGGGAATGTTGCTTTCCTCAAGTTAAAACATTCTTAGCATTATTGAATTAAGAACTACTGGTATCTTCATGTATTAAAGGAGGGGCTTGAAAATGCAGGGTGCCAGCCTAATCTCAGGGATGAGTCAAAAGGAGTTTGTTAGAAGCAGGCAGCTAAATTTTCCAAAGTGTCCATCTGGATTGAATGTACTGCACCTGGGGAGAGGGAACCAGCATTATGGTTATAGGTTAGGGGCTGACCCTCTTGGCAGCACAGAGGCAGAGAGGGATCTTGGAGTCAGGATTGACTCCAGGATGAATACGAGTCGCCAATGCGACAAAGCAATAGGCAGAGCCACCCGCACCCTGTCATACATCAACAGGGACATCACTAACAGGTCCAGAGAGGTCTTGCTCCCCCTCTAT
>NW_017729024.1:71340844-71344867 GCF_001723915.1 Gavialis gangeticus | reverse complement strand
GGGGAAAGTCTGTTCACCAGGGCCCCCCTTGGAGTCACCAGGAACAATGGCCATAAGCTGAGGGAGGATAGGTTTAGGTTAAATATTAGGAAGAACTACTTCACGGTAAGAGTGGCCAGAGCCTGGAATAGGCTTCCCAGAGAGGTGGTGCTGTCACTTTCCCTGGAGATCTTCAAGAGGAGACTGGATAGGCACCTGGCTGGGGTCTTATGACCCCTCCCAGAACCAGTGCTCCTTCCTGCCCATGGCAGGGGGTTGGACTAGATGATCTGTCTAGGTCCCTTCCCACTCATTGATTCTATGATTCTATGATACTCTGTCCCCTTTCAGCCTTTATGTGCTGACTGGACTGTACATACTGTGTCCTGGTTTGTAATGACTGAGGAGGACTTCTCCAACAATTGCTCCTCTGAGTGATCAAGGACTGCTGTAATACAGAGCCTGAGAACTGAGAGCAGGAAGCCTGTCTCGACTTTGGTGTCACTGCTTCTCCTGTTCTATAGTGTGAAAGAAAGGAAGGACTGTTACTTATTAAGGAGTGAAGAGAGTGATGAAAGTGGTAAAACAGAAGTTGTGTCAGCATGAAAGGAAGGCAGGGAGAGAGAAGAAAGTAGAGCTTTCTTAAAATATAGGGAGCAGAAGGGACAAGGCCTGGGAGAAGAGCTAGAATGGGCAGAAGCAGGAAGGAGGTAGAGAGAACAAGACTGAAAGAAGCTGAAGGGAACAAGTCAAATCCATCAAGGTACACTTCCATCCAGAACCTAAAACTGGGGATTTCTCATCTCCTATCTGCTATGAACAATGCACTGGCATTTTTTTTTTCATTTCATCCTAGGAGAAGGCAGACCCTAAGATTGAGATGAAAAAAGGCAATCTACTCTTGGTCTCTGTAACTCCAATAGCTAAGTGTCCTAGCTAAGGTGTCAGAGGTCTGTGTAGTGGGCCTAAAATTCAAACCCTGCTGATAATCCACATGAAGCCATGGTTCCACCTGTTGGAATTTTGGGAGGTGTCATTTTTTTTACAATTTCAGGACACGACAGAAAAAATGACCTCAAAATAATGCTAAAATTATAAAGTGAAGCATGTAAAAGTTAGGAAGAGTCAGAACTAAAGCTACCAGTGTGCAACATTTTTAGCTACCATCAGTTTACTGGATGGGACTCATATGAGGGATAGCTGTTCGATATTCTGTACAATCACATGTTTAAAATTTGAAATGTGTACAAATACAGTGCTAAATTGGGATCTAAACTACCTACCCAAAGTCACTTGAGAAACCTCTGCAAAAACTAAAGATGTTTCCTTAAGGCTGTAAGGCATAGGAGAGCATGATACAGGAAAGGGGTGATCCTTAGCTCCCATGCTCTAAGCTATATGTACTTTTGCAGAGATAGACAGAGTATATACAACCCCCCCCTTTTGTTCACATTGTTGAATTTTATAGCAATAATTTTGCCAAATAAAAGAACGTTGGTTATTGTTTATGGGAGGCAGACCAGTAAATTTCATACTTACATCAAATTGTGTTCTGTAGTGCCTTGAATCATAAATATTCATAGTGGTACAAGCTAGAAACTGACATTTAACTAGTACAAAATGTTTTTGAATCATCAGGCCAATTTCTCCTTTATGTTTTTTCAGGTTGTTTCTCATATTATTACACTTATTTTTCTGTTGTTGCTGTCACTCTGTAATTATAAATTCCAGCATTGCTTGTTTTTTGTACAATGAAATCATACCATATGGCTCCTATTTAATAATTAGTATTGTCACTGAATGATGTTTGACGTGGGATTCATAAAGTATTAACTACAAAGAGTACTGGAAACACTGAAATTCTTCTGTTAGGATTTGTGCCTTTTGGTGTGGGAATATAGAGGTCTCAAGCTGTGCAAATCTATTAACAACACTCATTGTTTGTCCTTTTTCAAATCCACTATTATTCATTATGAAGGCAGCATTTGCTGACCAGTCATTCACATGAGAGAAAATCTTATTAAAATGGCCCTGTTTTTCCCCACTCACTTATCAGGAAGTCAGATGGATTGTTACATGGTATTTCCTTATAGTGATGATCACCTTATTGTGAGAATATGGTGTGAGAAGTGTGTGCGCATCTGTTTATCAAGATCTGCATTGCCAAATGCATTTTAATACAAACATCTCTCTATACATACTTATGTGTGTGCAAGTGTACACACATACTGGAGTTATTCAATATCGCCCATCAGCATAACTTGCAATGACCTGTCCTTTAAATACAGGAATGCTTAAACCTGTAGCTTCTCATCATGTTGTTTAAATATCTGCCAGACTTCAAAGAAAGTTCAACATTCTTCTGTGTTCTGTACCTGCATTAGATATCCATTCAAAAATAAGGAGGTTTGGTAGCCTAAGGGGCAATAGAGGTAGCACAAAACAGGGATTTTTTTTCTCAAGAGAAGCATTATTATCAAGAAAATATAGTCAGAAATTGATCACAGGAAGTGGGCTGTAGGACTGCAGAATATAGAGACCTGCCCATCGTCAAATCAAACAACTGTTTGTGAACAGGTCAGATAATAGACAGCTCAGAATTTGTCAAATTTACCAAACTTAACTGTTAATACCTAGCATTAGGAAGGTATTTCTCGGTCTGAGGTTGGGATTCAGGTGATCCACGAAATAGCTGACATCACAGTTGAAAATGACACCAATTTTAGAAGGAGATTTCTTCTGACTTATCAATTAATCTGGAAGCAGCTGAATATTGTGTTATGAGCTTTGCGTATGGTAATAACAGGGGCAAGGAACAGGAGCTTACTGGTAACAAGAGGCAGCCAGGTATTATGGGCTTGTAGGAGCTTGTAAGTGAATGGGGGGTCACTTCATGCTGCTGCGTGTTGTCAAGGTCCTGTCTTTAAAGCAAAATTGATTTTCATATTTTACATGAGACAGTATTGCTTCTGGGAAGATCCCAGGTGCATGGTTTACAAATGTACCTACACTATAGCACATTGAGCCTGGTCGCAGCAGCCTCAGTGGCAGGGGACCTTGGGGGTCAGCTTGCCAGCCCAGGGCTGCTCCAGTCAGGTCAATGTGCTGTAGAGGGGCTGGCAGGAGCATGAGGGTGCTTCACTGTGGGACTAGCCAGCAGGCATCCCTCACAATGAAGCCCCCTTGTGCCCCAGCCAGCCTGGGGAACTCGGCTCAGCTGAGTTCCCCTCCCCAGTGCTGTGATCAGGCTTCAAGTGGCTGGGAACTTGAAGTGATTGGGCTTCAAATGGCTGCACCGGGCTGGGTTCCCAGCCATCTGAAGCCTGGTGCGGGTGGGCAGGGAGCAGCCTGGGGGCTGTGCCACCTCTTGGGGAGGAGAACTCAGCTGAGCCAAGTTCCCTTCGCCAGCCCCATCATAGTGCTGGGGAGGGGAACTGAGCTGGACTGAGTGGGAGGCAGGGAGAGCCAGGGCTGCAGTCCCCACAGGGCTGAGCCATATGGGGCTGCACAGATCTGCTGGGAGTGCAGCCCTGGCTCTCCCCTGCCTTCCACCCCTGCCTGGGCTGCTGCTTTGGAACTCAAAATGTTTCAAAACTTTTGAAACATTTCAACTGGCCTTCTTTTGTTTTGAGGCTGTTTTGAAGCCCTCTATCATTTCAATTTTGCTGTTTTGAGCTTGAAATGAGTCGAAACAGCATTGAAATGAAACAGCAGGCGAAATTTCACACAGCCCTAGTGTCTACTAGGGCTGTACAAAACAGCACCATTTCATTTCAACTTCTGTTTTGCTGTTTTGATGGCACAGTGTTTCATTTTGAGTTTCATTTCATTTTGAAGCACTGCTCCATTTTGTTTTGTCGAAATGGTTTCGCTGTTTTGACACTGTTTTGACGTTTCGCCCATAGGCTATAATGGGGAAGCACAAAACTGCCTATAATTTTGTCATTGTCTGTCTGAATTTGATGAAAACAGCAGAGATGGTAGCCCCTACTGAGACCATGAAGCCTACCAAGTTTCAAGGAGATAAATTCAGGGGTTTCTGGG
>NW_017729024.1:71339888-71340702 GCF_001723915.1 Gavialis gangeticus | reverse complement strand
AGGTGCAGTGGTTTCTGGGAAACTGCACCTCAAGCTGCTGACAAGCAAAACTCATGATGTGTGACTTTGTGTGTGTGTTAAGGCATGCCCTCATTGGCACTGGGGCCTCTACATGACGTGGTAGTGTACCCTAATGAGGCCTCCTGCTCCCCTACAGCCTCATCTCAGTCCACCATTTTAAATAACAACAGGTAATAAGTAAGCAGAACAGTAGCACCAGCAGCATCTCAGGCAGCCAAACAGTGACAGAGCCTTTCTTTCCTTTCCTGCAGGAGCTTCTTCTCCAGCCACTCCCAGAGAACTCTCCCTGCCAGCCTGAGCCCTGGGGCTTATATGTGCCCAGGGCCCTACCTCCTTCTGATCAGCTGACCAGGAACAGGTGCTAGGGGTGTTGGTCTAAGGACATGGCACTGGCAGGCAGGGTTCTTTGGGTCAATCTAATCTGGTATCTTTTAGTAGACCAACTGAATAGTTAGAGAAATATATCTTAGCAAGATTTCAGGTTGAAAAACCCTTCATCAGGCTGAGGAAGCACATGCAGTTGGACTCTGTGTGTGCTGTTCCTGGATGGAAGGAATAGTAAAGAAGCCACGGGTTGGCGTGCAATGCAGGCAAGAAAGCCAGTCAGTGAAAATGGAAATGGAGGCATCTGGGGGTGAGGTACAGGCTGGGGTGGGGAGGGGAAGGGGATGTAGCTGCACAGGTAAAAGTGGAGAGGTACCTGGGGAGTCAGATGTCCAGCAGGTTGTAGTGTGTCAGAATTCCAATGTCTATATTGAGTCCATGAGTTTCTGTATCTAGGAGGTTGATGAAG
>NW_017729024.1:71316270-71334888 GCF_001723915.1 Gavialis gangeticus | reverse complement strand
GAAGTGCAGTTCATAGGCTTGTCTTTTAAAAGTGGTTTGTAAATTCAAACAAGCACTGAACCTTGCTAACCTCATCACCAGGAGCCAACTTCCTACAGCCCAGAACACACTAAATGTATCCAGGCCATGCCATGATAAGACATGCAAAACCTGCTAACAATATCTCCAGTATGGAGATATCTTCACAATATAATACATATCTCGATCAGAGCACCAAGTGTCATGATGGAAAATACATGGAGACACCAAGCAGCAACTGCACAGCAGAATGAGCGCACACCAAAAATCTATCAAAGACAAAAACAGAACAGCATCTATCTTCAATCTCTCAGGCCTTATCCTCAAGGGGTATTTACAAACCACTTGTCACAGATGAGCCTATGAACTGCACTTCATCAACCTTCTAGGTACAGAAACTCATGGACTCAGTATAGACAGTGGAGTTCTGACACACTACAACCTGCCAGACATCTCACTCCTCAAGTACCTCTTCACTTTTACCTGTGCTGCTACATCCCCTCCCCCACCCCCGCCTTCCAACCTGTCCCTCACCATCTGATGCCTCCATTTCCATTTTCACTGACTGGCTTTCTTGCCTGCATCGCATGCCAGCCTCTTGCTTCTTTACTTCCTTCCATCCAGGAAGAGCAAATACACCAACTGCAGGTGCTTCCTCAGTTTGATAAAGGGTTTTTCAACCCAAAAGCTGGCATCCCAGGCAACTAATCTGAACTCACCTGGAGCCTCACAGCTCTACTGCAACCAGCAAGCCTCAGGCCTGTCAAAGATGTGACAGGTCTGGGCTTTGTCCAGCCAGGACTGTGAGTGTGTATGGTGGCTGGAGGTTATGGTGCCTCCTACCCACCTTTCACCAGGGGGACCCTCAGTCCTGGCATTTCCTGGGGCTGCTGCACCACCGGCAGTCCCATCAGGCCTCCTGACCCTGGAAGAGTAAGTTTTAGTGGGCATGCTTCCTTTTTCTCCATAGTCCCAGCCCACACCTCCAAGTTCTTCCTGGCACAAAAGTTCAGCAGGGACATTTTTCTTCCCCTGCTCGCTGGTGATGCAGTGAGTACCACATTCTGCTCTGCGAGTGGTGCATTAAATGGTTTAAAAAAAATAAAAAAGGCAATAGGTGCAGATGGAGTGAGGAGGGTGGCATTCACTCTGTCTCCACCTGGAGCTTGGGGAACACCAGCTGCGGGAGGTTCACCTTGAGGAACATCAGCTACTGCACCAAACTAGGATCCAAGCATGTGCAGTGGGGTGTCACTACATCACCGGCAATGCTGAACACCCTCTCTCTTGGAACACTGTTTGGTGGACAGGACAGTTGTTCCCAGGCAACCATGGCCAGATCTGGCCACATCTGGCTGTGGCTTGCCCAGTAGTTCAAGGATCACGCAGCTGCGGCTCCATGTCTTTGGTGAGATAGGCAGCCATCAAGGCCTGAGAGCTACCTGCCTGATGGTGGGGTCTGGTTCCTCTGATCCCTACCGTGGAAGCCGTGCCCTTGGCCCACATTGGCAGCATTTGTGGTGGAGGAGGAGACTGGCTGGTGAATGGTGTGCTGGCATGGGACAGTGGATCCCCCTATTCCATGTCCCCCCACCCCTGCCATTCTGCCTCCCTGACTCTCTTCACCAGCACCTCCATCCACTGATTCAGGCTTTGGCCCTTGGGTCATACATGGTGGCCAGCATGTAGACTGTACTGGACTGCAAGTGATCAAGCTGTTTCCTGGTGCCCTCCTTCAGCTGCCTCACCAGTGTCTGCACATCTGATGACAGTGGCTTGCCCCAGCCAGGAACTTTGATTCCTTGGAAGTTCTCCATTTGGTTCTGAAGCTTCCTCACTACAGGGATCACCTGCTTAAGGAGGGCATCACCAGTGCTGAGGGTCTCAGTGACCTCAAGGGAAGTGTTTGAGGACCACCTAGATCTAGGAGATGGTATCCCACTCAGCTTTGTTAAGGGGGCTGCTGATTCCAGTCTCCCTGAGCAAGGCCATCTCATGGATGGCTGTCTGTTCCTCCACCAGCTTCTTGAGAATCTGGTATGTGGAATTCCACCAAGTCTCCACATCTTGCATGATTTTGTGCAGCAGGGTGTTCAGCTCTGTCTGTCTGTCCCACAGCACCTTTCCCCCCTTGATGCTGCAGCGGAAGTAGCTTGCCACCTTCCTGCATTGGGAAATGAGCTTGCTGGTGATGCTGATGGTGTCACCAGCAGCCCTGTCCCCCTCCAAGGCATTTTTGACAATGAGGTGGAACAATGAGGTGGAACTTGTGTGCCACACAGTGGATGCCAACAAAGTTGGCATCATGGACCACCTTGACCATACTGGTCCCATTGTTAGTCACCGTGAACCCATAGGTGAGCTTACTCTACCACTGCATCAAGTGGCTCATGGCCCACATGATCTTGGTTGCCATGTGGGACTCATCCATCACCTCAGCTTGAAGGAGAGCCCACCGATGGCCTGACTGGTTGCATCAGTGCCCTTTGAGGGACAGCTATGTGTGTTCTCCACCCTGGCTGCTCCAGATTTCTGAGGTAAAGTGTAAGGCCACCTGTGGACCTGCCTCGTGCAGCTCCTCCTTCAAGTACTCTATGCATGCCTCATACAGAGAGGGTATCATTGTTCTGCTGCAGGTGGTGTGTATGGGCACTTTATAGGATGGGGCCATGATGAGCCACCTGAACCCTGGCAGAGGCACAGCAAGAGGAGGAGCGGACTCAGCTGAGCTGCTTGCCTCTGCACCCTCTACCTCAGTGTCCTCTGAAGTGCCTTCTAGGGAGGGAGGCCTGTGTCTAGGAGAAACTTGAGGGGTGTGGAGCACAAACTCAGCTGATTCCCCCTCCTTCCCCAGAATTTCCCTTGCTAGGGCACTCAGATCCAGCTCCAGCTCTTCCTCTGGCACTGGAAGGCTCAGCATTGGAAGTGAAATTGGGGTTGGGGAGACTGTCATGCTGCTGCTGCTGCTTGTTGCAGCAATGGTAATGGGAGGGGGCGTTATGGCTGGTGTTTTTGGAGAGGATGTAGACTCAGGCACAGGCAGTGGCACTGGCACTGCTCTTCTTTCCTTGCTGCCTGTGTAACTAGTGGAAGCTTCGTGCCTGTCTGTTGTAGGAAAGTAGCTGTCTCAGTGTGGGTGGGGGGGGAAGAAGTGAGGCCTTATACCTCTTCCTCTACCCCCTCTTCCTCTCCTCCCTGAAAGCTTGCCAGCTGCCTTTCTACCACATTTCATGGTGTGTTTCATAGTGTTTTGTCTTTGCCTTGGTGTGCTGGCAAATCTCTCTTCTTCTGTAATGTTATCTATTTGATTTATGCAATATATGTAGTTATTAAGATAATTGTATGTATGTGTATTTACGTAATGTATGTATGTTAGTATGTATGTATTTATGTAATAAATAAGATAAAATATATAAATGTATGTATGTGTTTTTCTATATAAATTCTGTATTATAATATGCAATATAATTATGCTGTGCTTCCCTGCACAGTGAATGGAATGTACACTGTGAGAGAGCACACAGATTTGAAAAGAATCAAAATAGTCTTAACAAAAAAAGAGGATTTTGCGGAGGAATAATTTGAAAGCAATCAATCAATGAATAATAAAAATAAAATAAAAAGGTATAGAAACTAAAGCAAAAGGTGTTGCTGAATCCCACTTGCTAGGCTAGCAAGTAGGAAATGAATGGTAGCATTTTCTGTCGAACGCTGCTGAACTTCTGGAAGACAGCTCAGTAACTGACCCCAAGGCAGAAAGCAGCTCAGTTCAAACAATGCTGCTTTTTGTGCTGTTTTCCATCCCTTCCCCAGAGCACTGGGATTGGAAGGGACCGCAGGGAAGGATCCCAGTCACTGGCCAGCTACACAGTCAATATCTGAGCAGTTCTTCCCCCCCTTTTCCCCTTCCCTCTCCTTACTTTCTGTTTCCCTGCAGGCAAGCCCAGCTCCAGCTTCAAAACTCGAAATGTTTCGAAACATTTCAACTGCTTTTGTTTTGTTTCGAGGCTGTTTCAAAGCCCTTTGTTTCATTTCAATTTTGCTGTTTTGAGCTTGAAACGAGTTGAGCAGCATTGAAATGAAACAGCTGGTGAAATTTCACACAGTCCTAGGGTTTATATACGTGCTATGGCACATGAAGAAACTCTGCAGAGGTTAAGGACTTATATTTACAAGTCCTACCCTGCTGCAGATTTTATTAGTTTTGTGTGCACATGTAGTTTGTGAGACATTTACTGCACAGTTAATTAGCCAACTGCTGAGTAAACATCTTGTGTAGATGCACCCACTGTGTGTGTAATTCATAGCCTCTGAGTTTCTGGATCCTGGTTGAGCTCAGATCTGAGCAAGGTGCCAGGCTGCTCATGACAGTTTGGACTGGGTTGCTCTTAACAAGATATAGAGATGGAACTTTTAGGTTGCTGACATGTGGAAATGTGCCCCCCTCCCCTGACAAATCAGTGCTTTGCCAGAAGAGGGTGTGTGTTGGTTTGACTTGGCTCCCCAGAGTCTTTATAGACTGGGTGCTTCTGCAGGGATTGAATCAGCTATTAGATAAAAGCACCCCAAAGCGAAGTGTTGGATCTATACAGATGTTGGGCAGGCCAGGTCAAACTAATGCAATGCCTCTGCTGGGCAGGTGGTGTACTCAGTGCAGGGGTGCACCAAACTTCAAGTAAAGCACTGTTTCCCTCTCTGCCCCCACATGCCTATAAACAGCTTTAGATGATTAGAAATCTTCAAGTTCCCAAAAAGCAGTGCCTTATGGATTTTATGAGCCTTTAAGGTTAGGCAGCAGTTGAGTGAGGATTTTCAGTGTTGCAACTTTAGATTTAGTTGCCCAAGTTTCAACTGTGTTTCATTTTAAGCACCTACATTCTTTATTGGATTTGGCCCTCCATTGAAAATATCCTAGAAAATATTCCACTTTAAGTCTGCAGATTGCAAGCTTTACAAATTGGGACCATTATCTTCCTTTTCTTTGTATAATTGCCAAAGCCATTTTGGGAGCTACAGCACAATGAATGATAAGAAACATAATTTTTTTGAGAAAATGAAATGCAACATTTTTTCATGTTAGGAAAAATAAAGAACTCCCCAAAATGCTGCAGAAAAACAAAATTTTTAGGGCACACCTTTTTCTGAACTTGAATGACACATGTATGTGCGAACTTTTTAGTTAAAAAAATCATTGCATTTTTCTATATCATAGTAAATATCAGAATTTTTGTAGATTATATCTACATAAGCATCAGAATGTTAATATAAGAAGCCCTTGGCAAATCAGTCTCTGTTAAACATAAAATACAACGAACAGATTGAATCCCTATTGAGGTTTACAGAAATGTCTTCACTATAGAATAGTTTATACATTTGAATCAAAATATTACCATAATGTTTTTTTTCCCATTAGAAATGTATAATTACATGGTAACAATAAAACAGAGATTGTGTGTTGCAAATAGAACAAGGAAGTCATCTTCTTTGCATAATGAAAATAAAGTCATAGCACTTTGCTCAGGCAGGAACTCTCATTGCCAGCTAGCAAAGTACTTTAAGGAGAAGTTAAGTGTATAGACAGATGGAAAGAGACTTTTTTAAAGAAAAAGAATTGTACTTGAGTAACATTTTGGACTCAGAGCATAATGGACTAGGTGACAGTGGTGAAGAAGAAGAAAAGCTAAAGTTAAGTGCTAGTGATTGTTTCTCACAGTAGCAAGAACCACGAAAGTCTTATTACAAATACTGCCCACTGCCAGAGAGAGCTGGAAATAGAAAGGATTCTCCTGACTTTCATTTAAAAAAGGATTATTTTCTAGAACAAAGTTTGAAAATGTTAACTGATCTAAAAGAAAAGAAAAGAGAAACCCACAAACAGCTCTATGTGATCTTATTTGCATTATAGTAGCATCTGAAGGCATAAATCAAGGTCAATATCCTATTGCACTGATGAAAAGCACAGCAAAAATAAGCGGTTTCTAACCTAAACAGTTTAGAATCTAATTTGAAACAAAAAATAAGTTGTGAGCAGAGCAAAGAATCAAAAAGGAAGTAGGAAGGGATAACAGAAGACAATGCTAATACAATGATGCAATTACATTTACTATCTACATGCATCAATTAGTGGGCCCATCTGCACATGCCCTTGACTGTGCATTTGGTACTGCACAGTCCCAGAGGAGCAAGGTTATTTTTAGACAGTATGTCACCGTAGTGACGAGCTATGGTGATGTAGTGCTGATGTCACGGTTTGTAGCCACGGATGCTATGGTGACATAGCATGTCATGTAGAAACACCCAGTGATTCCAAATTATTTGAAAGCTATTAGACTTTTAACCTGATCTAACCACTCCCCTATTGGAACACAATTCTGTTTTCTGGAAAAAAAAAAAGAAGTTTCAAAACTGGCTCTATTTTGATATAGATTACATTTTGAATTTTTTTATGAAAACATTAGAGTTCATAAACTGCCCCTGGGTTATCTGGTTGCCTGGTAGCTATGGCATTCACTTGAGGTTAGGACATTCTGGTCAAATCTCTTGTCTACCCAGTTCAGAGGAAATATTTGAATGTGGGTCTCTCATGTACCTGCTAAGTGTTCTAACCTCTGGGCAATATTGAAGTATATTTCATAGATTTCATAGACATTAGGGCTGGAAGGGACCTTGCAAGATTATTGGGTCCAGTCCCCTGCCCAAAGAGCAAGCAGTCAGCAGGGGCCAAATGATCCGAGCAAGATAGGCATCCAAGTGTTTCTTAAAGGAATCCAGAGTAGGTGCCTGCACCACTTCTGGGGGGGAGTTTATTTCAGGCCCTGGGGGCTCTGACAGGAAAGAAGTTTTTCCTTATGTCCAGTCTAAAATGGTCTTCCAGCAGTTCGTGATCATTTAACCTCGTCTTTCCTTGGGGTCCCCTGATGAACAGATGTTCTCCCACATCCTGATGCCCCCCCACTTTATGTACTTATAGGCTGCCACCAAGACCCTCCTGAACCTACACTTCTGCAGGCTGAAGACTCTCATGGCTCTCAGCCTCTCTTCATAAGGCCTGCTTTCTTGTCCTCTAATCATTTGCGTGACTCTCCTCTGGACTCTCTTGAGCATCTCTACATCCTTTCTGAACTGTGGAGTCCTGAACTGGACACAGTATTCCAGCTGTGGTCTCACCAACACTGAGTAAAGTGGGAGGATGACTTCCTGGGTCTTGTTTGAGATTAATCAGAAGATGCAAGCCAGAGTTTTGTTTGCTTTGCCGGCTGCAGCGTCGCATGAGTGTCTCATGTTTATCTTGTGGTCAATCATGACCTCCAAGTCTTTTTCTGATGCAGTGCTAGCTAGCACTGCTGAGCCTATAAGTGTGGTGTGGGTTTCTCTCAAGGTGGAGCACCTTGAATTTCTTGGCATTGAATACCATCAGGTTTTGATCCACCCACCTTGTAAGCCTGTTGATATCCTGGATTGCCAGCCTATCCTCTGGGGTGGCTGCACTTCCCCATAGTTTGGTGTCATCAGAAAACTTAGCCAGTCTTCTAGTAACACCCGAGTCCAGATCATTTATAAACACCTTGAAGAGTACAGGTCTGAGAACAGAGCCCTGGGGGATGCCACTGGTTGCAGTGCGCCAAGTTGAATTGGCTCCATCAACTATTACTCTCTGGGTCTGTCCATGGAGCCAGTTCCCCAGCCATCAGACCATGAAATTGTCTAGGCCACAATTCTCCAGTTTTTTCATGAGGACATCATCGGACAGCAGGTTAAAGGCTTTCTTGAAGTCCAAGAATATGATATCCACCTCTTCTCCTTTGTTCTCCTCTTCTCCTTTGATACATCACATGGTCATAGAAGGAGATCAGGTTGATCAGACAAGATCTACCTGCCACAAAGCTGTGTTGGCTATCTCTCAGAATAACATCCTTCTGTTAGGATATTAATAATGGTCTCCTTAATGATTTTTTCCAGGATCTTTCCAGGGATTGAGGTCAAGCTAATTGGTCTGTAGTTCCCTGGATCTTCCCTTCTCCCTTTCTTGAAGATACTCACCACATTGGCCCCTTTCCAATTGTGAGGCACTTCACCTGAGTGTCATGAGTTTTCAAATATCCTCGCCATAACCTGGGCTATAATGTCAGCTAGTTTCTTTAGCACTCTTGGGCACATTCCATCTGGGCTGGCTGATTTGTGGATGTTCAGCCTCTTAAGATGTTCCCTTACAAGATCAGTGGTAATGGTGGGTGCAGGTTTGCCCTTCCCCTGGTGATCCTGCCGTTTTTCAGACTGAGTGATCCCACTGGGCTGATGGAAGACTGACATGAAGTAGCTATTAAGAAGCTTGGCTTTTTCCTGAGTGTTGGTTAGCAGCTGCCCCACCTGGTTTAGTAACGGTCCAATGTTACCCTTGTTCTTTTTCCAACTTTCCACATATTTGAAGAAGGACTTTTTGTTGTCCTTATATTGAGTGGCAGGTTGAGCTCCGTTTCAGCCTGGCTTTCCTAGTTTGCTCCTTACAGGTGTGGGCTAGTGCTGAGTATTTCTCCTTAGTGATGTTTCCCATCTTCCATCCTTTATAAGCTTATTTTTTTAGGTGCAGGAGGTCCTTGAGTTCCCTATTGAGCCAAGGGGGTCATCCAGCCTTTTTGCTATTTTTTGTGTGGGTTGGAATGGACTTCTCTTGTGCTTCAAGGATTGGATCCTTGAGTCCATTCATCATGGACATTCTTCCTTGCCAGGTTGTGGTTTTTCAGAGCCTGAACAATTTGCCTCCTAAGCTTGTGGAAGTCAGCCTTTCTAAAGTCAAGGACTTGCGTATTGCTCCCTGACTTGCCAGCTTTGCAGTGAATAGAGAAAGTGATCAACTCATGGTCACTGTCTCTTAGCTTCCACTCGATTCTCAGTTCACTGACTAAATAATCCCCTTTGGCCAGTACCACCCAGCAGCACCTTGCCCCTTGTTGGTCCATAGACTTTTTGAGACAAATAAAGCTCATTAATGCTTGTAAGGAAGCATTGCAACCAATCGGATTGGCTGAGTGGTCTTCCCATGAGATGTCCAGGTAGTTAAAGTGGCCCATGATAACCATGAACTGAGAGCATGCAGTCTCAGCCAGTTCCCTAGTGAACTTGTGTTCAAGTTCTTGCGCTTGATTAGGAAATCGCTATTAGACTCCTACTGTTATATCCCTTTCACCACATTTCCCCCATATTCTTACCCAAAGGGTCTCAAGTCACCCTCCTTGGTTGCCAATCTCTGCCGGTAGCGAAGTGTATAGCTCTTTCAAGTAGAGAGCTACACCCCTACCCTTTCTTGCAACATGATTTCTCCTGTACAAGGTATAGCCATCTATACCCATGGTCCATTCATAGATGGAGTCCCACCAGGTCTCCATTATCTCTATGAGATCATAATCATAACTGTTTAGGAGTAGGACCAGCTCCTCCTGTTTGTTGCCCAGGCTCCTGGTATTTGTGTAAAGGCATGTGAGCTTGCCATTGATGGCCCTAGGTTTCCCTGTACTCCTGGAAGAGCCCCATCTCTGGGGTGGGGTAGGAGTTTGTTTCCTTGTACAGCGTGGCCTGATGGTTTGGTAGCTGATGCTTGGTGGGCTTGCACCAGAGACTTTCTGCCCTTCCCACCGTGAACTTAGTTTAAAGCCCAATCAAGCAGGTTAGCCATTCTGGCTGAGAAGAGCTTCTTCCCTGCGCGAGTGAGGTGGAGGCTGTCCCTTCCCAATAACTTGCTGTCTCTCTCTCTGAAGTATGGGCCATGGTCTTAGAAGCCAAAGCTGTCTCAATGACACCAGCACTGCAGTCTTCTGTTTACTTCCTGAATTCTTCTCACCCTCCTATGCCCATGACCCATAATGGGAAGGATCAAGGAGAAAACCACCTGCGCCCCCAACCCTTTGAACCCTGATCCTAAAGTCCTGTGGTCAGTCATGACCCAGGTGGGATTGCTCTGAGCCATGTTACTTGTGCCCACATGGATAAGGAGCATGGGTTATTGGTCAGAAGGCTGGATAAGTTTTGGGATCCTCTCAGCTACATCCTGGATATGGGACCCTGGGAGGCAGCAGACCTCACAGGCTGAGGGGTCAAGATGGCAGCTCCCTCAGTCCTTTGCAAGGAGTCTCCTACAACAACCACACTGCGTTTCTTCCTAGGGGTGGTTGCAGGATGCCGTTCTTCTTCAGGTGTAGGAGCTGGTGGTTCTGCTGGCTCATCTGGTGTTGCGAGGATTTCATACCTATTGCGAAAGTCCAAGGGAGTAGTGACCCTGGTGCAGTGTGCCTTGGGGCTGAGGACAACCTTCATCCAGGCAACCCCCGGCTCTTCTGTCTTCTGGTGACCCTCACCAGAATTCTATCTTGGAACTGTAAAACTCTGCTATTAAAATTTCATTAAAAATGATATATCTCTAGGAAAAGTTATCTATTGAACCTAATGAATGTTTTAGCCTTGCCTGGAGAGATTGCGTTTTGGACCTGTTCAGGTCTTTATAATACTTTCTTGGTATTTGAAAGTATCTTTTTGGAATATACTTCTTGATTAACATTAATGCTGAAATCCCAAAATGTACCTGTGAAGTTGGCAAGTACCCTAGCTTATACATGGGGAAACTGGAGGTGATTAAAGGTAACCAGGTTGTGGCAGAGGTTTCTCAAGATCTCTCTTTCTCATCTTACTTTCTGAATAAAGAGGCTTTGTTTCAGTTTATATTCAGTCCCAATCCTATCTAGTATATTTTATCTGATCTTAGGTTCAAATCAGGTTCCCAAGGCATATTGTGAGTAATAGAGCAATGTTTGCCATGGGAGGTCAGTAGGAGTTGGACTGGAAAGTGAGGAAGTGTCAACAGCAGTTATCTTCAGCCTTTATGACTACCTCAAGGGAGCAGTAACTCCTACAGATGTTGTTTCCCTACAGTTATGCAGGGGAAAAGAGCAGGGAGGGATCCATATAGTTTTTTTATCCTCCCCATCTTCAACTCCTCTCCAAGGTAGTAACCATGAAGCCATGTAGGAGAGTTGTAGATTGACCGCAATGCAGCCAGTCTCATTGATCCGCTCTACCAACCGTGCTTATCTATCTTTTAGCCAGCTATTTTTTTTCCCCATAGGCACACAGCCTTTCTGTGTTTCTTTACATTTTGCTTCTTGCTAAATGCCTCATGGCTCAGATCTTCTAATTATATTTTCTGTTTTCACTCTAAGTTAATGCTTTTGTTTGTAAATCTGGAAAATGTGGTTCATATTACAGTGGTAAAATGTTATTTAAAACTGCTTTGTTTCTTCATTAAATTGCTTTCCCTGTGTTATTGGCCTCAGGAGATACAACATGTTTTGTTCATGCAGGTCCTCAGGGACAATAAGCAATATGCTGCATGTCAGTTACATCATATTAATTTTTATAACACCTGGAGTAACTTAGCTGTAAATGCTAAAATGATTCCAGTTACTCACAGAACACTGATTCTGTGTAGGAAGCCAAGGTTTAAATGATGAACTGTATAATTTTTAAGTGGCAATATTATGCTAGGTTACTAGGCTAAGTTCTCACTCCCATTCTGACCCCTTTTCACAGAGTGAATCAGCTAAAAAATCTCCTTGGAATCAAGGAATTCCTGGCTGATGTAAAGGTGCGTCTGACTGGAGTTTTCAGATGAAATAAACTTTTGTATCTGTGTGGTTCTAGGAAACAAAGGGGACAGAAATATAACACACACTTTTTCTTCATTCTACATATAAACTTGGGAAGATCAAAGGATCAAGGTCAGTGGAGCAGACCTCTTAATCAAGTCATTATGAAGCTGAATGTGATGAGGAATCTGGAATATTGCACCGGCAGAACCAAAAATTAACTAATTCCTTGCTCCAACTTGCTAACTTGTGCATTAGAATGAAGTAGCTGATCATTACAGGTCCATTATGCAAGGTATCACAGGTCATCCACTCCTCCTGATATCACAAAATTGAGGTTTTACAATAAGGAGGAGATTATATTTTTAAAATGTCCCATTTATATGTAGATTGAAAATAGGTGAATCCTTTTTCTTGTTTCACTTTGATGCTAACAACACAGACCTCCATTACTTATATCTATTTTTTTTAATAAAATCCTATATTCATTCTAACTTCCACCTGCCCAACCTGCATGATGCTGCCCCAGTAGCCAACTGAGAATAAAAAAAAATGTATATCTTTGAACACCTTTCCTGCTTAGTCTTATAGGGACAACCTTGCCCTGAAGATTACATATTTCATTGCTGAAAGGTAATAACAGAGCTACAATAGTGAACTATCTTCAGTCCCTCTATGGGTAAACACAACATTAGTGCTCCTTTACATTGTAAACAACAGATGCATTTCAGATAGTCTTCCTTTAAATGAAGTCACTTTTAAATGTGGTAATTTATCATATATACAAATTCCCGAGGCTTAATGATTATGGCATTTTACACTCCCATAATAAACATTCTGTAATTTAGTAGGAAACTGAAATAGTTTTTAATACAGATGAAGATGCCCCATGGAAGGAATGAGAATTGGAAATTTCAGAAGTTCCCTCTTGGAATTTACTTGTAAGTGTCCACTTAATTGAAACTGAGTTAATTTAAAAATAAAAATATACTTCAAATAGAATTATTTGCAAAGGTTGAGCATGTCTTTAGCTCAGGGAAAATATTTAAATATTTATATTGGCAAAACCTCATGGCACATAACCTCTGTATGAATTGGGAAAATAGGGCTAAGAAATTACTACAACACACACCACTGTCCTGATTGGAAAGTGAATGGTTTGTTTAAATTGTTAATCCTTACTCTCTGATTTCTTATCCTGAAATGGAAGTGCTTAGCTAATGGTGGCAAAGTTACCAAGTTATGATCTTGCCCAAGCTATCATACTTGAATATTGCTGTCATGTGGGAGGGATATTGTACTGAGAACTCTGCCATTTAATTTTCAATTTTCTGAGTAGATTTCCCTTTTCTGAGGGCTTTCAGAGGATGATTTAGGTCACAGTTCTCTGTTGTAACTGCTCAACTCGTTGAGGGAACTCTTATATACACAACCTAATCTGTTATATAATATTTATGACAGAGGGAAATGGAACATGCATACAACACACATATCAAAGGTTTCTTCAAGAATAAACTAGTCTTCAAAAGTATGAGTTCAGATGCTTTACCTGTTTAAACTTATTTCTCCACTAACTGCACTTGATTTTTTTAAATTCACTAAAGACTGTTGTCATGGGTTTCCTGTAGGGGTGTGTGAAACAGCACTGTTCTACTGCAACTTCCGTTTTGATGGAACAGTGTTTAGTTTTGAGTTTTGTTTAATTTCAAAAGCACTGTTCCATTTCTTTTCATCAAAACTGTTTCACTGTTTTGATGCTGTTTCAATGTTTCGCCCATAGGCTATTCTGCACCCAGCACTGGGAAGACTGGTGCTGCCATTGGCCCCAGCTGGCAGCACCAGCCTCTTGTCATCCAGCAGGCAGATTGGGGCCCCCACACCTAGAAGGAGTCCGGCACAGCCACCCCAGGGGTGTGGGTGAGCCACCAATCTGCCTGATGGATGACAGGAGGCTGGTGCTGCCAGCTGGGGCCAACAGCAGCACTAGTGTTCCTGGCATGAGCTGCACCCAGTGCCAGTCCCAGCTGGCAGCACCAGCCTCCTGTGAGAGCCTCTGGCAGGCTGATCGGGGGCCCACTGCACCCCTGGGAGGAGTTGGCAGAGCACTGCAGCCCTTCCGGGGGAATGGGGGGGTCCCCAATCAGCCTGATGGATCACAGGAGGCTGCTCCTGCCACCTGAGATGGCGCTGGGTGGAGCCCACACCCAGCACCAGGAAGATCAGTGCTGCCACTGGCTCCAGCTAGCAACACCAGCCTCCTGTCATATGGCAAGCAGATTGGGGCCCCACCCGCACCCCTGGAAGGGCTGCAGGGGCTGTGTCAGACTGCTCCCAGGGCTGCAGGTTCTGGATCTGCCTGCTGGATGACAGGAGGATGGTTCTGCCACCTGGGGCCAGCAACGGGGCCTGGGACAAATCAGCTCATGAGTCATGGAACTATGATGTCATTGGAAAACGAGACACTCGGTGTGATAGCTCATATGACTGGAGCACTGTCATGGATGGGTATAAACTGTTCAGGAAGGACAGGCAAGGGAGAAGAGGAGGAGGGGTTGTGCTTTAGTTAAATGAGATCCATGATTGCTCTGAGTTCCAGTATGAAACTGGAGATAGGCATGTTGAAAGTCCCTGGGTTAGGGTCAGAGGGGAGAGCAACAAGGGTGATGTTGTGGTGGGTGTCTGCTATAGATGACCAGGCCAGGAGTATGGGGTGGATGAGGCTTCATCTAAAACAGCTATAAGGGGATCAGAGGCCCTGGTTCTCATCAGGAAGGGCAATGCAGTAGTGCATAGGCATACCAGGAAGTTTTTGGAGACTGTTGGATAAGTTCCTGGTGCAAGTGCTGGAAAGGCCAACTAGGGACTTTGCTCTTCTTGACTTGCTGCTCACAAACAGGGAAGAATTGGTGCAAAATGTAGTAGTGGATGTCAAATTGGGCAGCAGCAACCACAAGATGATTGAGTTCAGGATCCTGAAGAAAGGAAAGAAGGAAAGCAACAGAGTATGGACCCTGGACTTCAGAGAAGTGGACTTTGATTCAGGGAACTGATGGGCAGGATCCCTTGGGAGGCGAGTCTGAGGAGGAAAGGAATCCAGAAGAGTTGGTTGTATTTTAAAGAAACATTACTGAGGGTGCAGAAATTAACCATCCTGATGCACAGGAAGACTATCAGTATGGTAGAAGATCAACTTAACATAGCAGAGAACTCTTTAGTGAGCTAAAATGCAAAAAGGAAGTTTACAAGAAGTGGAAGCTTGGACAATCAACTAGGGGGAAATATAAGTATATTGCTCACTCATGCAGGGATGAAATCAGGAAGGCCAAAGCACAATTGGAGTTCCAGCTAGCAAAAGACATGAAGGTTAACAAGAAAGGTTTATATAGGCATGTCAACAAGAGGAAGATCAGGGAAAGTGTAGGTCCCTTACTAAATGGGGGAGGCAACCTAGTAACAGATGATGAGGGAAAGGCTAAAGTACTCAATGAAGTACTCAATGCCTTTTTTACCTTGGTCTTCACAGGCAAGGTCAGCTCCCAGACTACTGTGCCTGGCAGCCTAGTTTGGGAAGGAGATTAGCAGCCAACAATGGCAAAAGAACAGGTTAGGGACTATTTTGAAAAGCTGGACATGTACAAGTGCATGGGGCTGGACATGATGCACCCAAGAGTGCTGAGGGAGTTGGCCAATGTAATTGAAGAGCCACTGCCCATTATCTTTGAAAACTTGTGGTGATTGAGAGAGGTCCCAGATAATTGTAAAAGGGCAACTGTAATGCCCGTTTTTAAGAATGGGAAGAAGGAGGATCTAGAGAGCTACAGACTGGTCAGCCTAACCTCAGTTCCTAGAAAAATCATAGAGCAGGTCCTCAAGGAATCCATTTCTAAGCACTTGGAGGATAAAATGGTGATTAGGAACAGTCAGCATTGATTTACCAAGGGCAAGTCATGCCTGGGCAATGTAGTTGCCATCTCTGATGAGATGACTGGCTCTGTGGATGTGGAAAGAGCAGAGGACATGATATACCTTGACTTTAGCAAGGCTTTTTATATGGTCTCCCACAACATTCTTGCAAGCAAGCTAAAAAAGTATGGGTTGGATGAAGAGGGTGTAAGGTGGATAGAAAACTGACTGGATCATTGGGTTCAACAGGTAGTGATCAATGTCTCAATGTCTATTTGGCACCCATTCTCAAGTGGCATGCCCAAGGGGTTGGTCATGGGTCCAGTTTTGTTCAATATCTTCATCAATGGCCTGGGAGTTGGGATGGAATTCACCCTCTGCAAGTTTATAGATGACACCAAGCTGGGGGGAGTAGTAGATACATTGGAGGGTAGGGCTAGGATTCAAAGAGACCTAGACAAATTGGAGGATTGGACCAAAAGAAACCTCATGAGGTTCACTAAGGACAAGTGCAAAGTCCTGCACTTATGACAGAAGAATCCCATGCACTGGTATTAGCTGGGGACCAACTGGATAAGCAGCAGCTGGGGGTTACAGTGGACAACAAGTTGAATGTGAACCAATAGTGTGCCCTTGTTGTGTAGAAGGCTAATGGCATAGTGAGCTGCATTAGTAGGAGTGTGGCTAGAATATTGAAGAAAGTGATTATTCCCCTCTATGCTGCACTGGTGAGACCACATGTGGAGTAGTGTCCAGTTTTGCACCCCCCACCCCACTATAGAAATGATGTGGAGAAGTTGAAGAGAGTCCAGTGGAGGGCAACAAAAATGGTTAGGGGGCTGGGGCACATGACTTATGAAGACAGGTTAAGGGAAATGGGCTTATTTAATCTGAAGAACAGAAGACTACGATGGGATTTAATAGCAGCTTTCATCTACTTGAAGCATGGCTCAAAAGAGGATGGGGCTAGAATGTTCTCAGGGGTGGCATATGAGAGAACATGGAGCAAGGAACTTATGTTGAAGCAAGGTAAATTTAGGTTAGATATTAAGAAAAACTTTCTCACTAGGGGGGTGGTAAAATACTGGAACAAATTATCCAGAGTGGTGGGGGAAGCTCCATCCTTCAAAATTTCAAAACAAAGCTTTGTCTAGGATAATCTAGTTAGGGATGGTCGTGCTTTGCGCAGGGGGATGGACTAGATGACCTTTTGCAGTCCCTTCCAACTCTATTTTTTTTACGAATTCTATGGTAATGGAAACTAGTGAAAAAAGAAAAAGAGGCAGGGAAAACAAATATGGAATTGTTTTCCAAATCATTGCACAGGTGTAAGGAAAGATCATGCTGTACCTGACACAAAACAGGGTAGACAAATCCTATGCTGTCTCTTCTGAGAGTCTTCCAAAGATTTTATAGTTTAGAAAGGTCTAGGTAATTGGTGTGATGTGTATGTTGCACTGATAAATAGTTTGAAGTGAAACACTGAGGGAACTTTTGCTATTCACCAGTTTAAGGGCCTCATTCTGATCTATTTGAACTCAGCATTAGTTTGGATAGTTCAAGAATCAAGCCTCTGTAAGACAGAAGTAAAGTTGTCAAACCTAAAACTAAGGAAAATGCCAAAATATCTCATATTGGTCTGCAATTTGGACTAGATCCCACAGGGGACCTCTCACTTATGTTGAAAATCCAGAATATATGTATTGGCTTATGTTCTATATCTATTTTGATGGGAAAAGACATAGGAGGTCAAACGTGTGAATATCTAAAGCAATAACTCTTTGGTTTGTGTTGCAGTGTGAGAAAGCAACATGAACTAAGGATCAGTCTACAATAGAGTGGGCCATATTTTTCTGATGAATAAGAAAATGATTGAAAAAATGCAGTTATGTATGGGAGGAGCACAACTCTATACAGAATGTGGCTGAGAGTCCCCTCAGTTGACAGGGCTCCTAATTGTGGGAGCACATAGTGTACCCTTGTGGTGGGCTCCCAGCCATGGGAGGACATTGTGCTCCCCTGTGACTGGGAACCTCATTGGTATATGGACTCTCAGCCATGGGGTACACCTGGCTACACATTTAATTACAGTTGTGATAGGAACCAGCCACGAAGTTATTACATATTTTTGTGGAATAACTTTGTTACTTATTCCTTGCTTTATAACTCCATTAAGCACTTTAATGTATGGCTGGATTATAACTTAAAATGTGATTAGCTGGTTAATCATGTCTTAAGAGTAATGTGTGGTAGGGGCCAAAGTCATAAACTGAAAGATGTTCTTTAAAAGGTTGGATTTTTTAAAGGAACCTATGTGAGTTAAGAGTACAAATGATTTAAGTGTTTTTGAAGATCTCAACCAATATTTTCCAAGGCGCACATTTACATAGATAATCAAAGAATCATAGAATCATAGAAATAGGGTCAGAAGGGACCTTGTAGATCTCCAAGTTGGACCCCCTGCCTGGGCAGGAGAAAAAACTGGGCTCATATGATTTCAGCCAGGTAGGCATCAAGCCTCTTCTTAAAGACCCCCAGGGTAGGAGCCAGCACCACTTCCCTTGGAAGCTGGTTCCAGATCCTAGCTGCCCAAACTGTGAAGTAGTTCTTATGATGTCTAATCTAAACCTACTCTCCAACAGCTTGTGGCCGTTATTCCTTGTTATGCCAGGTGGCGCTCGGTGGAATAAGGTTTCTCCCAAACCCTTCTGGTCCCCCCTAGTGAGTTTATGGACAGTCACCAGGTCCCTCCTCAGCCTTCTCTTGTGAAGGCTGAACAGGTTCAGGTCCCGCAGTCTGTCATTGTAGGGTCTGCCCTTTTGTCCCCGGATCATGCGGGTGGCCCTCCTCTGGACCCTTTCAATGTTGTCCACATCCCTCCTGAAGTGGGGCGCACAGAACTGGGCACAGTACTCCAGCTGTGGCCTGACCAGTGTTGCACAGAGGGGGAGGATCACCTCCTTGGCCCTGCTTGAGATGCACCTGTGGATGCACAACAAGGTCTGGTTAGCTCTGCCAACTGTGACCTCACATTGTCGGCCCATGTTCATCTTGGAGTCAATAA
>NW_017729024.1:71294629-71315570 GCF_001723915.1 Gavialis gangeticus | reverse complement strand
TTTCTCCTCTGGCGCAACCACTAGATTTCCCAGAGGATCTTGCAGGGGCCCCACATTTCCCAGTGCTTTCTTCATCCTCCCTATATATTTGAAAAAGGACTTTTTATTATCTTTGATTTTGGATGCAAGTCCTAGCTCTATGTCCGCCTTAGCTTTCTTGACAGCCCCCCTACAGGCCCGAGCAGAGGAGATATACTCCTCTTTGGAGATAGCACCCCCCTTCCACCGGATGTACACTGCCTTTTTGGCAATCAGGCATTCCCTTACACCGTTTGTGAGCCAGGGGGGCTTTTGGGTACTTCTGCCCCCCTTGCTTTTTGTTGGGATGGTCACCCCTTGGACCCTGAATATCGTCTCCTTAAGGAACGACCACTCATCTTGGGCACTGAGCTCCCCTGCTCTCGAGAACCCCAGTGCCTCTCCCACTAATCTCCTCAACTCATTGAAGTTGGCCCTCTTGACGTCTAGGGCTACCACCTTGCTGCAGGCCCTTGACACCCTGCACTGGATGGTGAATTCCAGCAAGCAGTGATCACTATCACCGAGATGGTCAAGAACCTGGAGGCCCCTTACCAGGTCATTGCCTGTGGCCAGGACCAGGTCCAACAGGGCATTTGCTCTGGTGGGACTGTGCACCTCTTGAATCAAGTGGAGGTCCTGTATCTCGGCCAGGAACCTCCTGGAACGGTCTGACCTGGCTGACTGTTCCTCCCAGCGGATGTCCAGGTAATTTAAATCACCCGTGACAACTACATCCTTTGCTTTAAGTGCCTCTGCAAGCTTGCCCGAAAATTCCCTATCCAGTTCCTCCCCTTGGTTGGGGGGTCTGTAGTAGACCCCCACCGTTAGATCCCTCTCCCCATGGCCCCCTTGTATTTTGACCCAGAGCACTTTCGCTTGACCCTCTGACCCCATTTTGCTGGCAGAGGATGTGTATTGCTCCTTGACATAGAGCGCCAGACCCCCACCTTTCCTTCCTTCTCTATCCCACCTGTAAAACCTATAGCCCCTGACCCTAACTGCCCAGTCGTGGGATAAATCCCACCAAGTTTCTGTAAGCCCTATTATGTCTGGGTCTGAACTGGTTATTCTGAGGGCGAGTTCCTCCTGTTTATTCCCTATACTACGAGCATTGGTATATAGGCATGTAGGGCCTTGCCTAGCAGCGTGTGCCACCCCCCGATTTGGGAGACTGTTTGGACCCCTGTTTCTTACCTGGGCACTCCTTGCATTTGTCACCCGTCTTGCTCGGGTGGTGCTGGGATGGTAACTTAGGTTTCTGCACAGTAACTGAAAAATACTGTGCAGTAGGGGTGTGCGTCTACACATGCACGCCCACACTGTGCAGTAACTATGGTGACTTACATTGACTCGGGAGTAAATTTTGCTACCTGCCCATTGCAGGTAGCAAATTTTCTTCCAAGTAGTTACTGCACAGTAAGGCATGTGTAGACACCTTACTGTACAGTATACCTTACTGCACAGTAACTCTGTTTGTGTGGACTGACTTGGGACTAATTTTATTCCCAAGTCAGTGCGCACACAGTGTTACAGCACTGTAAAGCCTACACTTGTAGATGCTAGCCTAAAAACCACGTACTGCGCAGTAACTTACCGCACTAGACATGCCCAAGAAGAGTCACATTCTAAAGTGGTTGGATGAACTTACAATTTTTAAATTTTAGTAAGATCACAAAAAGCTAGTTGTATGAGGTGTACATTATAGGATTCTTGAGTAGCTACACAGGCCATTACAATTTTTCTTTGGTTGAATTTGCTAGTAGGAAAAGAGAACAGGATTTCTGCCTACTATTAATAATCATGACTAGACTGTCCACTGTACTAACTGTACATTACATGCTGTCTATAGCTGTTAGAACAAGCATTGCACTAATGATTACATCCATTCTTCTGAGAGTGAATATGCAACTTAATACAGAACACTGTTACTTGTGTTTACAGAGAGCCTTAGCTTGAGGCCATCACCATATAATCCTGAAAATGGAGAGATACTGTATATCCAATAAAAACAATTAACACATTAGTTTATGGAGAGAAGTCAGTAGTGGGACTGGAATGAAACGGAACCCTCCAAATTCCTGTGAGTGTTCTGTTTTTGACCTACATTGTCATCTTAACAGGTTTAATCAAGTAAACTTGCAAGCACTATAAACACCAAATTAAAGTGTAAGCAAGCAAGAAGTATCCTGTAAGAAAAATACTGTAAGTATAGGGCATCACCAGGGTTTCTTTTTTCTTTCCATGTAAGGAAATAGGGTATGAACAGACATTCATTTCTAGCAGTAGAAATTTCTGAGGTTCAACCCAGTCTGGTTGAAGGGAGGGGAGAGAGCACTGGGGCAATGTTCCCTGCCTGTTCCCCAGACTGAAATATCTTTTTAAAAGTCTGGGGTTCAATGAACCCAACACTGGGGAGCCTTTCCCTGATTTGGGCTTAGAGTACCCCCAAACCTTCAGAAAGGGGGCTTGGAGCTCATTTCTTAAGATCCCCGGTTGCCATAAGTGCAGTGGAGAGAAGCTCATTGTACCTGGCCAAAGTCTGGCTAGGGACAGAGGAGCTCCCCCAACCTTAGATGCACGTGCTCATTTAAAGAGGGCTCCTCTCCCTTTTTAAACTCAGACACTCCTGTCTAGTGGAATGGATGGAGATCTGTGGATAGTTGCTCCAACCTTCCTGGTGTCTGGGAGGAGAAGGAGCGGTGGGACAATGTTTCCCAAAGTGTGGGTCCCCAGTCTGAGGGATAAAAAGGGATAGTTCTGGTCTTGGGAATAGTCAAGTTGCTACCTATCACTGTGCCTTCTCCGGACTGGGCTGACCGCAGTCTCAGGAAGGCATGGGGAGCATTTCCTAGCTGCTTTAACATGTCGCAGTACACTGGGGAATTGCACTGGCTACATACAGCTGTTTATTGGTATGCGAGAAACTCTTGCACAGGCAGATAGTTCTCATTCAATGAGGAAGCTCTTTCTCCCAAATCAGGTACATTTTCTGCAGGAGAAATTTAACAAAAGCTTGTATGCTTTTAGTTCCTACGAGGAGAGCAGTAATTCTTCTGGTAGAAACCAAACCCCTGTACATGGCCATAAACTCAGAGACTGCCAAGGATAGAACATTTGTCATTGTACATTTGTCATTGTCATTGGACAACTTCAGGGCTAGGTTTTGGCTGACCTCAGCATTAATTTCAAAGGGGAAGAGCATATAAATCCTTCCTCTAACATCTTAGTGTGGCCAGCTATCAACATATCACCTTCAAGTCCCTCAGGACAGGGACTGCTTCATGTTATTGACCCAAGGAGCACTTACCATCTAAAAGAAGATGAGGAGTAAGAGACTTCCTATTCCTCTTTGTTGCAGCAAGCACGTTAACCCGCTGGTCAGCACAAAAGGGTTACTACACCAAAAACTGAAGTGGATATTTGCAGAGGTCAACACCTAAGCTGAGTTAAACAGCCAGTACTTTCTAGTCAAGGCTGTAACAGATTCAGATTCTCTACAAATTAGCTATCACACATTCATTAGTGAATTATACATACTGCCTTTGCCTGCCTAGAAACATGAGGAATTACCATGCCTTTTTAAAGCACAAAGCTTCCCAGAGTGCTTGCTAGTGTGCAAGTCTTGATGGCAATCATCATAAGCAGAGAAATGTACTGAGGTACTTTTTTAATAGTATTATGCTATAGTGGGTGATGAAATCGCATTTCAGATACACTGGTATTTCTATATAGTCCCATGGAATATGGCATGACCCATATTCACTGCATACGGCATGTCCCATCTAGATTATTACTATAATATTTCAGTGACACTATTTTTTGGCAGAAGGAAAGAGAAATTACAGAAAGTAAAATATATATGGAGATTTGGGGATAGTGAAATATGTGGGATGAATCATAATAGATTTTTGCCCTCTAAAAATAATGTATTTTAGCAATGGGACATGGTTTCGGCCAATTCCTTAAACAAATTAACAACTTGTGGTTTTCCTTCCTAAAAAAGATTCTTTATAGATTTTCTCTAGAACCACCGTCTCTTTACCTTTTTAAAAAAATGAATAACCTTGGTAAAAACAGCCCAGAAAACAGCATCAACATTTGAAAAGTAAGAATTATTAGTTGCTCGATAAGTAAGATTACTAATACAAGAAGCCCAGCTTGTTTTAAATTGGATCTTAAGATTAATGTAATATTTTATCTTGAAATGTACACATCTCTAAATTCAAAGCTTTATGAGAGAAATCGTATAAGAAGCTAAGGCTTCTTTTTATGCAATAGTACGTGCAAAAGGCTTAGAACCTTATCTGCAGGCACTATGCTATTTAAGTAATGTGATTAGTAAATACTTCTTTGGTCCCCACAGTAAAATTTCAGTTCTTGTGGTTTGGCGAGGTTCAAAACAAGCTAAAATGAGTAAGGATGCTGATTCTTTTGCGTAAACAATGGATATTTGTATCTTATTTGCTAGAATCTAGTGAGATAGATAGCAGTGACGTATTCTAAAATAGAATTAAAACATGACATTTGAGGCATATTCATACTCTCTCTCAGTTTCCATGTCAAATTTGCCCAGTAAATAATTAGATTATTATTAGGTAACTTCCAATCACCAGTATAGTAAACTATTTCTGATAAACTAATAGTTTTGAAGGCCAGTAACTGCCATTATGTTCAAGTCAGACACCTCATATACAAAAGCACCAAAAAACAAACTTCATCTAATAACTGCTGCAACATTTTGATTGAGCTAAACTATATCTTTTAGGGTCCTGACTTAAATCAAGAAAATGCAAACAAAGTTGGGGGAGGTCAGTTCAGAAACACTGGACAGGTCTACATGTGTCGCCAGCTGTGCAGTTGTTACTGGTTGGAAACTGATACTAGACCAGTTCAGACTAGAAATAAAATTCAACGTTTCTAGATAATGTAACTAACCATTAGATCAATACAACTGAGGACATGGATCTCAATTAATGCTTTCTGGAAATTTTCCAATGCAAGATAATTATAAGTTTTTTAACCCAAAATATTTCACCTGATACATCTCAGATTTGATCACCTTTCTGTGTATCAGCAAGTTCCCATGAAACATTCCTGGATTCCTGACAGCAGCTGATGTCTCCTGATCTTATCCTTCTCTTCAATAATCTAAGACAGGGGTTCTTAACCTCTGGTATATGAGCTAGATCTGTCATCTCGCCTGCAGCACACCCCATCAGTCCAGAAATTTGGCAGCAGGGAAGTGGTGGCACTGCTCCCCTACTGCCAAATCTACAGATTCAGACAGCCAGACAGGGTGGCACTGGGCCTCAGGGCCCAATCCCAGCACTGGGACCTAATCCTGGTACAAAGGGGGAAGAAGGAGGAGGTGGTGATGGACCCCAAACACTCAATCCCAGTTTGCAGGGAGAGAGGTGGTGGTCCCGGGCCACTGGGACCCAGTTCCAGCATGTGAGGGCAGAAGTGGGTAGTGCCAGGCTCCCAGGGTCCAATCTTGGCAAGGAGCGGCTGGTGCTGGGCTCAGTTTCACCCACAGATGGGTTCCACACTATTCATCTGGCCTCTGGCCCAAAAAAGTCAAGCACTACTGTTCTAAGAGATTGAGCTCCTTGTAGTCCTTCCATAAGAAACACATTTTTCAGACTCAGATAATTTAAATAGATTTTGTTCTAATCTCCCAGGTTTTGACATCCTTTCTGAAGTATGGCCCTCAGAAATAGATACAGTATTCAAGTAACAGTCACTACCATCTGTAGCTGCTTGTGGCACAGTGAGTGAGGCAGGAGGAGGAAAACCCCTGGTCGTACCCTTCCCCTTACCGGCACAGCGGTGGAAGCTCTCCCCAGTTATTGCAAAGACAGTGCAAAGCTGCTGTGGAGCTGGGCTAGCACTTCTGGCTGCCTGGATCTGTCAGGCAGAATTGCAGGGCAATCAGCAGAGGAAGCCATGGCTAGGGGAATTTTCTGTTCTGGATAGCTGGAAGCCCTCCAGCTGTGACCTGTGGCATGTGGGTTCCTCATTATGAATGCCAAGCAGCAGCTGGAAGGAGGATGCTGTCCCTGATGGGCTGGAGTCCCTGGTGGGCAGATACAAGAAGATGCCAGAACTGAAGAGAGAGGGCCCTGGATAGTGAATGATGGGACCCAAACTGGAAATGGGTGAGAAGCAGCTAAGCTGCCCACATTTCTTGATTTTCATAGAGGACGGACTACAGAGATTCCTGGCATAAAACCCAGAGCCCTCGCCTAGGGACCTTTTCTAGGCAAAGTTTAATAGCCCAGTGCCCACCCAGCATCACAGGCAGAGCCAGAGTTTATATACAGACTGTCATACGGAGGCCAGAGGCAGGAGGGTAGGCGTGGAGGAACTCCCGTTATAGACCTCATAAAGGGTCAAGCCAGCAGGTTTTTCTTTTGGTGCTAGAAAAATCTAGCTGAGCGAACCTTTTTCTTTAAGCAAAGTATCACTTCCTGATGGGACCTATTCTCCTTTCTTTTTTTACATCAACATTATGGCAGGAGAGAGCTTAGGCAGGAAGCAGAATCTCATTGGGGAACAAAATACTAGTGTCTGCACCCTTCCAGGCTGGCGCAGTGACACCGCTACATACAGATATAATGTCACCACTCTACTCTAACTCTTCTGATTATATATCCAAGGATTGTGTTTGACCTCTTGGCTACAATTTTATCCTGGGAGCTCATGTTCAGCTATTTCTTCCAGCTTCTAAGCATGATCTACTTTATATAGTATGACTTTGTACTTGTCTCTATTAAAACAAAAGTTCAGATGAACCCATTTTACCAAAATTGACTTAGAAATAGCTTGTAGAACTCCAATTTGTGTCAAATGTAAACATTGATTTTATATCTTCTTCCAGATCATTAATAAGTATATTGAATAGCACCAAGTCAAGAACAGTCTTGTGTTGTGCTCACTACATACACTCCTGTGTATGACAGCTTTTCCATTTACAATAATTTTATTATATACATTTACCAGATTCTATTCAATTTAATATTGGATACATTGATTTTGAATAGTACCATATTTTAAGGCAGAATATCATAGGAGACTAAAGCATATTCCTTACAGAATCTTTATAGTTTAGTTATCTTACCAACCAAATTTGTAATTGTGTAAGAAAATATATGAAATCTGAATCGATCTATACTTCTAGGAAATAATGTTGATTGTTGTTAATTATGCTGCCATGTTTTGATTTCTTGATTTAATGTCATTTTTGACCTTCCATGATTTTACCCAGGAGTTATGGTAAGCTGACTTGTTTAAATTGTATCATCCCATTTTAAAAGCTAGCACAACTTTATTTTTTTTCCAGTCCTGCTAGTGCTTCTTCCATATTCCAAGGTTTGTTAAAAATCAACATTGGTAATTCAGGGAGCTACTCAATCTTTTAAAAAATACATTTGAGTGCAAATTAACAAATTCTGCTGATCAATAAAATCTTTGACATATTTTTTAAGTAATGAATGCATGTTGCTTTTTTATTACCTTGTCTTTTAGTTAGTTATGAAATTATTGTTTAAATAATTTTCTCTAGAATCATTATAGTTATTGAAGTTAGTATGTAGTTTCCCAATTTCTCCTCCTCCTCCTTTTTAAAGTTTATCTTCACGAAGTTTCAGAAAAACCTAAGAGGGGTTCAGCAATTGCTTTTGGTAGATTGCTTTAAGTACATCAGGGTGAATTTCATTAGTTCCTGACAATGCTGTGTACTTCAGCCAATCTAAATATTTTTTAACCTGTTCTTGTCATCTTGTGTCCTTGTCCTGTTGTTAAAATTGCTTATACTAAGTATCGTATCACAATTAACTGTGTGAGCATGGCTGTATTATTGAAGCAATTGGATCCTTCGTTCTTCTCTGTTATCTGCTTTTTTTCTCCTTTCCTAATAATATATGAACCTTAACTCTCCTTTGTCTTTCTTGTACTTTTTATCATTTTCAGAACCCTTTCTTGAAGCCTTTTTTGTCCCTTGAAACTTACAATTTATTTTGTGCCTTTTTCTTTCTGATTTAATTGTTTCATTCCGATCATTATGTACTTTATCCCCCCATGTTTCCTTATACTCATTCTTTGTTATATAACCTTGCTTCCATTTTTATAATGCCATTATGAATTTTAGGTCATCCAAGAACTGTTGATGTAGCCATACTGGTCTATTACTATATTTTCTATCTTTCTTCCACAACAGGATAGTTGGCCATTGTTCTTTTAATATAGTCTCTTTCAGTAATTGCTAGCTCTAATGAACTCCTTCTCTTAGACTACGGCCTCAAGAGACCTTTCTACCAATTTCCTGAGTTTGTTGAAGTCTCCATTTGAAGTCCTTTGTCCTTGTTCTGCTGCAGTCACTTTCTCCTTTCCTGAGAATCATAACTCTTACTGTTTTATGACCAGTTTCACCTAAATTCACTTCCACCTTTGGTTTCTTTAGTCTCTTCCTATTAGTTAGTATCCAAGCTAAAATAGTTGCTCCCCTAATAACTTCCTCCAGCTAATGAAACAAAACATTTCTCCCAACACATTCCAAAAACTCTGAACTGTTTGGGCCCTCCTATGCTGATTTTACAGTACATATCTGGGAAAATGATATGCCCCATTACCACCAATTCCTTTGGGTGCCTCAGTTAGTTGTTCAAGAAAAGCTTAATCAACTTCTTCCATTTGTCATGGGAACCCTAGTATGACATGCTTCTTATGCTTATCTTTTTTATCTTCCCTCAGAGATATTCAAGAAGCTTGCTATTTGCTTCTTACTAAACTTTGGAGTAGGTATACATTTTTTTGATATGCAAGTTGAACCTCTGCCTATTCTTTTTTCATTGTCTTTAATTTCATTTTCTTTCCAGCTTTCGCTAAAACAATACAATAATATTTACAATAACATTATGTAATAATAAAATAATGTAATAACATGTATGGTTTTTGGTAAAAACATATAGTAAGATTACACATTTTGCCAATTTAAACAAATGTAAAAAGAACGTAGTATATGGTGATAAAATGAAGCAATATAAAATAGAATAAAACAATTAAAATAGGGAAAAATATTTGATTTTGTGACTTATTCTTTATCCAAATTTACCTGCTGTTGTGATTCTGTGGTAGAATCCTTGTCTGCCATGCAGGAAACCTGGGTTTGATTCCTAGAAGTGCATATAAGTACATCAATTGAGGCACCAAATGTCCAGACTTGGTCTGGCCACTGGATGCTGTCTCGATGGTCTAGATGGGGAAGGGAGGTCTGGGTAGCTTCTCCATCTTCTGGCCTAGGCATATATGTCTAAGGTCCTGGCAGACAAGGTTCTTTGGGTAAATCTGATATCTATTATTAGACCAACTCAAATGGTTGGAAACATTTTTCTTAGAAAGCTTTTGGGCACAAACACCCTTTGTCAGACTGAGGACGCATCTGCGAATGGTTTGTGCTCTTCCTGAATGGAGTGATAAAGCAGCCAGAGGCCAGTATGTATGCAAGAAAGCCAGTCAGTTAAAATGTAAATTGAGGTGGTCAGTAGGTGAGAGATGGGGGGAGAGAAAGTGGGAATGAATGTAGCTGTAGACAAAGAATGAACGGGGTGGGAAAGGGAATAAGAATAGCTGGTGGGAAGTGGGGGATTTATCTGGGGAGTCAGATGCTAGGCGGGTTATAATGTGAGATAAATCCAATAACTATATTTAGTCCACGTATTGGTGACCTCTCACATCTATATTTATCTATATAATGTCTATATTTAGTCATATACATTGGTGACCTCTCATGTATACACCATAATTCAGAAGGATTAATGGTTGCCTACTACTTTGTGCCAGTAGGGAGTATAGAACAGGTTGTGAGAGAGGAGCCACATTTTTTATTAGGCCAGTATTTAAAATTTTCCAGAGATCCATTTTCCTTCTATATCTTCAGAGAATGAGCAAGACCACAAACAGTGATTTGTCACCTATCTCATTCTTCCATCAAGACCATATCCTGTCTGTAATATTGGGTCCGACACCATCTGCCCACAAAACTGCACAGCTCACTACAGTGAAACAGTCTTATAATGGCTTCTTAGTTTTGTACTTCAGATAGATAGGTTTCTATGGTAAGAGAGTAATTTGTTAATCTCAAAAAGGAAAATTTGAGAGAATCTCACTGCCTGCATTTCTGTCTGCATGCTGATATCCTTAATTCTTAAATGTGTATCTTGTTTTAAGTACAGGAGAAATACTGGGTCAGTAACTGGCATCCTATTTCCCAGACCATTTTTCTGGAGAAGAATATACGCATTATTTAAACATCTAAATAAGTGTGAATTTGGAACAGAAGAGGCTTCTAAAGTGCACCTCTTAGGCTATCTGATAGAGGTACATGCTTTTATTTTTATCCAATAATTTAGAGTTCTTGATTGAGCTAAAGTGCTCACACTGAGCAGACATGTTTCAGATTGCATAAGCCTCCCCCAATGACAGAAGTGATAAAAGCCTAGATAAAAGCTGCCCTAAAAGTTGTTATTTTTTTTCCTTGTTTTGAGTGAACCATGGCATCTGCACCCCATAATTCTGTCCCATACTGTAAAATGGACCCTACCTTAGATCTATAGACCTTTAGTGCTGCCAGTATCACCCTTCTTCTGGTCTTATTGTAAAAGTTCTGCTCAAGGCTTGTTATACTTTACTGCTTACATTTTCTATGTGCTTATTCCAGTTCAGATTTTTTTATTAAAATAAACTCCAGGGTATTTAAATGAGAATACCATCTCTAACCTCTTTTTCTATAAACATCATACTTGTTTTCTCCTTTCATCCCCCCCCACCAAAAAAACAATACTTTAGATTTAGCAGTGTTGATTTCCAAGCTACTTAAGATACAATATTGCTGAAAAGCATCTAGTAACTATTGGACACCTATCCAGGATTCTGACAATAAAAGTGCATCTGCTGCATAAACAAGACAGGGATAGATTCATTTAGCATCATGGGTATGTGGAATTGATTCCTCATTAACCCATGTTTTAGATCATTCAGAAATAGATTAAAAAGTAGTGGAGTAAGCATATAACCTTGTCATATACAGTTTTAGTTGGAAAACTACTGGGCAGGACACCAATGATCCTGTAATGCACCCTAGATGTATTTAAATAGTAAACAATGATTAACTGTAGAAGAGCTCTGTCCATTGATGTTACCACCTGCCTGTTCTTCTTGAACAAGCTATACTATACTAAATCAATATTTTGGTCCTGTGATTTATCCCACCAAGGCTGATTTTTCCCCCCTTATTGTAATGAAATAATTTAGAACAAGGGTGTTATGAGGAAATTAGCCTTTTTGTTGTGTTTTGGAAAGAAATCTTAAAATAATGGAATTTTCTGAAGGACGGAAATTCAATTTTCCAGTCACCAAAGGAGTTTTTCAAGGAAGATGCTCTTTATGGCTAAGCAGCAAGTGGCAGCATTACCCATCTTCCTAGAATTCAGCTATGACAAAAATGAAAATATGGAACTGGGAAAACCTCGACAGCTGTAGGAATATATTTCAGAGCAGCCTCCAGTACATCGGCTTCCTATTCAACAGCCAAACAAGCTGAACTCTCTGAATATGTAAAATGAGGTCAGGAGTATCACTGAGTCAGACTCCTTCACAAGTGTTTGCAAGTCTGGTGAGGACTAAAACTTCTAGGAAAAGAAGCCAAACTTTTCTGAAACTCGATAAGAGGTTCACGTCTAGCCATGATTAAAGGTCTTAGTTCACATTTCAAGAGAAGTTAAAGGTTTCCTCACTTTTTTGTGTTTAATCTGAGTTAGTTCACTCTTCAAAGTGCATATTCATACTCTTTTAACAGTATTAAGGAACTACCATGATGAGTTATAATTAACTCAAGATGATACTGTCTTTAAACTATCCTAACTAATGGGAAAGATCTTTAAACTAATACAGCAATTTATGTGACATGCTCTGGTCAAAATAACAGTAGCCAAGGATCAAGGAGATCAAAAGCCTTTTTCACCCTCTTGACCAAAACTAGCTAATATTTACATACATTTCATTATCAGAAGACTATTTTTGAGCTGCACTCGAAGTCTTCTATCAAGACAAATCAGGATAGTTTCTTTTATAATGAGTGTTTGGAGTGAATTCAAATCAAACCACTATGTAACGGTTAAGCTAGATAATCCAGGAAAGGTTCTTCTGTGTCTTTAAGTAACTAGTATACATTCTTAACATTAAGCCAGTTTTACATTCCCTATTACACTAATGCATTTTTAATTGGAAAGAGCTAGATAAAATCTTTGTTATTTCCTTTCAGTGTCTAAATTCCTGTTTGTTTGTCAGTTTGTTGTATAAGGTTTGCTGAATAGAATGGAAGATAAAATTATGATCTAGATTTTAGAACATGTGGATCCAACTTAATTATCATAACTTATTCTATTATATCTGCTTAAAATAATATAAACCAAGCAAGAATTCAAGGTAACTTCTAGGGCTCAGATGTGTTTCTCTTGATAACAGTTACAACTAAGGAATGGAAGTGAGGATTGGGGAGTGGGAATGACGCATCAGATTCAAGCTTGGTTAATTTTTCAACAATTCATTATTGTACAGTTTATAATACTTGGTATTTTATTGCTTTGTGTCACTTTATATTAGTAATGTCAAATCATCACAGTCTGTAACATGGCACTCTGGAACTTGACATGTGGATATAATGAAATAGCGAAATGCTAAATAGGAGTCTATTTGTCTTGGCAACGTTTATCCACTTTTAGCTTAGATAGTATCTAATCAGGATCCAAGAATAACATGAAGTAGAAAATGGAGCACTTTTCTACTCTTGTATTTTCTTTTGAAACAATTCAGAAATGTGCTAATACTTGATCTATGTGGATTGTAGCCACACCAAATTGTTGACGTTTTGCCCTTCTTCCCCACTGTAACCCTCCACCTAAAATCTGGGTATGCTGCGAGATGTCATACTAGACAAGTTGCGTGTCCATTATACATTACAATCTTTACATAATACCATTATGCAATCTATATGCAGCTCTAAATGGATAGCAAAACAGTCAAACATAGTTAAATGTGGCAAACATTTTTCCATGTTCAGAAATGTCTGGCAAGAGCCATTCGGATTTATTGCAAACAGAATAGAATATTGGAGATTTCTTCAAATTAGGAGCTGCATGTAAACTAAGAGAGATGAAGATAAAAACAATGGAGCTTTAAATACACATATGGCTTTATTTTAGAATACTCATTTCTTAGGTAACCTCTCAAAATGAAAATTTCTCTGGGAAAAATATTTTATAAAAGATATACTTTGATTGGTATAACATGATACCTTTTTGGAGTGCATAATCACAGGACTAATGCTGTGGTAAAATAATCTTTAGGTCTAATCTAGTTTCTATTGAAATCAGTTACTGTCAACTTTTGTGAAAACAGAAATAGGTTCTATATTGAGAACCTTCTATAGATTATGCTGAATGTCAGATAGTTTACAGTGCTACTGACCATTATGTTTAAGGTTGCACAACAATTTGCCCCTTTAACCTTTTGTTACTCAGAAGTTTGAAAGCTTTGCTTTTTTTAAAATCAGGATGTAATTCATAGTCCATTGTAGTCAATGGCATCTTTTTATTGACTTTGTGAACTTTAGATTAGATCCCAAGTATCTGATTTTCATCCCACAGACAGATTTTCTTTCGTATAGTTACTTCAGATTCATAGCAGAAGACCTATACAGAGAATTAGCCATTTAATTTCTGTCAGGTGATGATTTCCAGGTGATTTCTCACTCTGATAATATCCAGTTCAATCACTCTAGAGACATCCAGTTCAGTGCTCTCCCTCTGTAGCATCCAGTGTAGGAGACAGGATATTGGGCTAGACGGTCCATTGCTGTGACCCAGTATGGCAATTCTTATGTTATTATGTTCTTTTTAGTCCAAAAGAGTTTTAGCCTGGAGGAACTGGCTTAGTACATTAAGTGGGAGGGGGTGAGGGGGAGGGTGCAGGGAAGTAATCATAACCTATATTGACTTTTGTACACTTTTTAACCTATATTGATTCTTACACTCTGCCATATGACATTTATATAGACAACCTATGATATCTGGTCTAAAACAAGTCACCATAAGGTAGGTGCACAGCTGGGTGAAGAACTGTACACAGAAAGTTATCATCAGTCATTAGAAGGGCATTTCAAGCAGTATCTTGTACCAGTATGTTTTGGGCCCAGATCTATTCAATATGCTCATCAGTTAATTGGATGATGGACTATGGTTGAAAAATATGCAGATGGCACATAGCTAGAATAAGCTGCAAAAACTTTGGAGGATAGATCAGTATTCAAAATGATCTTGATATATGGAGAAATGCTACTAAATGAAGAAAAGAATATTCGGTAAGGATCAATGTAAAGTACTACACTTAGGAAGAAGTAACCAAGTGCACAAACATAAAACAAGGATTAATTGTCTGGATAGCTGTTCTGCAGAAAAGGATCTGGGGATTATAGTGAATCATAAGCTAAATATCAGTCAACAAAATGCTGCTGCTATTCCTTTAAAAAAAGGCGACTTCATTCTGGGATACATTAATAGAAGTAAATATTCTGCTTCAGTCAGCTCTGGTGAGGCCTCAGTTTAAATACACTTAGTTTGGGGCACCACACTGTAAAGAAAGGTGTTGACAAATGGGAGATGCTCCAGAGGAGACCAAGAAGAATAAGAGGAGTTTTAAAAACATGACCTCTGAGGAAAGGAATTAATTTGTTTTCTCTAGAAAGAAGACAACTGAGGAGAAACATGATAAAGGTTGCCCAATATGCACATGTTTTCATAACAAGGACAATACACAATTGTTCTTCATCTTCACAGAAGGTCAGGCAAAAATATTCAGCTTAATCTACAGCAAAAAAATATTAGGTTAGATAATATGAAAAACTGTTTTTATTATAATTATATTTAAACCCTGGAACAGGTTACCTTTCTATTGGAAATTACAAATACCTGTTGAGGATGGTCTAGCAGTATTTATCCTGCATCAGAGCAGGAATAGATTTAATATTCCTTTCAGCTTTATATATCTTTGATTTTGTAATACTGTATTTTCTTGCATTTAACATGCCCTTGAATAAAATATGTACCTTGTTTTTGAAAGACAGAATGAATTAAAAATAAATCTTTCCTTAAGAGTCTCTGCCAAGGGGAGGAGTAGGTAAAGAGAAAACGTCCATATGCAGCTAGGGAGCCTCACATGTAGCACGTGCAGCTTTTCTTTTGGTTTCTCATGGCACAAGTTGAAGTAGCAGAAGCTGCTGTTACTGTATTTCCCTGTTTATAATGTACACTTCAACTTCCAGCAGCTGATTTTTGGAAAGAGGGTGGAAGAAAATGTAAGACGTTGTAGATAAGAAAATATGGTATATCATCATAATGTGGTAATTAAAATGAAGCAGAATGTGATAAACATAGTCCAATATAAAAATTATTTAATCTGAATCACTAAAAACTGAATGAACACAAAATATTAATATCGTCCAAACTATTCCGTAAAATATTTTTTGATCAACTCTATTTGATAGCCTTTGCTTCTCCTCCTAACTAAAAGAAACCTGAGGAGACTTTTGCTTAACCAATTAAATGAAGTTAGAGTCTTAATTTTTACATTTTCACTCATGTTAAAAATAGTGAATGGCACATTTCTTATTTATCAAATGATGATTACTATTTTATTTGTGATCTCTGTCAAGCTGCATTTGACAGAAAATGGAATTTAATTAAAATGCATGGGAAAACATTATACATTTGTTTTTATTAGTTAATGAAAATACCACGAATGAATTGGATTTATCAAAAAAGTTAAATTTATTGAAGCCTGTTTTGCATGTTCAATGGATTTTTTTTTAAGGAAAAGAAAATGTGTAGTTAGTGTGATAGACTGCTTCTTTTTCTGGTCACCATGTCTATCAACATTTGTATTCATCAAGTGGAAGGGGAAAGCAAGCAGTCTTGCTTTTTCAACTCCAAATCAGTTTCTTAACTTGAACAAATTAGTGAGACAAACAATATTTTAAGTGGAAGAAACTGAAGTGGATAAAAAAAAATTCTCTTGATGGTATATATGCTTTTGATAGCAGCCAGGTCAAGCAGTTTAAAAAAACCCTCTGATTCATTTTGCATAGCCCATGACTGTACCATTTCAGTGGGTTCACTTTCTTTAAAACTTCAGCAGAAACTTGAAACAGTTTGCCCTTGCTATATAGATGAGAAATGCTGGCTAATGTAAAAATCAAGTCTTAAACTCTTCAAATATTTAATATGTAGAGCAGACATAAAGTTAAAGGCACTTTTCAAATATATTGTATTAAAATTAGAGCAAAAAGGACACCAAAAACAATGTAAGGTAGATTATTTTAACTGTTCTCTCTTTGGGTTGTGGAGGTGAAGTTTTCTTTATTTTAAAATAGGTCAAACACAAATTAAGCCCCAAAACTTACCTTAAAAGAAGGGTATTTAAATAGCAAAGATAGACAACCAGAATTGATTGTTATGTAACTTTAATTCAATCCTGTTAAGTGTTGCATTATGATACAGTTCAAATTGGATAATCACATACATTTTCCTAACCCTCCCCATTCAGGATCTCTGTTTATTGTAATTTAATAAAGTAAGAGATCAGAAAACTAAGACCTGATATTACCGTTATTTCCATATTAGTTATGAAAAGGTTAACTTTAAGACTGTAAGAATGCATAATGAGTGGATTAAGTTTAATCTAATTGGAAAACTTATTTGAAATCATGTTTAATTATAGTAATATTAAGTCATTTAATTCTTATATCTGGGTAGAGCTAAATCCTAAAACTTAAGTATGTTTACTTAGCCATTTAAAATAAAAATGTAATAATGAGTGAGGTTTAACAAGGAAACACCTGATAGATTAGGATAAATGCATAGTGCATGCAAAAATTAGAAGAAAAAATTCACACAATGCAAATGTTCATGAAAGTAACGTATCATGCAAACAGGTCCTATATTTTTACTTATTTTTATAGACCACTGTGGACAAGAAGATATAGACTATCGCACCATTTTAACTTATTGCATATTTTGTTAACATGATACATAATAATGTTTTGTCTATTTCAGATTAAAGTAGGGCTTGAGCTAGATGTATAGTAAGGAGATAAGAGGGAGCGGTTACTCCCCTTGTAGTTCTATGCAAGGTAGCTAGATAATTTGTTTAATTTGTTCAGAGGGTGTACCTGTCGATCTATCTACTGTGCAAAGGAAGGGGCATTGGTGAGAGAGATGAATTGGTGAATTGATAAAACCAAGGCTCTAATCTTTTTTACTTGTTGGTCAACCAAGTAGTGTATAGATTTCCTACTTCAGCTTTGAGCATCTAATATCAAAAACCAGTGGTGGCAAGATAAAGCCAAGGATATTCAGCTCTATGCTGACAAACGTGATATGCATAGTTTCTTCCAAACAATGAAAGCCTTCTACAGAGCAACTTTCTATAGTCTTTCCTAAGATCACAGTATGGTACTACAGACTTCAAAGAAAACAAATCTATCCAAGATACATGGAAAGAGCAGTTTGAGGTGCTCCTGAATCATGAGCAGATTGTGATGGATGTCACCAGTGAGTCCATCTTTCAGCACTGGGAAAGGGGATTCCTTGCCAACCTTCCTATCCTAGAAGTCTGGTGGGCCACAAGGAAACCAAGAGCAAGGTTACTGGACCAGATGGCATACCCTTTGAAATATTCAAGGCTGGCAGTGAGGAACTGGTACTAAGACTCCACCAATTTATTATTCAAATTTGGAACAACAAGGAGATCCCTGGGGACTTGCAGAATGCCAGTGACACAACTATCTTCAAGAAAGGAGATAAGTCTGTGTTTGGGAAGTATTGAGGTATTTCCCTCCTTTCCACAGCAGGGAAAAACCTTTATCTCATTCTCCTGAACCGTTTTCTATGTCTTGCTGAGGAAGTCTTGCTGTAATCTCAGTGTGGTTCCAGATCATCACATGGGGCAACTGACATGATCTTTGTTGCTCACCAAGTCCATAAAGAGTGTTGTGAACAACATCAGGACCACTATATGGCCTTCAATGACCCCAGTAAGGCCTTCGACTCCATCAATCAAAAGCCTTATGGAAAAGCCAGATTTGGATACTCTGAAAAATACATCAAGGTCCTGAGGCTTTGCCACAATGACATGACTGTGACCATTCATTCTTTGTAGCATTTCAGAGACAAATATTAGGCCATAGTCTTCAATACAGGGCTTTGGTCTGCCCAGTCTGCCACTCCCCAGTGGAACACTAGGGCAGACACAAGTGGCCAAAACACTCTATCTGAGCCTGGGGACACACACACCCCTGCCACCAGAGTGGCTAGCTGAGGTCATCTGGCCTCTCATTCCTTTCTATATAAGCCCCAGACCTGAAAAGGGAAGTGTCTGGGAAACAAGGTACATCCTTGTACCTAGGCTGTTGCACCCTTGGATTGTGCTGTTACTGACTCTGATGGATTCTCTGAATATGTGACCCAGCTAGCCTCCTAACCTCACATTCTGCCTGACCCTTTGGATACCTGACCTTGCTCTGCCCTGACCCCCTGGATATGTGACCCTGTTAGCCTCCTGACCTCGCATTCTGCCTGACTCTCTGAATCTCTGACTCAGTTCCCCAGACAGATCTCCTGACTTCTTACTTCCTGGCTTCTCCTGGCTCTTTGGTGACCCCCAGACCTGGCTGCCCATGGCTTGGTATGATGACTGATCTACTTGTCTTTTGAACTGGAGTCAGGTGACAATGCATCAACACCCCCGTGCTATTCTCCAATTAATTTTTTTACCATCATCCTGGTTCTCGTTAAGGACTGCCTCCCTTCTGGAGTTAACTTTGGATACTGAAAGGACAAGGCGAATGTTTTTGTTTGAAGACCCAAGCAATATGGAATGTTTTTACTTGAAGACCCAAGTATTCAAAACAACCATCCTTCACCTTCAGTATGCTGATGACTGTGCCATCCTTGGACACACTGAGGAAAACTTCTAGACTTTGTTGGACTGTGCAGAAGCCTACCAAATTTTGGGCATCTCTCTCAATGCTGAGAAGACTAAAATGCTCTATCAGCTTACTCAAGGCCATGAACGTAACCCCCTTCCTCAAATTACCATTGAGGGAAAATCCTTGGACGTAGTTGAGCACTTCTCTTGCCTCAGTAGCCATGTCTCTCAGATACCAAACATTGATGAGGAGATCCAGCACAGGACCCAGTATGAAAGTATTTCCTTCAGGAAATTTCTTTAGCAAGTTTTTATTGATTGTGACCTCTGGAAAGTCACTGAGATCCAGGTCTACAATGCAGTCATCCCTATTCTTCTCTATGGATATGAAACATAGATGACTTACTATTGTCATCTCAAGGGCCTGGAGAGGTATCACCAATGAAAAATCCTCCACATGAAATGGGAAGATCACTACACAAATGTCACTATCCCTGCTGGAGCCAATGTTACCAGCATTGATCCTCATGCACCAACTCAGCTGGACGAGACATTGCATGTGGATGCCTGAATCTCAACTCCAGGAACGAGTGTTTTACTCCCAGCTTAGTTGTGGCCAGGTTAGAGAAAGCAGAGGAAGGAAAAGGAGAGAAATCCTGGCCTATGGCTTACTCTTCTGTGGAAAGACCTGCAGTCTCTACAGACAGATTTGTGGCTCAAGGACTAGACTTCTAAGACATTTCAAGACCCATCAATGAGCTGTGGTAAAGATAATCCTTGAAAGGAGGGATTGCTAACTACTACAGATTTGTTACTGGTATAGGCAAGTAGTAAACTATTAGAATCCAGCAGAAGTAGAGGTGGAATTATAGTTCAGCTGTGCCTTTTAGGTAAGGAACTTGTAGTTTGGGACAGCTCATTGTGATAAAGATAGAGAGCTGGTGACAGTAAGAACTGAGCACTGGCAGGAACCCATAGAGGAAAAGGGAGAGCTGCACTTCTGGAGCAGCTGCTCTGTGAAGATAGAAAAACCCTGGAGGAAGAAGGAGGGGGAGAAAGCAGGAAAGAAGAATGAGGACAGTGAAAGAGAACAGTCACAGGAGAACAAGCATGGTGCCAATTGGGAGTGTGGGGGAAGAGAGGAGTGGCCCGGGAGCCAGCTGGAACAACCAGAGAGTTGCGGAGAAGCGAGTGACGCAGATGTGGGATTTATTGTCAAGAACTCCATTGGAGAGCTGGCGCGATTTTGAGGGCTAGCAGAGCCAACTGAGCCTTACTGTCCAAAGTAAAATTTTCTTGTATTTCTTTTAAGTGATTAATTGGGGTAAAGCAACATTATAAAGAAGAAACAAACAGAAAAAAGATAAGCCTGACCTCGCATAGAGACTTAAAGGGGAAGACACCTTTTCTCTGTTTTTGTGTTTTTGGGTTGTTTTTTTTATAAACTGATAATCCTAAAAGAAAAGAAATTAATGTAAAAGAAGGTTAGATAGATACATAATAAAAGAACATTACCATAAAGAACACACCATGAGTTTTCTTCTTTGATTGACCAGTTAGATTTTTTGGAAAATCTTAAAACACCAGGTAATTGATCAATAACCCCTTTATCCAGTGGTGTTTAAGTCCTACCCTCCTGGTATGAATCCATTAACATCTAGACATGGCAGGGGAGATCCAGATTACCACTGAAGAAGAAAAGAAGAAATAGGGAAAATTTTCAGGTAACTTGAGATCAAACTGAGTGACTGTGTATTTCATACAAGAGAATACACAGAAAATCTCACACTCATATACTACTCCTTACTCACGTTTTATTTTAAATATTAAATGTTTATCTATAACTGTTAAATATATTAACATTCATGGTAGACTGCTGAAA
>NW_017729024.1:71285718-71289629 GCF_001723915.1 Gavialis gangeticus | reverse complement strand
TTAACATCTAGCCATGGCAGGGGAGATCCAGATTACCACTGAAGAAGAAAAGAAGAAATAGGGAAAATTTTCAGGTAACTTGAGATCAAACTGAGTGACTGTGTATTTCATACAAGAGAATACACAGAAAATCTCACACTCATATACTACTCCTTACTCACGTTTTATTTTAAATATTAAATGTTTATCTATAACTGTTAAATATATTAACATTCATGGTAGACTGCTGAAAAGTCTATAGCCTAAAAAATCCTGATTAGTTTCCCTTAGTGTCAGTGGCTTTGTGGATCCCCACAGCACCAAACACATAACAAAACATGAAGCAATATGAATTAAACAATATGCCTGAGAGGCCTCTTAGAAAGTTAAATAGTCTATAAGATTTTTAAAATATATTTGTAAACATATGAGATGTCAAACAATAACTACAGGTAGGATATATTAGGTCTACACTATATTAATATTAACAAATTGCTTTGAGCACAATGTAAAGAACTATCTTCAGACTGGGCTCATAGACCCATAGATGCACAAGCAATTCTTTCATGGAGAAAAAATTATGAAGGTCTTCAGTTACATTCTTGGGCTCTTCCCTTTTCTCTTCTTCATAGTTCTGTTCAATCTGTGAGAAACACTCTGCCATCTACCTTTTTCCAGCTAACCTCAGTTAATAGAGAGACATTGTGTTATTCTCAAAAGACCAAGGAGTTAAATTTATAGAACAATAAAGTCTGTTTATTCAGAAAGCCTTTTTAGCCTACTCATCTTCTGTTCCCTCCTGCAATCCCTGGGCCAACGTAACAATTTATACATAACACTCTTAAAGGTATCCACACATCTTCCCCCATGTAATACTACCACTGGAAGTTTAGTTCAAACCATTGTTAAAGCACATTTTAACAGGTTGTTATTAGTCTTTGTGCTGGCTTTTTAGCTGTAAGCAATCTTCTCAGTTTCTCTGCATTCTCAATCCTTATAAATTCAGTTCTTGTTTGGTTTCCTTGTTCAGATGTCTCTACTTCTGTGCCATTTTCAATCTCCTGTTGTTTCTTGTTGCTTTGTTGTTACCTCTGTTTCCTTTGGTGAATATTGTGATGCTGCTTCTTTTGTCCTCTTTATGAGCTGCAAGTGTTGTCTGTTCCTTCTTAATACTGGTATTAGTACTTGATAGAATCTGGGAGTTACTTGACAGAAAACTTCACATTAGTCCATCTGAAATAAGCTATAGGAAGGGCCCGACCGTGGCAGGACCCGGCACGGCACATAGGAACCGCATGCTGTGCTGGCTTCTGCTAGCATGAGCTGGGCCCCAGGGCTGGCTCCCGCCTCTGCCCCCTGTGCTTGTGGGGGGGTGGGGGGAGTGAGGACCTGGCCCAGCCCCATGTGGCTCGCTAGTCCAGCCTTGCACCAGAGTGGGTCACAGGGCTCTGGGAGGCGCGGCTCCTGTCCAAAGCCAGACTAGCAAGCGTCAGGGATCTGGGCCCAGCCTGCCTGGGCTGCAGAGGGGCCCCAGGACCTGTCTGGGCCTGGCATGTGGTCCTTGCATGCCTCACTGGGTCCTGCCACCTCAAGACCAGCCTGGCTGGGTGGCAAGAGCAGCCCCAGGGACAGCAGAATCAGGCTGGGCTTGGCGCATGGTCATGTAATTGTGGTAATTCCCTGAAACCCCTGTAATAGGACTGTTTTTGTTTGAGTTTGTTCAATTTTTTTAATGTTTTCACATTTCATTTTTCATTCTGAAGAGTATCATTCACAAGATTTGGCAGCCTGGCTTTGAGTTTCCTGTTAAACATTTCTGCTGGGAACAATCCATGTTTCATGGGTGTTGCCCTGTAATTTAAGAGTGACAGGGAAACATCAGTGTGTGAATCAGTGTGTGTTTTTCAAAAACGTCTTTACTATTTGTACTCCATTTTCCACCAGACCATTGGACTGTGGGTATTTAGGACTTGAAGTGTTGTGATGGAATCCATATTTGTTTGCAAATTCTTTAAAATCGAAGACAGTTGAATTGAGGTCCATTTTCTGTTCTCACAATTTGTGGAATACCAAGTCCACCAACAAAATTGATTTGATGTGAGTTATGCCATGGTTTGCTGTTGTGCTTTCAAGCAATGCAATTTTAGGATAGTGAGAATAATAATCCAGAATACATACTTTTTTTCCTGCATACATGAATAAGGCAATGCCCACTTGAAACCACTGAGCTATGGGCTCCTCCATGACCATCATGAGCACATCCAGATGAATGCACATGTGCCTGTTGCACATGTGCTGGCTCCTGCTAGCATGGGCTGGGCCCCAGGGCTGGCTCCCACCTCTGCCCCCTGTGCTTGTGGGGGGGAGGAGTGAGGACCTGGCCCAGCCCCATGTGGCTCGCTAGTTCAGCCTTGCACCAGAGCGGGTCACAGGGCTCTGGGAGGCACGGCTCCTGTCCAAAGCCAGACTAGCAAGACTCAGGGATCTGGGCCCAGCCCGCCTGGGCTGCAGAGGGGCCCTAGGACCTGTCTGGGCCTGGCATGTGGTCCTTGCATGCCTCACTGGGTCCTGCCACCTCAAGACCAGCCCGGCTGGGAGGCAAGAGCAGCCCCAGGGACAGCAGAATCAGGCTGGGCTTGGCGCATGGTCCCCCCACTGCTGCTGTTAAAGGTTAGTTATGGGCCCTGGGTAGGGGGGCTGGGACCCTGTGGGGGATAGGGGCTGTGGCCCTCCAGGGGGGAGCTGGGACCCTGGGTGGGGGCGGTATTCTATGTGCTGTGGGGGGGGGCTGCACCCTGTGGGGGCCAGGGGACCCACCCCTCCTAAGCAGCCCACACACAAGTTTCTCCACACCCACAGTGCCCCCAGCAATTTCCCCACTCCTACCCACAGACCAACCCACGTCCCTTCACATCCACCCACCCACCCAAACCCAGAAGAGGCATCCAAAGTGGAGAAATATTTAGCTTCTGCCATGTTGCCAAAAACCTCTTCCCTGTTAGGAATAGGAAGATGCTCCCTTTTGTTGTATCTCATTTCCTTAGGATCCAGACACAATCTCAAGGACCCACCTTTTTTCCCTATTATGATCAGTGAATGAACCCAAGCAGTTGGTTGTTCTACTTTTTCTATTATTGTAGCAGGGCACTGAGATGACTGCTACTTATGGAGCAGTAAGTAAGGAGCCCAGCTGTGGGTTGCTAGGGCAACTGCTGTGGGTCAGCTGACAGGAAGGGGCAGGGCCTGGCTCCTAGATAACTCCCAGGCTGAGGCCAGGCAGGCAGTTCCCTGCTAGCAGCCATAGAGGAAGGAGCTCTGCTGGACTGACCAAAGTGGAGACACTAGTCTGCAGGTATAGCTGTGAGATTGGGGGAAGGATAGAGCACCCCTGATGTGGTGGGACTAATGTTATAGCCAAGCAGCTCAAATTTACGTTGTACCCAAGAGGCTTGAGTTTCTGTTTGCTGTTTACAACTGGTGGTTTGGGTGAGGCTATGAGGGGTTGGAAGAGGCCTTATAGGGGGCCCATGGTAGCATGGGGACCCTGGCACCAGAAAGGGTGCAGCGTTTTGGGCGTACTGACCCCAGCCCCAGAGAAGGGGAGTAGAAAGTTGGAGGCCAGGTAAGGCCAAAGCCTCCTGAGCCCTACAGGGGGGTTCAGGACCCCGAGGAGGAGAGCTGGGGCCAGGCATGGCTATGGCCACCTGAGCCCACCTGAGAGTGACAAGCCCCAGAGGCAAAAGGGGCAGTGATTGAAGAGCGCCTGTGGGGCGCAGTTGTGAGAGACAAGGCGGTCGAAAGCCAGAGCGCCAGAGGGCGTGGTGATGGACAAGGGCCACGGAGGGCCCGAGCGCCAGAGAGAGGGCGCAGATAGCGAGACAGAACGAACAATGTCCAGTACATCAGTGAGGCTTGGGGCGTGGTAAAGGGGT
>NW_017729024.1:71268146-71270404 GCF_001723915.1 Gavialis gangeticus | reverse complement strand
AGAAATATTTAGCTTCTGCCATGTTGCCAAAAACCTCTTCCCTGTTAGGAATAGGAAGATGCTCCCTTTTGTTGTATCTCATTTCCTTAGGATCCAGACACAATCTCAAGGACCCACCTTTTTTCCCTATTATGATCAGTGAATGAACCCAAGCAGTTGGTTGTTCTACTTTTTCTATTATTGTAGCAGGGCACTGAGATGACTGCTACTTATGGAGCAGTAAGTAAGGAGCCCAGCTGTGGGTTGCTAGGGCAACTGCTGTGGGTCAGCTGACAGGAAGGGGCAGGGCCTGGCTCCTAGATAACTCCCAGGCTGAGGCCAGGCAGGCAGTTCCCTGCTAGCAGCCATAGAGGAAGGAGCTCTGCTGGACTGACCAAAGTGGAGACACTAGTCTGCAGGTATAGCTGTGAGATTGGGGGAAGGATAGAGCACCCCTGATGTGGTGGGACTAATGTTATAGCCAAGCAGCTCAAATTTACGTTGTACCCAAGAGGCTTGAGTTTCTGTTTGCTGTTTACAACTGGTGGTTTGGGTGAGGCTATGAGGGGTTGGAAGAGGCCTTATAGGGGGCCCATGGTAGCATGGGGACCCTGGCACCAGAGAGGGTGCAGCGTTTTGGGCGTACTGACCCCAGCCCCAGAGAAGGGGAGTAGAAAGTTGGAGGCCAGGTAAGGCCAAAGCCTCCTGAGCCCTACAGGGGGGTTCAGGACCCCGAGGAGGAGAGCTGGGGCCAGGCATGGCTATGGCCACCTGAGCCCACCTGAGAGTGACAAGCCCCAGAGGCAAAAGGGGCAGTGATTGAAGAGCGCCTGTGGGGCGCAGTTGTGAGAGACAAGGCGGTGGAAAGCCAGAGCGCCAGAGGGCGTGGTGATGGACAAGGGCCACGGAGGGCCCGAGCGCCAGAGAGAGGGCGCAGATAGCGAGACAGAACGAACAATGTCCAGTACATCAGTGAGGCTTGGGGCGTGGTAAAGGGGTGGTTGGAGCCATGCATAGCCCATAAGGCTGGGGTGCAGGAACACCCATTGGTGCAACAGGGCTAATGCACAGGAGTAGGACTGTGTCCAAGAAGATGAGAGGAAGCCTCCCTTTTATTTATATATAAGATCAAGGCACGGCGGGTCAGAACAAGTGTGCTTTAAAGTAAACTTGGCACGGTAGGGGGCACTAGGGGAGATCACGGCCACCCCTAGGACCGCACTCCATGACAATTATGTCCAGGTTAACTAAGCCATCTAATTCCTTTTTCAGTTTCTCCTTTAGTACAAGGGGAACATTTCTTTGAGCATGTATGAATATTTGGTTCTCTTAATTCTATTTTGTACTCAGTTGACAATTTCCCTATGCCTTGAAACACATCATAAAACTCTTCTTCTCTGTTCTTGCTTTCTAGTCCTTCAATGACATCCATTCTCTTAATCAAACCCAGAGTTGTTTTACATGTTAACAACCCAATAATTGGCACTAGTTTTCCTTGGATTCTTGCAAACTGAATTTTTATTATATTATCCTTGTGTCTAACATGCAGTACACAGACACTCTTGGTTGCAATCATGTTGCCATTTCATGCTCTATGTTTCACTTTCTTATTGTCATAGTACACAGGTTTAGTTTTCCTTTTTTTTGAATAGTATATTCTGGTATAACATTGACCTGTGGCCCTGTATCTAATTTAAAAGTTACCATTAGTCCACTGGTATCCAGGGTTTGTCCAGCCCTCACAAGAATTAACTTCTTCTTGCACTGTGTCAATGAGGAATTCTTTTCCTTGTTACATAGAGCACGCACCTGCTGTTTCTTGTGTGCTGCATCCTGCTCCTTTCTGCAAACTCTTGCAAAGTGATTGAATTTTTTAAATTTGTTGCAGCGCTTACAAAATGCAGAGCATTGCATGAGATTGTGGTAACCCCCACAGCAGCTGCAGCTGACCATTGTTCTTCAAGAAATTCTCTTTGGCTTTCACTTGCTTGCTTCACAGTAAGGTTTGTGGCAGAAAACCACCTCTGTTTCTCCCCAAACGCTCTGCTCTGTGAAAATTTGGTAAGATGGGCCCTGCAGAGGGTACACACCTTACCCTCTCTCTTTAGGTAACGTGAGCTGGACACATTCCTATGGGAGCGGTGAAACCTGCTCTCTCTGCCTATGTGACTGGCATCACATACTTGGGTGAGGGGCTTGGGCTCCCTGGGGAGTTAGAAACTGCCAGTCTGCCCAGCCACTAGTGATGCATTTCAAATTGGTTGGCTGACAGCCAACAG
>NW_017729024.1:71253298-71263146 GCF_001723915.1 Gavialis gangeticus | reverse complement strand
GGGAGACTTATTAGGAATGGATCTAGATTATGCCTTGGGGTCCCCTTGGTTCAGCTGACTAAGGGAGACCACTGCTTGTGCTTCTGACTGAGGGAAGCATCCCAAGTTCTTGAAGTGAATCAAGTACCCTTGAGGGCTACTAGGCCTGTCTTTCCCAGGGTAGGCAGAGCCAGAATCAAGCCCCTCCCTGGCTGGTGGTAGTGTTACCCCCAGGCTAGCGGGTTTGCATCAGGAAGGGGGTTGGCCAGACATGAGGTGCTCCCAGGGAGGGACACAGAACCTGGAAGGTGGTTGGGTGCAGTGAAATGGGTGGCTTAACACAGGAGCGCCCCCTACTGGCCCACCACAAGGTCCACCTTTCTGTATTGTTTGTGTGTTGCCTTAGGGTTCTACAGTCCTGTAATCCTGCTTAGTTCAGTTTGTTCTCCTTTTTCTCCAACTTCTGCAGTCTCGCATTTTTTATCTCAGCTGCTTGGCACATTCTAACTGATAGCAGTCTTTTTCTGAGGTTTATATCTATTATACCTAATACTATTTGGGCTCTGATCATGGCCTTTTTTAGGTCTCCAAAGTTGCATGTCTGGCTCATCAGTCTGAGGTCTTTGACAAACTCCTCTATTGTCTCATATTCTTTCTGCTGTCTCATGTGGAAATTATACCATTCAAAGGTTTCATTTTGTTTGGGTATACAATATTTCTCAAGGCAGAGGTTCAAATCTGTCTGTGTGATTAAAGTTTACTATTGCCTTAATCTGCATCCCACCATTTGGAAGTGCCTACTGATCCCCAGTCTTGGTCCCCAGAGACCATGGGTGACTGGTGTCACCTTAGTCTGGGGGAGGGGGGCACATGCCCCACCAGCAACCATTCAATGACTGGGGGGGACCCCCGCAGCCAATCCTGATGACATGGAGTGGTTCCCCCATGGCTGATTGTGAGATGGGCAATTGCTGCACCCCATGCACACCCTATGCACTGTCACTGCTAGAGACGGAAAGTTGGGTCTCTCCATTGACTCTTTAGGGAGTCTAGGCACCTAGCCTATTCAAATTACATCACTCTACAAAAAAGAGGGACTGATTCTTCAGTGTGTAAGTGCAGGTGTGTATGGAACAAGTTTGAGTCTGGCCTCAGTCTCTAAGGACATGAATCTTAAAAGACTTTATAGATTATAAAGAAACATTTGGATTTCACCAGAAATAAAGTGAGTTTCAGTGCAGATACAGAATGCAGGTGCAATGCCACTGAATGAAACAGGAAAAAGCCATAGCCTGTATTAGTTGAGTTTTCTAAATGGTCTTCAACTATAGCTCCAAGTAAAGTGCATTGCAGTATTCTACTATGGAAATGACAAATAATTTACATAGATAGGGTGAGCTGTTTATCTGAAAGGAAAGCCCATAAACACTTCATTATGTGATGTCTGCTGCTACCTGTACATCCAGAAGCTATCCTGGCTTTGGTATAAAATTAATCTCTTGTAAACTGTTTCAATCACACTAAAAATCCAACTTTTTTTTTACTGCTTTTGCTACATTTTATGATTCATGAACTATAAGTTGTATATATTCTTTAAAAGGCAAAGCAACAGACATCACAGAATAAAATATTTTTAAACATCAGACTATTACAACTAGAATGAAAATTTTCACTTCTAGTTTTTTGTTCTCTGTCCATGGAACCAGGTTTCTTTTGCAGATGTATTTTGCTTCAGCAAAATGTATCAGCTGCAAGCCAGAGAAATGTATCTTATTAGAATGGATGTGGGGTTTTGTACTCTGTCTGATTTGAAGTAAGCAGCAGCAAGGTATGAAGTAACTTAGAGCAGCTCCTTATACATTTGATGTCAATTTGAAATGTAGAATTGGTAAATTACAATCATTTTAGATAAACATCAGCTACCTAATCTGGCTGACTCCAAGAATCTGCCTGAATGCCGTTTTGGCTGAGGCTGCTTATTGTAGTTGCAGTGTATTCAAGCAGTTTAATTTTTGTTGCTCAAAGACTTTGTCATACCCCAGGGATGTGCTGGAATGGTTTCATTGTAATCAGGGACTCTATGCACATGAAGGATTTGTTAAACTCATTCTGATCAGTTCATTAAAAGCCTGAATGCTGTTTGAAAGCCTTCTATACCAGTTGGATTTCACTCAAAAATTCTAATTCACAGTAATAAGTATAGAGAAAGAGTTACAAAAGGGATGGAGAACAAATAATATCCATTTTCCTGCAACTTATCTTCTCTGAACAGTACTGTTTCTGCTGTGATGTGACCCAGCAGTATTGGAAACTTACAAAAAGATTGATTACATTTCTTTGCTTCTTTCTTAAGTATATCTTGTCTAGAAACCAGTGAAAGAACATGTTTCATTAGAAAGGACCATCCAAATTAATAAAAAAGGCACTCAATATAAAGTTATAAATCTATATCTCTTTTGCCATTTAAACATTCAGTTTCTAACATTTTGCTTTGTCGAATAGGCTAGTCCACCATGCTAGACTTCTAAAAATTGACTTCATTCCATAGAGAAAATATATAGTAAAAGGTTGGACTGGCAGCGACTATCAAAGTGTCTTCTTTCAAGGGTGTGATGTAATTTCATGAGAAACTTGAAGTATAATAGAGTGACCTGTGATATATATTTTTCCTATTTCAAAGTGAAGACCATTTCAAGAAAATGAATTGGCTTGGAGAAAAATAAGGAATCACTATGTTGAACTAAAACTTATTTATCTAGCAAATATGCCTTAAAAAAACCCGCAAATAAACCAACACTTAAAAATGTTCCTATCTTCCAGCACTGGAATGTGATCATGTGAGTTGCTAAATCCTGTGAGATGAATACACTCAATTCTTGTTCAAGCCAAGAGAATCCAAGGGCACTCACCTCCTTGAAGGAGTTGCTCAGAACATTACAAGATTTGGCTATGCCCCAGCTCTCCCTTCTTTGGGGACATCTTCTTTCCGCTGAGATTATTAAAGTCACAGTAAGTATGGATGCCCCATTAAGTGTTCTGTTTTGGAACACTGATGTACCAAAGGTCAGACCTGAGGGCACTAGTGAGTATTAAAAATACATGGTGACCTGGTTCTGTTGGCCTTCCCTTCCCCATGCAAACAATGTTGTAATGTGCTGGGAACATCCATCACTTTAAAACGGTCAATTATAAATCTGAATAACTGAAGACATGGAATTCTGTAGTAAAACAGTTTGGCTCAGTGCCTGACTAAACACTGGAGAAGGCATGTAGCCAAAAAGTTTCTCTACACAATTTTGTTTCTTTAGCATTATTTCAATTATAAAATGATTCTATTAGGCAAACTTTCTCTTTGCTTGAATTCATCTCAATAGTCCAGATCACCATGTCTAGCTCAAATTTATAATGACAATTAATATATGAAGGAGTTTCTTTTGTTACTTTATGGATTCTACCAATTTGTTGGGCAATGCAATGTACTGTCTAACCTGCTGTAGCAGGACTAGGTCTCCAGGTGTGGCAGTAATACTCTCTGGTGGCCACGTAGCTCCTGCTTTGCTGTGGTTCCTGATTCTCCTTTCTATTCTCTTGCCTGCTATCCTTTGTTGTAATTGTTTAGCTTGGGAAAAGACAGGCTGTCCGGGAACACAAAGCAACTTCTTATCTGTGTTTGATCAGTGTCCTGGTATACCCTTGGCCTTAGTGGTCAATTTTGTAGCCTCCAACCTCCTCTACAACCATGACCATGCCTTGCAGGTGTTACCAGTTAATTGTCTGGATAGGACCTCATCCCTTTCAGTCCTCTGTGCCTTTAAGAGTCCCAGTGGACCCTCAGCTTCTGTCTTAGATGCGGCCTTTTCATGAGCTCAGGATTCATCTCCCCCAAGCCCCAGATACCCTCTTTGCAGGTTTAGTACTCACTCATCCAGGGCTCTAGCTTTGCCCATCAAATGCTCTCATGCTCTTAGGGTGTGTCTACATGTGATGGTTTAATGTGCATTAGCCTAAGTCAATGTGCATTAAGGGTACACATCTACATATGCACGTCCTTAATGCACCTTATTGCTGGCCCACTTATTCTGCACTGGGTACCTGCAGCCTTTTAGTCCCTTAATGCCCAGCCTTTCCTGGCTCCTGGCGAGCAACTCCCTGAACCCAGGGCCCCCTGTGGCTCTTTGCCACCCTTAAAGTAACAGGAAGTCCCCGTCTTCCTGTTACACCTGCCTTCTGATTTCAGAACATCCTGCCATTTGTAGAATGAGACACTTTGATGGATTGAAGGTAACATGTCAAAAGATGCATCATATAAAGACATCAAAGCACTTTAAAATGCTCTTTTGAAGTTTACTTCAATTACTTTGCTACAATTAAACTGAGAAGGTGAAATCATTCATGTACTTAATGAACAAAGCTGAGCATTTTTTTTTTTGGTGAAGTAACTGTTTGTAGGAAGATGCAGTTTAGGCAAAATAAAAAAATATTTTATGGGAATGAGTTGATCTCCACAAAATTTTCTCCTGGAAAAGAATTAAATGAGTTTCAGCTTTCTTAGTTCCAAAATGCCAAAAAGTTATTGTTTATATCAATTTACTACATTAGGAAATATAATTTCAAAATTTTGTCTTCTAGCTCTAAATCTGAATGAAAACAAATTTTTGATATATCTGAATTTCTGGTAGAATGAAAATCTTGTTTTCTGACCAGCTCTCCTTACAAACAATATATATTGAAACAAGACAATCTTCAATAGTAGTTTTCTCAGAGACTCAGTTTAGTTATTTCTGATTTTTATAGTAAATTTTAGAGCTACTAAAGATCCAGAACAACAAAAGCCAAGTTCTTAACAGGAGTAACTAGATGGATATAGTCTTTTTGTTTCACAAAATTCTTTCACATAAAATCAACTGAAGCCAACCAGTATAGTGAATTTTCCTGTTTTGTCTGTATGTTCTGGGGAAACTGAACTTGCTTATTAAAGAAAAGGTCTGGTCTTTCTGGTTGTGAATGCAATCCTCATATTGTAAATTAAAGCTATAAATTAATTGCTGCCTTTTCTAGAGGCTGAAACAATGTACTGTGGTGCCAAAACAAGGGTGAACTTCCTCTATTTATCTTACTGAAATATTAACTACAAAGCTTTGTTTTAACTCAAGGTCTGAGTCGGCACTGGTTTCAACAGGAGCCTTGCCAAAGTAAGAATTGCCGCTTGGGGCTTGAAGTCTGCTTAGTAGATTGCCACACCACTCTCTACCCATTGAACCCTTTAAGAAATTGTTAGACATGTCAGAGGCTTTTTTAACTTCATCCAGAATGTTTCCTTCTGGCAGAGTTCCAGTGCAGCAACAGGCTCCAAGGCAATGTGCGCATACTCATATACATGTATAAGTGTCTGCATGCCCCAGGGCCAGATCCTGAAACCTAGTGAATAATTCCTGCATGCTGAGAATCTCCACTCAAGCACTTAGGCTGAAAATCTCATCACTTAGGTCTTTCAATCTTTACTCCTAAGAATCTCAGTGAAGCACATGGGACAGGATGAAACCCCGTGCTCAAGCTTTATTTTTGTGGAGAATTCCAACTATGGAAATAGTTGAACATATAACCTTATTTGTGGCATTGCTGCATTTTGTCTACCTATTCTGGCCAAACCACAAAGACATGGAAATACAAAGATGATAAAAAGAAAAAGACTAAAGCAAACTTTTCTGAACCTTAAAAAAAGAAAGAACAAATGGAGATTTGGTTTGATTTGGGGGCAAAGACTGACTACCTGCCCATGGCTCTCATTTCTTTCCAAACAAGTTGCATTTGCACAGTTCAATTTAATGAAGTTAATGATTATTTTTTTACTTAGCGATCTCTGCCATTAAAGAATGAACAGAGCTAAATGAAATATAAAGATGAAAAATCTTTGTAAAAACTGTACAAAATGTTGATAAAGCACATATACATCTTTCCACAGATATCAGATACTCTTTTTCTTCTTTACTCTAATTCCCTGTAGATTTTTCTAGTAACTGGTCATAACCCAAAGAAACCGCTATTTCCAATGGGGTTTTGAGCTCCCCCCACCCCTACATTTCCATCTTTCAGACTTTTTAGAAAACAAAGATTCTGTTGTGGTGGCTTTATGGCATATTTAATTCTCCACAAGGAGTTATGCCTGAAACCACTGTTTTATTTAGAATCTCTTATTCATCTGATCTAATCAAAAAAAATTTCCAAACTGTTCAGTCGAGGCAAAACTAAATTCCAGAAAGGGTGCTCAGATATCAGGAATAAAATAGTGCAGTTATGACTTAGGAAGGCTGGTTTGTTTGTTTGTTTTTCTATAGAGGATGTCTGAAGTCATGCAAGAAAATTTTAAAACAAAATAAATGCCTACAGATAACTACTGGGCAAATAATCTTTTGCAAGCAATATAAATCTTCCTGTGCAAGAGGTGCTTTAGTATACGCACTATATATCTATCAATTTCACAGTGAAAACTGTAAATCTGGCTAACATTATAAAGCAGGAGAGCAATTGTAGGATAAGTAGTGAACAGGGCAAGGAGCAGAATGATTGGAAATGGGTATCTGACAACTACTGTACTTGAGTGGTATGTTTCTCTAAAACCAGGCTCCTAAGTTTCAGTGTTGGCTGCAGGAAGAGAGAACTGAGGATAATTTCCTCAAATACTATCTTAAATAGCAAGTCCCAGTAGTTATTAAGCTTGAGATGAATGATTAGATGGCATGGGCAAGGTGGTATGAACAAAGAACCTTCAGCATGACCATATTTTAATTATGGAGCACATAAAGGCAATCCATAGAGTGACTATTGTTCCTACTCTTTTGTGTGATTGTCCCTACTCTTTTCTAATTTTGCTTCCATCCTTACTAAAATGAATCACCAATCATTTTCTATTGACATGTGGGGGGCATCTATGTCTTGTCCACAGTTTTGCAGTGATTGTTAATAGGCTTTCTACAAGCCTGATAATATTACTCACTTCTCAGGTAGCCCATTTATGAATTCTTCCTTAGGAAAAGGGGGAAAAAACCCTCACTGGCTCTTTTTTTATCCTATTACCTCTGTGAACACTGCTGGAGGTCAATTTTTTTTTCAGACCACCTTTATGTTCAATCAGTTCCTTTTATTTCAAGGATAATGTGGTATATCTTTTGTGGCTTGTAAGGGAATGAGGGAAGTGGCTTTCAAGGAAATAAATTTAGCTGTCGAATTGCCACTGACAAGAAGTGCTATTTATGAGCCTGCAGCTCTGTGCACAGGATGTGTATGTGTGTGTGTGTCTGTGTGTGTAGTAGATGGGGGAAAAGTCCTAAACAGGAGACTGCTTTGAGATTAACAAAATACAATAGCTTGTAAATGCACACTTGCATATAAAGTGCCCTTTATATTTATGGGAGCTCAGTATATTGCAAAACAACTTCTAAAAATAGGAAGTATTTTCAAAACTTAGTTTTTCTATTTCAATTCTAGTCTCATTCGTATATATATTTTTCAATATTAAGGAATTCTGTTGTGACTTTAAAAATTATATTAATGTTAGCTTTAAGCAGTTGTATACTGGTGCAACTCCTGGGATGAGTCATTTCTAATTAATAGGTCTGAAAGTAGGATAAGGTTTAAGTTTTTTGGGACAGATTTGATTAATTTATTAGGCATCTAAGTGGATGTAGGCACTAAGTACTATTCTATTCCACCCTGCTCAAGTCCTAAAAATCCAATAATGCATCTACTTTTGTAATGCACCATCATTTTTACCTTAAGATTGAGTCACAAAAAAGCAGTGATGAGGAGTCTTTCTGTGTGTCTAGGACAACATAATTGTGATGAATTGAATGAAAAAATGACTAGTCATCACAGTGTTACTTCTGCAAATGGGATCCTCTAATAAAGCTGCAACAGAACTATCTGCCAGTAGCATGTATAGCAAAGGTCAGGATTTTCTCCTACCATCATCCTGTACAGCTGGTTTCCAGCCTCTTGTGGGACTTCACAATCCTGCCTTTGCATGAGGATTAAGCAGATAGGGAAACTTAACAGTTTCTGATTAACTCTGAAACCAACGATGTCATTTTTTCTTTTTCTTCTTTTGAGCAATTATTAACTTTCTCTATTCCTAATAATCTTCTTTCTATATCAGCCCATGGAGGTTTAGCAGCTCTCCAATGATACTCTCTGCTACATCTTTTCAGACCAGTTGTCAGTCACACCCAGAAGTCTAGATCAGCCCTAAGTCCCTTTATTTGAAGTATAGCAGGTATCTATGCAATACAACTGTAATACGTGTTAAAAACTGTTACAGGTTGTGGAGACCTCCCTTCCCCAAACCCCGCCCCAAAAAAGACCCTGCTTGATTATTAACAATTGATAATTAGTTGCCCACAGAACCGCTTCAGGCCAGATTATCTGATTTTTGACAGGCTGTGCTTAGTCCAAAAATTAGTCAAGATGTCTTTAAGCCATTTTTATAGTCACTTGACCCTAGTGCTGGCCAAGAATTGGACTGGTCCCTAAAATTAATTAGAGGAACAGAAAGGCTGCTGCAATTAATCCCTGGTTGTTTCAGTCCCAGGGGCTGTTTTGGCAATGGGGATCATGTAGGCAGCATCTTTTTCCTTTTACCAAAAATAGACTTTCCCTGAGGATGGAAAAGGTGCAGGAGTTGTTATGTCTCTGGGGATTTCTCCTTAATAAGAGAAGCCCTTGGAGGTCTTAGTCATTGGCCTTCTTTGCCAGTGCAGCACAAAGCCCTGGTAGTGAGGTTGCAAATCTGCTATAATTCTGAATAATTGTCTGCATGTTTATGAAGGATGAAATGATATGGCTGTAAAAGCAGGCAGCAATATTGCGAGTAGATCCAGTGACAGCGAAATTATCATGATGTTAAATGCTATTTTCTGGTAAGCCAGACCTAAAATCATCTGCCAGAACTTGAATGGGGGTGGGGGAAGGTGGTGGGGGAGGGGGATGTAGAGAGTCAGGTTATTTTTATATCATCTGACCTCTGTCCTGTCATGAGTTATGGCAGTTAGCAGGGTGCCTTCTTGAAATACAGGTGGCATAACTCCAAATTTGATTCCACCTAATTGAGAATGTGGAATAGATCTACTGCATTTAATGAAGGTGACTTAATATTGCTTACCTGTCTTGATGCTTTTGGCTTTGACAGCAAAGGATGATATTATGTTGAATACATCTTACTGTGGCAGAAAAAAATGAAAGCAAACAGTAAAAGTTGCTTTTAAGTCTGCATGACAATGACAGGGAAAATGAATCACTTTTTCTTATTAAATTCTAGAACATTTGCAAAGGTTGTATTTTAGCTTTGCAACTGAAGAACTTGCAGATTTCCTGACCAGGTGGTAGATAGTAGATTTATTAAAGCTGTGTAAGTAATTGATTTTTTTTGGAGGTGTGTATCATCCTTGTTTTATCCAGCATCTCAGAGATTAGAGCATTTATCCTGGACATGATAGAAGTGAATTCGCTTTGCTGCTCTGCTTGAGGAAGCATACTCTAACCACCAGGCTATGGGGTAGGGCCCCTAAATTCTTCCAGCTTGCGCTGTTGCCCTCTGTATAAAATACCAAAATAATTACTGAAACAGAGAGCAAGAGAATCACTGTAGCTTGTTGCTAATCACTGGGCATGTCTACACATGATATTAGTGCAACACAATACACTCTGGTGCAGTTTGCCCTGGAGTGTATTGCTCCTGGGTACAGCATTTATATGTGTGCCTGAAACTGCAGCACATTGAACTGGGGTAGTGCAGCACCAGCTCGCAGGCGGCCTAAGTCGTCAGCCTGCCAGCCTGAAGCTGCTCCCCCCAGCTTAATGTGCTGTGGAGGGGCTGG
>NW_017729024.1:71251826-71253158 GCF_001723915.1 Gavialis gangeticus | reverse complement strand
CAGCTTAATGTGCTGTGGAGGGGCTGGCTGGGGCACAAGGGTGCAACAGTGTTGGGAGGTAGCGCTGCACTGTAGCACCCTCATTCCCCAGCCAGCCCTGGTCACAGTCTACATGTACATCGTGGCAAGTAAATAACTTTGCCATAGCATAGTCATTGTATCAGGCAGTAATAGCCTATAGTGGAGTTAATTAGCTTACTGTGGCCTAATAGGGCCACGCGTGTATCTGGTGATACTTTGCTATGGAGCTAATTAGTTATCTCCACAGTAAACTGTCTCGTGCAGATGCATCCACTCAGTACAAAAAATGGAAGATCCATTCAGTCCTTATTCTGTGCTTCATTGCATTTTAATTATTTCTACAAAGTGCCATGGTGTCAGTGGGAGAGGCTGAGAACATCTTACCCTAGAATAGCCTACATTCTGGTACTAAAACATTCTTAATGGCTGTTATTGGCATGTCAGGGACTTGAACCTGAGTCATGCACATATCCTAGGTGGTTGCTTTAACTTTTGAATTATAGTGAAAACAGTGTAATGACAAACACCTTTTCCTCCATTAATATGCCTGTTAAAAATAATTTTGACAGTTATCTGGAAAATTCCAGAATTTACAACCCACATTTTTTTGCACGGCTCACTAAACATTTTCTTTTGCAAAACTCCAGTGTTAATGATAGGCCTGAATTTAAAAAAAAAAGATGGAAAAAGTTTTCAGTCCCAAGTGCCTACATTAGTTCCTAAATAGCTATGACACATGATACCAATGAGAATTATGAGTGGTGAACATTTTTGAAAAATCGGACAGTTGGTTACCTTTCAAAACAAATGAAAGTTGGGGCTACGCTCATGTAAAGGCAGGGGTGGTGTTGTAGGTTAACTTTAACTCATTCTAAAGGCACTTAAAATGGGATCATCTGAACAGTAAACTGTTAAGTACCTTCTAAGCATTTCACCCCTTCAGGTGAAGGTTACCTTTGAGCTGTTCTACCTAGCACAAGGTAGGTATTGTTAGTCTGCTGGATTGGAGATAAAGTGACCAATTTGCAGTCATTCAGCATCCCAAGATGCATGGCTCCCAACCTCTTTACCTGACAAACATTTCATCCTCCCAAGCTCTACTATCTTGGGTGTAGTATTGGGCCCAAGGAAACACCACCACCTATCAACAGTGGATATGACCCCAGTCCATATGACCCCACACTGCTGGCTCCAAGGACCCCCAGAGGACTTATTCAGACCCCTGGGGTAGGGTCCAGGCACATGGCCCTCCCCTTTGCCCCATATCTGGGCATCTGTCTCCCAGCCAGGAGAATCTTGGGGGGGGGGGGG
>NW_017729024.1:71240853-71251711 GCF_001723915.1 Gavialis gangeticus | reverse complement strand
GGGGGGGGGGGGGCATGGCTTCCCTCCCCAGGCTCATGTTTCTAGCAGGGGAAAGGGGCTGCCTAGCTTCAAGTCTGATGAAGGCATGGAGCCCAGGGAGGTCTGCTTCCCTGGGGTCCATGCTGTCACGGTGGTTAATTCTCAGTGGCTCTGCACTGGTAGTGGAGCCACTGGGTGGCAACAGCATAGAGCCCAGGGTAGCATGCTGCACTTCCAGAGGAGGGATCAAATCCTGGCTTCTGGCCAGGCCCCGTAGTAGTAAACTGCAGTTGTGCAGGTTAGAGACAGCATTAAAACAGCAACTGCATTGAAAACTGTTCTGACTTTAACATCACCTAACATTCCACAGAGAGTGAATGGTTTAAAGCTAACCAGTAACAGTACTCTGACATTGTTGCTTTTAAGGAACAGCCGGTCCCAGAGCCATGGTAAAGCAAAGTTACAAAAATTTTGCTGCTCTGTCCATAGATTAGAACATTGATTTACCTTCGGAGGCTGTGGGCCCTTGCCGCATTCTCAATCTACTCTCCTGATCCCAAAGTGAGAGGGCCCCTTGCATCCTTTTTTCCCTTTATACACTCAGCAAGACTCTAAACTGCCTTTATAAAATTAAGTCTATTTAGAGACTCAGGAAAGATATGGTTTTTCCCCCTTGTAAAGTACTTTTATTAACAATAAAAATTAAATACATTTGTTTGATTCATTGACACCAAAAGCTTATAGGTGAATGCTTTTCTTTTTTCCTGTGTAATAAAATGGGTATTGGCTACCCAGTATTCAACAAAAAGCCTTGCTGATGACTGGTATCTATGCACACTTTGGCCAGGCTTGTACATTAGTGCACATTCCAAACTTGTGCAGAGCATCCTGAACCTCTGGCTTGGTGTTTATTCAGTAACATAAAACAGCCTCCACCAGCATCTTAGAGCTGGGAAGAGAAACAATTTGCTTCACTGTGCACTGTGGAAAACCTGGCAAGACACAGCCTGCTTATGCAGATGCTGTTGATGCTGCCACTGGTGCCTGTAAAGCACCTGCCTCCACATTCTCTGCTCTTGGTGCCACTCTCCACAGTTGGGCAATGTCACAAGAACTGCATCTTGAGTCAAAAAGAAAAAAAATTCTTCCATTCCCCAAAGATAATGCCAACAGAGCAGAAGGTTACTGCATATTATCAATTAAAACACAATGATGACATCTCAAAGGCACAGGCAATGTAAGAGAAAGAAGAGAAGGAAAAAGAAGACCTGAACAAGATTTTGGGACTGTATCAATTCCTGAATCTATTTTAAGAGAAGGGGGGGAAAAAAAGTGAAATTCAAACACAAGTGGAATTTTCCTTACATATGTTACAATAGCTTTTTTCTTTTTTAACACAGGAAACAGTGATAATAGTAGAAAAACGTTCAAAGAGAAGACATATTTGTGCCTGGCACATTGGAAGCACTGCTAAAGAACCATGCTACAAAACACTGCTTCTGACAAAATCAGTGTCTGCTTATATTATCTCTGGTGTATTTGTGGCAGTCCTATAAATTTAAAAGCTGCAGAGAGGATCATTTTAAATGTTGAATCTGACTTTTTTTTTAAAGTTGTTCCTGAACTGGTAGATGGATGGGGGCAGATATCGTATACAAAATATGAGTTGAAGATAGAAAGGGATTTTCAATACTCACATTTTGCTGAAATGATATGACAGATTTGTTTTCAAGGAATTAATCTAAAAAAAAATCTTAGCTCATTGATATGCTGGCTATGAAACACATTCAAACAAGGAGTATTTATTTTTCACCAAGAAGCAAGAGCATGACATGGTCATTGGATTGATTTTTCTTGTGAAACATAACAGATTGTGTGGTCTACTTCACAGCTTTGTTTTTGTATTTGCAGTATGAGTGGAAAGAAAACAGCATGGCTGGTTAGTCAGATGGACTGTAAAAGCAGAGACTCAGAAAGATGCAGATTTACACAGTTCAAAAGCGCTTGGGAAGTGAATGTGACATTTATGTATTTTAGAACTTATTTTCTCTGTCTGATTATTTCAGATTGAATTGGGTTATGGGAATGTGGGGCTCTGTGACACCTAAAGAGAAATGAACTCTAGTGTTGCCTGCTGTGATGGAAGATTTTATTTTCCAATTGTTTTGATTTCTGAAAAATTAAACACCCACTTAGCATGAGATTGATAATGGTTATTTGTCATAGAAAATATGACTCAGATTTATGGAATTGCTTCACATTTTTTATGCCTTGTTCGTGGCTATACAGCTATTTTTTCAATTCATATATATGACTTTGGAACAAACACTAGCAGGCTTCCTCATAGACAAGTATGTTTAAAAATATTCTCTACTTATGGGTACATCTTCTTGTAATGTAGCCACACACGCACACACAAAGCTGTCACAACCTTTCCAGAAGTAGTACATTTGGACTGAGCACTTCCAGCACTAACGTTATTCCTGGAACTACTGCCTTCTGGGAATGGAGTTACAGCCAGAGCCTTAAATAACTTTAAAAAGTCACTACACACAATAAAGAGAATGAAGTGCTGATCCCAAGCAGCAGCTGCTCAGCTGATACCAGCATTCTGTAAGAACTGCACAACCCAAATCATGTTAGTGTCAGCTCAGCTGAAGCAGTGGGCCGCTCTGCCCCTCTGCTTTCTTTCCAGCCTGCATGTCATCCATTTTTAGTGCTGTCACTGGTTCTTCAATACCAGCCCTGTCTAAAAGAGAACCGCTTGGAAATGCCAGTCCTCACCAAGGTGGCAACAGCTACAGCTGGCAAGTACTTGCAATTGTGTTTAAAGGGCCAAATTAAGTTGCAGCATAACTTCTTAGGTAATCTCCCTCACTGGTGGTGTTCAAGAAGCTGGATCAGCCTCTCTTTAGGCTGGCTTAAGGAAAAGCAAATCCTGCATCTATGCAGCGGGCTGAACTGGATGCCCTTTGAGGTTGCTTCCAATCCTATGATTCTTTGAAGTCAGCGCAATTACATCAGAGCTTGCACCCAATTGCTGATGGGTTTACTTTTGTTGTATGAACTTACAATGCCAAAAAATTCACCTGGAAACCTCCTACCAAACTGAGCAAGGAATCTCTTGGGAAAAAATGGATTTTTGTTTTTTTTTGGTGTGTAGGGCATGATGCAAAGATTTGACTATTGATTTAACTGCATATACAAAAGCAGCCTTTTCTCATCGTGCTTTGCTACCTTTTTCAAGTTCAAGTTGGAAGTGGGTAGAGCCGAGGTGGTGGATAATCAAAAATAGTGAAGAAAAAGTTACCTACCTGTTTTTAAAGAAGGTACTGGGGAGTTTCAGTTTTAGCTAGAGGCTTGTTAAGGGAGGATAGCGCTCTGAGAGCCATGCTAATTAAGAGCACCCAGTGCGTCACAGCATCGCTGTGCTGAAAAATGGTGGTGGGGCACTTTGAACTAAAGTTCATCAAATGAGCTTTAGTTTAAAGTTCCCTGCCCCCATTTTTCAGCATGGGGACACTGATACATGTGATGCTGGAGTCTGCTGGAGCACAGTAATTACTGCACTCTGGCAGACTCGATTAATCGAGTCTGCTCCACTGTGCTGAAATTATAGTGTGTCAGAGCAGCTGTCCTGCACATTTATAGGAGCCCTTTGTGCTTAATTTCCTTGCATGTAAAACATCTGTAAATAAATATGTGAACAATGGGGAAGCACTCAAATACAAAGAGTAACAAAGGATGCATGTGTCCCTTAGCTTCTTTTTACTTCCCCACAGACATCTTTGTAACTTATTTGAGTGTGAACCAAACCTTCTGGCAGGCATGTCACAAGGCAAGCTCCACACCCTCTCTGATCTTTTTCTCCCAGTCCACTGCTCTGCTTTCTGCTGTGTTCCTTGTTCCCTCCCTGATCAGTTGTATGCCATACTCAGAGGCTGTACATGCCCTTTTGAGGAATATGTGCCATGGGTTTCATAGTTTCATAGTTAGTAGATCATCAGGTCCGACCCCCTGCCATGGCAGGAAAGAGTACTGGGGGCAAACAACCCCAGCAAGATGTTCATCAAGCCTCCTCTTAAAGACCCCCAAGGTAGGAGCCAGCACCACTTCTCTTGGAAGCTGGTTCCAGATCCTAGCTGCCCTGACAGTGAAGTAGCGCCTCCTGATGTCTAGTCTGCATTTACCCTCTGCCAGCCTGTGACCGTTATTTCTAGTCACTCCTGGTAGTGCTCAGGGGAACAGGGACTCCCCCAGTGCCTGCTGGTCTTCTCTGACTAGTTTGTAACAGGCCACTAGATCCCCCCTCAGCCTTCTTTTGTGAAGCCTGAACAGGTTCAAGTCCCTTAGCCTGTCCTCGTAGGGCCTGCCCTGCTGCCCCCTGATCATGTGAGTGGCCACATGAGATGAGGTGAGACTTCTGCCTCAGTTTCCTGTATTCTCCTGAATAGTTAAATTTGTTCTCTCAGATGTTCCTTCATAGCAATGGATGGATTCACTTGCTAGAAAACATAAGAGTGAATCCCCTCCAGGGTACAAGATGAATACAAAAACCAAAAACACAACAATATTCTATAGGCTTTGTCTGAACCACTCAAGTGACTTTAAAAATAAAACAGACCACCACACAACCATAATCCAGAATTCTGTCTGTGAACAATCCTGCTACCATTCCTATCCCCTCCAGGCTCTGTATCACAGCCAAGTATCTTCTTTTTCCTAAGATTCCTCTGACACCTTTTCAAGGTTGCTTATTAATCTCCTTGACTATAGAGTTCTTGCAGACAAATCTGTTCTGATCCAGTCTCTTTTCTGGTCCAGTCTTTTTTTCTGCTGAGGAAGGCAAGATACTTTTGGCTCATCTTTCCTCCCAGAATGCTTTACTACAAGTTGACAAGCATGAACGTTGCGTGCCTCCTGAGCCTGGGGGGGCACGGTGACCGCCTGCAGGTGGCGGCGGGCAGTGTTGGTGGTGGGAGCATGGCAGTGGCAAGTGGGGAGCTTCTGCAGGCAGCTGTGGCAGTATTGGCAGTCGGGGGGGGTATGACGAGCACCAACCAGCAATTGGTGACCACCTGCAGATGCCACCAGCAGCATTCGGAGTGATCAGCGGTGATTAGCAACTGCCTGTAGATGCTGCCAGCAGCGAGGAGCAGAGATGCCCCCAGCAGTGTCAGCAGTGGCCAATCTCAGGTGGTGCACGGCCAATCTCAGGGGGTGCACGGCCAATCTCAGGGGGTGCATGTGCACCTGCATGCACCCCCTATGCATCACCAATGCTGACAGGATCCTGAATGCCTTGCTATGCTAGGCCCTTGGAACAGGGCTAAGGTGCTTAAAGGAATAGCCCACATGTTACAATTATTTATTTAATCCTGTCCCTTTTCAGCTTTTCCTTATTTTGTTGTATATTCAACCTTACAGACTAAATCATGTCCACAATGTAGCTGTTTGAGGAAAACACCTGTCCTACCATGTATTTTATGAAGCACCATTGAGCGTGTACAAATGATTCCTCAGCTACAGGCCTAAGGGATCTAATTAGTCCTAAATTCCTTAGTTTAAATTATGTATGAGTAGTAATCTTTCATTGGAGAGCTACAATTTGTGAATCAGAGAAGAAACTAAAAGTCACTTAGAACAGGCAGAAAGTTTAAATCTGGGCTTTACTCATGACTGCCATAGATTAAATTAATCATTAATGAATTATTCTGTGAGCAGAATAGGGCAGAACTTCACCTGTCTGATGTTGTGTTTACCAACTGGTAGCCAGATGTTAGAGCAGACTCTAACAATTATCAGAGTCTCCATTTGGTGGCTAGATTTCAAGTGTGTGCTCTTGCCTCACATTGCAGCAGCCAAAAATAGAACTGGATTCACACAGTTTACAGATATGCTTGGGGAGCCAAAAGAGTATCCTTAGGTGTTAGGAAAAACTTTCTCACTAGTGAAGAAACTGGAACAGGTTATCCAGAGAGATTGTGACATGTCCATTCTTGGAGGTTTTAAAGACTTAACTAGATAAAGCCTTGGCTGGGATGATCTAGTTGAGGATGATCCTGCTTTGAGCAGGGGGTTGGATTAGATGACCTCCTGAGGTGCCCTTGGACCCTAATTTTCTATAATTCTATGATCCTCTGCAGATTTAATGATATGGAGCTGGTCTAAGTACGTTGTGTTGGAATTTGTGTATATTTGGTGCCAAATTCTGCTCTCGGTTGAAGTGGTACAAATTGGAGATATTCTGTTGACTTCACAAAAACTAAATTATGACCTTTTCATAGATATTGCTATGATCATGAATAAAGACTATATCCATCAACTAAATTATTCAGTGTGAATTATATACTTAGCTGTACTTTTTATAGGGAATTCTATCCTTTCTAGCCCTGAAATGTAAATGTAAAATAAAACCCACAAATTTGTAGAATAATTATTCACAGTCACACTTATAATTAACAATGATGGAAAGGCTCTTCTTAATATTATTACTGATAAGTGAAAGACTTAAGGCAAAAGTAATTAAGGAATGACAGAAACAAGAAGAATTATTGGTAGCCAACATAGGGTTGAACAGATCTGATTTTATATCTTATAGCAAAAGGAAATCACAGAAAAGTTTTGGGGGTACTTGAGTTTAAATTATGTAGGATGACAGGGTTGCTAAAATATTTCAAAATGAATTGCAAATGAACTGCCAAAGGAAAATGTGGGGAGTAGATAGGAGTGTATGAGAGACAGAAAAAGGAAAAAAACACTTCATTTCAGGACAAGCATATGAATGAAGTATAACTGAAGAGAAACCACTCCTCATATATGTGTAGTGCTTGGACTGAGTTTACATGCCATTATTTCAAGTGCAGCTTGTGACCAACACGCAGGTGGGCATGTCACAAAAACATTTTAAATAATTTCTAAGGGGAAAAATCTATAAAAGTTCAACAGACCAAACCCTAAATAGGGGCCCTATTGTCCCCCTGTGCATAGAAAATTATGGCAGCTGCCAAACCATTCCAATAAAATGTGTGGAAGAAAGTGAGTACAATTTGCACACAAATATATGTTTGAAATGCAAGGCTGAAGTCTCACATACCAGAAGGGAGTGGATGAAGGTCAATGCGGCATATCAAGGTCAAGTGTGGTCACAAGATGATTAAGAGAAAAGTCACAAGTGGGACCTTAAAATGGAGTAAGAGTTAATTCCTGACAGAGATAAATGGATAACTGAACTGCATTAAAATTAAAATTAAAATACCATTAAAATTCAGTAAGTTCTGGAAGGGTGAGCCCTGCTTCTTCAGAAGAAACTTCAAAGAATAATGGAAGGGGAAAAGCTCAAAAAGGAGCTAAGACTACATCCAAGGGAATACGTCCTCATATAATGACTCCTATAGTAGATATAGATGCATAGGCTGATCCGGGATTTTTAAAAGTGGGGTGTGGGAGCAATGACCAGCACTGTAGGGATGGCTACATTCCCGGCTCCCAGCCTTCTCCCCAACTCCGCACTGGGCGGGCAGACTGTGCCATCGGAACAGCAGCCTGAAACTTTTATTAAATCCCTGAAGCAGGTATGAATCCACCCCTGTCCTTGGCAACTCCTTTCTTCTCTGTGCTCGGCTGCAGGCCCCTTCCATTCCCTCCTGTAGACAGTGGAGTCCTGGCACTGTTATGCATGTGTAGGATGATGAGAGGTTGGAGTATTTTAGAACATTTGATCCCCTAACCTTAATGATGTCATGACCCACTTCTGAAAGCTGAGCATGTGCAGTGAGTCATTTGACCAGTACCTGGCTGTTTGTTTGGTAACCAGGGGAACTGTGGCTATTAGGACCATTATGTTAATGTGTTATTATGGGTTATTGGGGTAGGTTGATTTGTATGGTCCTATCTGTGATTAACTTTGATTGGCATTGACTGAGAGAGTAATGATTGGGTTTGCATGTGATTGACAGGTGGCGTGGTTTGGACATTATAAAGCCTGTCTAGTGTAGGGGCCAGGGCGGCTTTGGGGGGTCGTCATCATCAGAGTTAGAGCTTGCTGAGACCTGCTCTGTCTCATGCTGTCTCCCTCTTTTGCCCGAGGGTGTGTGTGCGCGTGCACAACTGATTTAGTTTTTAAGTACTTGTGTTTGTGGAACCCGTCATTTAGTGACTGTGGAGTGAGTGAGAACAATGTGTGCATGGGACAGTGTCCGGGAGCAACGACAGGAGGGTCCTGATCACCTGAGCACTTGCCGGCCACTCAACTGCTTCTGCACATCGTGTTGGTTGGGTAAAGTATCACCTGCCCCTTTTCTGGGGTGCTTAGTACCCACCTGCATCTGAAGGAACAGCATCAAAATCCTCAGGGGTGTGAGGCTGCAGAGCAGGCCTTCCCTGCCTCTCAGCTCTCTAGGGTGATGGTCAGCCACTTTGGGAGACAGATTGGTGTTGGGTCCTTAGCTGTTCTGTAGTTTAACTGTTTCTAGCACTGTATACTATGTCTGTATACTGTTGTGTTTGGTTTTGTTGGCTCTTGTCTTAATACACTTGTTAAACTTTACATTCGTGTGGGGTTTTGCTTGGTATTTTGCACCTCTGGTCAGGGCCAGGCAGTAGGTCAATTTCCAGAGGGATTTAACTCTTTGGTCTCCTTCAAATCTAATGGGGAGGTTGGTAGGGTATAGAGGCTTAACAACTCTGTGTGTGTGTTTGAGAACATGGGCGGGTGCCTGAAATGATCCATGGGGTTCTCTGCTTTATTTGTGGTGTGCCTGCCTTCTCTTTTCTCCACTCTTCATACCCATTCTCCTCCTCCCTCTCTCTACTTACCCCTCTGTGTGCAATGAGACCTGCCTGATGCTGATGCTGCCCTGGCCACTCCTGCCACATGCCAGCTGGGGCTGAGTGACTGCATAGGGAGCTTGGCTTGGATGGGGACAGCAGCAGGGGCAAGGGCAGTGAAAGAGGTGGGTGGGTTCCTCTGTCCTTGTATAGGCTCCCAGTCTGGCAGAGAACACCCAGAACCGGGCAGAAAGGAGGAATTCCTCCCTGGCTGAGCCCAGGTCCCTGCACAGTCTGACTCTGAAGTCCCCCCACCAAATCTGGGGCAGCCAAGGACAGCAGGGGAGTGGTAGTAGGGGGCAGAGAATGGGAAAGGAGTGGATGTGCTACTGAGCATTGAGGGAAAGGGGAGGGATGCTCAGAGGGGTGGAATTTTTACCTATTTTGGGACTTAAAAATCTCTGGATGTGGCTCCTGCAGCCTGCTCTGAAATGGGGCACAACTGTGCTGTGGCACCCCCTTTAGATCCACCCCTGTAAGGGTGAGGCACCGACTGAAAAAACAGACTGCAATCAGTGAGATGACAATCAACAAGGGTAAGTGCAAAGTCCTATACTTGAGACAGATTCCTTGCATACACAGATACAGACTATGGAATGCCTGGCTAGGCTGAAGTACTGCAGAGAAGGGCCTGAGGGTTACAGCACATCATATGCTGAATATGAAACCAGTGTGCTCATGTTGCAAAAAAGCCAACAAAACTTATATTAACAGGAGTGTCACTTACAAATCAGGGAAAGTGTTTCTTCCATTCTATTCATAATTGGTGAGGACTCACCTAGACTACTGTGTCCAGCTTTGGGCTCTGCACTTCAGGAAGGATGTAGACAGATTGGATTGAATTCAGGGCAGAGTGACAAAAATGATTAGGGGCCTCGGAGGCAAAACTTATGAGGAAAGCCGAAAGAGCTAGGGTTGTTTATTTTGGAGAAGAGAAGACTGAGGGGAGGGGATTTCAAAATAGTCTTCAAATACATGAAGGGTGGTTGTAGAGGATGGATATGGACTCTTCTCTGTGGCCCTAGGGGGTAGGACTAGGGGACAGGAATAGGAACAATGGCCTCAAGCTGCAGCAGAGGAAATGTAGGTTGGAGATGAGGAGGAATTTTCTGATGATGAGGGTGGTCAAGCATGCCCAGAGAGGTTGTGGAATCTCCATCCTTGGAAGAACAGATTAGACAGAAACTTGGCTGGGAAGGTTTAGTCAGGGATAATCCTGTTTTGAGTAGGGGCTGGATTAGATGGATTTGTGAGGTCCCTTCCAGCCCTACTTTTCTATGATCCTAAGTGATTAATGTGCACAAATAAACATTGGAGCTTATTGCTCTGGAGTTTTTTTCTCCCAGGCACACCATTTGAATGTGTGCCCAGGAGCTAAAAAACTCTGGACCATATTGTTCCAGAATTTATTCATGCACAGCAGCCCTGGTTGGAGCAGCCCTGGTCTGTCCAACTGATACCCCAGGTCCTCTGCCAGCTTGGCCTGCTCCAACTGGGCTCATCATGCTGCAGAGTGGCTGACTGAGGCACAAGGGTGCTTCAGCACAGGGGCTAACTGCTGGCTAGCCCTGCGCTAAAACATCTTGTGCCCCAGCCACTTGGGTTAGTATCTACATGTGTGCTGCTGCATATGAAAAAACTCCACAGCACAGTAGTACTTGTAAAATACAAGTACTACCCTACTGTGCAGTTTATTGCTGGGGTGGGATGGGATTCACCTTTCTCCTAAATGCAAGTGTATCTGCTCTTCCAGGTTGGCTGATCTTGTACGGCGAGCTTTAAACTACCATCGCCAGGGGAGGGGGCTGCAGGAAGACGAGGAGACACCACCCGAGCAAGACAGTGACAAATGCAAGGAGTGCCCAGGTAAGAAACAGGGGTCCAAACAGTCTCCCAAATCGGGGGGTGTAACATGCAGCTAGGCAGGGCCTTAAATGCCTGTATACCAATGGTCGTAGTATGGGTAATAAGCAGGAGGAACTCAACCTCAGAATAGCCAGTTCAGACCCAGGACATAATAGGGCTTACAGAAACTTGGTGGGATTCATTC
>NW_017729024.1:71198698-71235853 GCF_001723915.1 Gavialis gangeticus | reverse complement strand
CAGGTGCCAGATGATTGGAAGATAGTCAAAGTGGTCCCCATCTTTAAAAAAGGGAGGAGGGAGGACCTGGGCAACTATAGGCCTGTCAGTCTTACCTCAATCCTAGGGAAACTCTTTGAGAAGATCATCATGGAGCACATCTGCGATGGGCCAGCCTCAAGGATGATGCTCAAGGGCAACCAGCATGGTTTCATTAGGGGCAGGTCATGTCAGACGAACCTGATTGCCTTTTATGATCAGGTCACAAAAGCTGACTCTAATAGGGGTACGCATGTAGACACCAAGATGTTTACTGGGCCATTAATTTGTCAACTATACAATAAATGTCTCATGTAGATGCACCCTTTGTTTATTAGATACCTAAGTTACCTGGTGACATTCTACTTCACTTCATGTAATAATCTGAACAGATATAGAAGGCTATAGGCCTTATGCAGCTACAGTTTTGCCATATGCAACCAACTTTGTGCCCACTGTATTCTAAAAAAGGATTCAATGCTGCCTCAGTGGCATCCAGAGTTAATGGTACAGCCTCTGCATCAGAACTTCTGGACCTTAAATGCTGGAGTCTGTGAGTGGAAGAGGAACAAGGGAAAATCCCTGGTCATACCTTGTTCACTTTGCCTTTCAGCATCTATTGTCCTGCCACAGTAGGACCTATTGCCTGACCCAGTAAATGGCCAGTTTTATGTTCTTACAACCATGTTTTTTAATGCTTTGGATTCAACTCTGTTCTGGACTTAAAGAAGTGCAGCACAAACTCTCAAATTTGTAGTTTACCAAAAGTAATGACTAGTGACTGGTGCTGGCATGTTTGCATGTGTAGCCAACCTGCCCAGGACTGGTGAGAACTGAGTACTCTCAGTTTAAGCCCACCTGCCCCTAATGGAATTTGATTTATGACCTCTCAAAGTTGCAAGACACCAGCCTTATTTATAGGATTAGCACTAATATAAATTTAAGTAACCAAAACTCTAGTACAGTGATACTGAATGAATGTTAAGGCTATACCTCTTGTTACGTGAAGGATTCAGTTATAATCACAAAACAAAAATTAAAAAAACCCAAACAATCTAGATGAAATACTATATTGTTTTGTAGATGGTAAGTGTTTGAGAAGAATTTTGTCTTGGAAATATGGCTGAAAATGAATCCCTGGCCCCTCAGTGTTGAAAACGTTAAAAATGTGTGTTATTCCTATGCTCCACACAACTTCTCTGTCAGAACTACACATCAGTCTATGAGAATTTCCAGTAACACTAACATCTAAATCAGTATTGCCAGAAGTTATGTCAAAATATGTGATGAATTCCCACAGGTAGGTAAAAGATTTTGAATGTCCCTGTTATTAACAGATATGTTATTTTCCATGTGTTTATCTCAGGATGAAATACAGAACAGTTACAGTTTGATACTGCTCCATTAAGTTTGCCATTGACTTCAATGAAAGCATGATTAAGCCCCTTGCTGAGGTAGTCATATCAAAATTAGATCTATCCATAGGGGTTTAATTTGTGCGTACCTGATAGTAATTCTAATTAATTTAAAGATTATTAATTTTGAGAACCCAGAAATATGTTTTGTGCTTTATAGAAAGATGCAGAGATGGCACCTGCTTAAAAGTTCCTAGTCTTAAAGTCTGATTCAGCTCCCATGAGTGAGTGGGATTTGACAAATGGAAAGTGCTTTGTTTATTTTGTTTGTTTAAGTGTTTCATTGAATTGCGAACAAGAGGGGCAAAGCAGCAAGCTAAACTAATAAATGGGGTGGTCAGCACATTTTTGCTGAAACAACTTGTGTTTGTATGATTAAAATCCTGTTAAAATAAGTCATAGCTGTTAAGTTATTACTTTTCAGTGATCATTATTATGAGCAAAAGGGAGCTGCTAACTTATTTTAGGTGTTGTTTTTATTGTATAAATAACACTAAAATTGTGTCTGAGTTGTGTTTAGGCCCAATTCTGAGATCTGCAATTTGACAAAACCCATAAGGAGTGTATGTATATGATAATGTGAGGCTTGGACCCTTAAGACTGTCTTTTACCTTAATTGTTTGTGGTTTCAAAATGAAATTAATTTGAATGATGTGTGATTTATAAATTCTGTTGCTATGTATAGAAACCACAATTAATGTGATTAAAACCCAGTTTATGAGATACTCATTTTTCAGTACAGAAACTATGATTGATATTTGTTGTTTACGACTTGTAGGTGTGATGAACAGACAAACAGCAGAGTTCTCACAGTACTTAATCTTTCTTTTATAACCAGTATGCATGCAGTCAGAATATGTTATTTTGAACTAGTACTTTTCTATATTATTTTATATTCTGTATTATTCTATATTGTCAATCAAGTTACCTTACTGGCTGTTGTTATATTATATTTTTCCAAGTATTTTTTACCAGCAAACATGTTGTATTTTACTTTCAGAAGCCAAGGGTTTGTATGAAATGTCTTGTTAGTAGAGCTGGGCAAATGATAAATATATTTGTCCTGAAGTAAATTAATGTGGGAAAAATGCGAACAATTTTCCCTGAAAACTATGGGCAGTAAAAAGAAAGAAAGAAAGAAAGGGAAGAAAGGAAGGAAGAATGGAAGAAAGAAAAGAGCCCTAAAAAAGTAGTTAACTGCAACTCCAATTTATATTTGTACCAGGTTGTTTTTTTTTTTTTCTTCACAGCCATAATAATCAGACCTTTGACTTCTTTTTCTCTACTCTTATCTGGCCATACAGAGGCATTCTTCTGTACACTGCTTTGTATCTGTTGCCCACTTTTAGGTTTGACCTGCCAGATTTTTTATCCTCTGGCTGTGTATACATGTGAAAATGACCTAGGAGAATTCATCTGGGTTTGGTCTCTTGATAGAAAACTTACCTGGAGATGCCTGAACAGATATTCAAATGCTGAGACCCCGAAGAACAGAGAGCTTACAGTCCTGATGCTGCTCAGCTATGGGGCCGCTAGGAAAAACATCTCAGCTCTGAAGACTCCCTTTGTCTACCTGGAGACAGATGACAGCAGTTCACAGGGCAGCCCTGATTGGCTGACCCAGACTGCTCAGTCAGACTGTGTTTCCATAGCAACAATTTCAGAGTGTGAAGTGGGTGTGTTTTGCTCCCTACTCAGCTGAAGGAGGAGAGTCCAGCCTTAGTGACACACTGTCTCTGGAAGGAAGAGGGTGGCAAAGCAGCTTAGGATGGTGGAAATAGTGTTGTGGCTTCTCTTAGAAGGGTAAGCTGTACAGACATTAGCACTTCTCGGAGAAAATCTCCTGGGAATGATATAACTCTAGTTGTTTCCAGGTTTTCTTTTTTTTTTTCTTGGAGTGACCATTTTTGCTCTGGGAGAAAAATCCTGGACATCTGTACACTTATGGTTTCTCCTGGGACAGAAGTGATACTCCCAGGAGAAACTGAGTGTCTGAACGTAGTGTTAGTCACTTTAAGTCTCTTTTAAAAGGACAGTTGTTTCCTGAAGTTTGTTAAACTTAGGTTTAAAATGTTACAATAGCAAATAGCTGAGATGGTGGGGTGGATGGAGTGGGGGGGCTACATGCTCAGCAGCATACCCCCCTGTGCCCTCCCAGATAGGCAATCAGCTATGGGGGGACCCTGGGTGCCCCCCTCAGACCCAGGAGGCACCAGTCTCCAAACTTGGGGGTGGAGGGGTCCCCCCCCCCACACACTCCATGGCAGACCTGAAAGTAGACCAGAAGTGCCTTTGGTCCATTTCCGGGTCCCCATCGAATGCGCTGTGGACCTCCCCCCCCCGAACACTCCTGTGGGATGCTCCATTCGCCCCACCATCTCAACATTCACAAGCCACCTGGTACTTTGAGATATGTAGGAAAAACATATAAAGCTGTGTTTATGTCTGAATCATCAAAACTCTCGGAATCAAATAGGAGGCTTGCGATTTGACTGGGAGAGATTAATGGGTCTCCTGATTTGATTTGGATTCAGAGATTTGGCCGCTGAATCAGGCCAAATCGCCTCTGAATTGAATCAGTGACCAAAGCTTTGCACAAGAGCAAGAGACATCTTTTAAAATTATTACTTTTATTTTATTTGGTAATAGACAAAAATATTACATAGGCAGGAGTCCTCTGAATTTGTCTGACCAAACTGTGAAAATTCTTTCCTGAGGTTCAGGAAACAACTAAAACAAAAATATCATTCAATTTTTTTTGTTTTAAATATGATAGATTTAACTCTTTCACCCAACTCCTGGTACATTTAAAGCTTTATAATTCACCATGCTTTGATACAATAACCATTTGGTTAAAATAATCAATGGCTAATGTTTTGTTCGTGATCACTTTTTTTTTTTATTAAACTTGTGCATATTGTGGCAGCATGTACTACCACATCCTACAGGCATGTCATTCCAAATAATTTATTTAATGTTTTTGTTCTTGCTTTATATTTCATGGATTAAAAGGGTCATTGTGTAGCTTATTTCACCTAAAGGTTCTGATAATTCCAAAAATTGCTCATGCCTTTATTCTCATGATTAAGTTCAGCATCATCACTTCTTGATGAAATTATATTAGTGAAATCATCATTTCGCTATGCAATGTGTAGTTCATAGATACTTGCATAAAATAATATTCCATAGTTTGTGTAATAGAGCTTCTATGAATGATGGGTATATCCAAATTGAATTAAATGATGATTGTAGACTTTTGCACATTTGTGAACAGAAATTATTTTGTGTAGCACTGTAATTTAACAGCATTAGTTTCATATTTAAAATAGAGGTAGAAGTATTAGGCATGAGGGCACAATCACAACCAATTATTACCTAAGAGTAAAAATTGATCTTTCAGTTTTGACTTTGTACAACTATTAAAAAAAATCCCTTTTATATTGAATAGAATATACTGTAGACATGGTTTTTGTCTGGAAAGTACTATTTTCTCTTTTGCAGACAAGGTTCTTTGGATGAAACTGATATCTTTTATTAGACCAACTTAAAAGTTGGAAATGTTTTTCTTAGCAGGCTTTCCGGTTTAAAAACTCTTTGTCAGGCTGAGGAAGCAACTGAGGAAGGGTTTTTAAACCCAAAAGCCTGGTAAGAATTTTTTTTCCAACTATTTAAGTTGGTCTAAAAGATATCAGATTCACCCAAAGAACCTTGTCTACCTGTGTCCTTAGACCAACACAGCTACAACCTACACCCGTTTTCTCTTCTGCATGGAGCAGTACGGGAAAAGATAGGGCTGCATCCTTTGAAGCTGTTTCCAAATGTTAACGGATTAACAAAATGTTAATACATTAAAACAAGTGCACTCATTAAAAAAATAAGGGTAGTGAGGGGGCTTTATTAATATAAGCAATGGGCAATCTTGACTACTTGGAGATTGCCCTGTTAGGCGTAAAACAAAGGGACTGCTTGGACTTGAAACCATGGCGAGGTTGGTTCTTCCTGTTGTTCAGTAGGACAGAGAGGATTAAAGATCACTGAATATTTTAGCATAGAGAACAAGAAAGGCCAGGTTCCCAGTGGAAAATTCCTTGTTCTGTTGTTGAGTGATGAACTCTTCTTCCAGCTCCCATTTTCTCCCTTCTGCAGCTTCAGCTGCTTCCTGGCCACAATGTCATGCCTGCCACCGTTGAATCCTTACACATAGCCTTTCTTTTCAGCCTTTACAAGTGGTTCCTGCTGTACCATTTGAAATGACTTTGTACCTTGCAGCACCAGCAGGTCCAACTTGGTACCTTGCAACACCAGCAGGTCATCATCAATGCAGCTCCTAAAGAAAGAGTTTTTTGTTGTTCAAGAGCCTGGTTTTTCCATGGTGACTATCACAGAAGGAATCAATGGCTGAGCATGGAATAGAAACAAGGACCTCAATCCTGTATTTTATCTTCTAAATCAGTAATTCCCAGGTTGTATTCAACAGATGTCTGGTGGTCTGAAAGTCCATGGCAAGTGATCTTTATCTTGTCCACACCAGGCTGTACCCATAATTATAGTGTTTTAAATTATAAGTGCACAATGGTCCATGAATTAAATAAATTTGCTGGCAAAAATTTTTGCAATTAATTAACAACGAAAGACTTTTTTTTGCAAAAATCTAGTTGGTCTAATAAAATATATCACCTCTACCACAAGTTCTGATTCCTTTTGCCTATAGACCAATACAGCTAAAACCTGGGTCCATGAAAAATTTTGGGGATTGACAATGATCTTTTCACCCAAAAATTTTGGGAAGGACTGCATTAGAAATTAACTTTAATTAATTATTACCAAATTATTATAGACTTGCAAACAGTAGATAGGCATATTTTTGTTGGCTTCTGCTGTTCCAGGCTGTGGAGGAAACCCACAGCAATGGGAAATCAACTCTGGTATCCTGAGGGCAATCGCAGCACTTGAATGTGGCTTCTGAGAAGAGCCCTGCAGAGGTCAGCATGTCCCCAAAAGTGAAGCGCATAGACAGGGGACTAAAACTGAAGGATGGGATGCAATGAATAGGAGTAGCACAAGAACAGATTTAGCTAGTGAGGTTCCTGTATAGCTAGCCTAATCTACAACTTAAAGCATTTCCTTCCTGGCAGAAAAGCCCTGCAGGATGGGCAGGTAATTCTTCAGCTCGTGTCTGAGGCTCCCCATTGACATTGATGGGAGGTAGATGTTTGTATCAAGTATGGTGCGTATCTCTTTTCCATCAATTAGGAAAATAGATTTTGTCTGGTGCTGGGGGAAAAAAAACCTGTTTTCTTTTTTGGGCGGCGGGGAGGTATTGTGTTCTTATCCTCTGCTTTACCTTGCTGGAAAGTATAAAAGTCACAAAACCAGGCAAAATGATCAAATAAAATCTGGATTGAATTGTATGCGGATATATTTTTAGAAGCAAACTGATTCTTCAAAACTGTCAGATATTTTTTTCAAATGAATAGCATTTAAGCTATAATAAAAACTGTGTCCTTTAAAATGTAGCTCTCCTACAGATGTGCATAATAAATTATTTCTGACTGCACGCTATCCCTAGGTTATTTAAAACATATGCCTATGTTGGATCTGGTATTTGTTTTGGAGTGGACACAGCTCTTCCAGACAGTCCTGGTTGCAGTATGACTGTCTGATACATAGTATTTTAACGTCTCTACATGTAGCATACTGATTATTTAAGATTAAAAAACGGACAAGACCAATAACAGTTTAGCCATAGGTATAAAGTAGTTGCAGACCTGTTTATACAAGAATTCATTAGATTTAATATATTTTTACAATGAACAAATTAACTGTTTGGTTGGCAGGCGAATACCATGATTATATGGATTGTACACTCTGCGTAGCAGGGAAGTTGCTTGATGCAGAAAGGAATAAAAGTTACAGGATTAATTGTCTCTTTTGCTTGATTTGGCAAGCTATGATTTACAAAGCATTTGTGATAGGAGAGGATTGTACTGTGGACAATTATTAAGAGTTCAGTCCTGCTAGGCACTGAATGCTGTTTGGAGGCATTCAAGACAATGGGAGAATAAGGAGCTGAACACCTCTTGTGCTGCTCAGATCTGCCCTGAATCAAACCTAAATACTGTTTAAGAAAAAGATTACTGAAGCACTTTAATTTTCTACATTTTCCATAATAAATTTCCAACTGTATAATGTTGTGTTTCCTTTGATAATACTATGTTTATAATTTTGGAGATCCAAACACGTATTATACTTTTTAGAGCTTGTGCATGACAAGGTATCTGGGTTATGTTTTCAGGTTGTAAGACGTAGTCTTTTAGGGTAGTGATGTCTTTACTAGCATTATTTACTGGAGAGTAGAAACCAGCAAGAAATAAAAATAGATTTAAAATTTTAAAAGCAAGGAAAGAGAGCATACAAACTACAGGAAGGGCTCTCTGGGTCTTACTCAGTGTGGTCTGGGTTAAGTTCAACTTTTGGGGCTCTCATTAGAAATGGAATGCACTCCAGACCTATTTAATATTTATACATACTGTACACACGCATTTGATTCTTCAAAGTGAATGGATGGTTCTGTCCCACATTAACATTTGCTATCAACTGCAAAATGCTGAGATAGAGGTGTCTTCCTTCCGACTCACAGTAGGTAGTGGTGCATTATAAAATGAGAATATGGCATAATATAATTCATACATGTCAAGCTTCACGGATACCCAAAGAGTTTAGAATGCAGTGACAATCAGAATAAGAACAGCATTTTAATTGCTTCACAACTCTCGTGGCTGAGTCATGTCTGTTTTTATTCTTTGCACAAATACCATAAATAATATTTCCTGATGGTTTTGACAGCTTTGATACCCAAATAGCTCTGACACTCACCTCTATCCATTGCAGCCTCTCTTTCTTCCTGTATCTGTCTCTGTCATTCACAGCTTTATTCCTGGGAGGTAGTGTGCGGGTTATGTAGATGCACATTTAGTAAAGGATACATTGGTAGCTCATACAACATCAAATGTAAGAATTTACTATTCAAAATGAATCTGAGCTGCTGTACTTCAGAAATCTGTCAGGATTGAGATCTTCCACCTTTGCTAATATTTATGGATGCATTCTTCTTTGAGTTAAGACCAAGTCCTGCAAGATACACTGAGTACTGCTTGGAAGGTGCTAAGCACTTCAATTTGTGCTCACAGGACCACTTCACTTCTTGAAAAGATGGGTCCTGGTAGTCAACTTACTGACTGAAAGAACTCATTAAAAACTAACAGAATGATTGCAAATTATTTAACAAATCTCTAGGAACTGCTTTCACAAATAGCGCAAAGACAAACTGAACATAGATCAGAATCTTGGCACATCCACATGGTCTTTCAATACCAATGACTTCCTTCTGGGTAACTCGAGTTTTACCAGTTCAATTCAGAGAAATTCTGTTTACCTGTGGCAGCAGCATTACCATATAGGATTTTCAGGTTTCACACTAACCTTATGATTGCTTATCTTCTGGGAAATCAAAATGTATAAATAAAACAGCTTACGATTACTTCCTAGGGTCGCATTGTTTTTCCAATTTAATCAGTAATATTTTCTCATCAGTGCTTCCCCTTTGCCCAGAAATGTATGCTGGTAAAATTAGCTTCATTATTTGGAAATCACAGTGTTTTTAGGGATCTATTTGGAATGGATAAAACTCATTAAGAGTCAGTCTAAGCACTTTGGGTTTTTTTGACACAACCACATTTAGATTAGCCTGTCTAAAAGAACCGTGTCGAAATGGCTGTCTTCCTGCATTTTCTCAGTTTTATTCTTTCACAGGATTATCACTTGTGAAGGCCTGTTTTATTAAATAAAAGCCAATTTTATCACAGAGTTTTCTGCAACAGTACCCATCTTCAGGTGGGTTCCACCTCATGTGGCCTACAGCGCTGCCACAAGAATTTCACATTGTTCATAGATGAAAAAAATGCTACAAGATTTGCACTCTATAGTGTAAGTAGTTCTTAGAATGTCTCATCTACATGGACAATTTCTGAGTTGAGGGCCTAATTCCTCTCCTGCATCTCCTAAATTTCTTTTCTATTACAGAATCCCAGTCTGTTATATTTGTTGTTCCTTGTTGTCTCTTACATAGTTCTAATTTACTCCTTCTCCTTTTTTCATTAAAGGTACTTAGATATTTTGAGGAAATCATTTTCCTCAAGTCTATTTTAATGAGAAAGATATTAGCAATTTTATGCAAATTATTGTGAATCTCATCATATTGATATCCACTGGCCTGTCCTGTTTCCCGAAGTGGAGGGTATGGAGCACATAGAACTTTGGGCGAGGTACAGACAGTCAAAAAGCCCCAGGTTGAATCAATTCAGTTTTTGCAGGTTAGTCTAAACTGCACAGATTCAATTGAAACAGAAGTGAATAGACATTTACCTATGATTCAGGAAATGCAGCCATAGGCCTGCAGTGACTCAGGCCAGAAGCCGGGGGGAGGAGGGGAGCTCTAGAGCATGACTTTCTGGCGGTGTGCTGACTTCTTCTTCCTGCTGCCCCCGAGGTCTCTGGGATTTGCAGTCCAGAATTACAACAGCAGGACTCTGCAGGGTTGTTCATCACTTTCTCTTCCTACTTCCAGGTACCTCTGGGATCTGTAGTCCACAGTTGCAGCCAGCAGTAAGTTTGAGGGGGGGAAGGGGTGTTTATTGGCTCATTGCTACCGCACAGTAATGTTGTCAGGCACTAACCATGATGCAAAGTTATCGCACAGTAGTAACGAGCTACAGCGCAGTAGCTCATTGCTACTGCAGAGTGTAGGAAAAGAAACCAAGTGGTGATCGTACCGCGCAGTAAAGCTGGTTACTGCTAAGTCATTTAGTACTTGCTTATGCACAACTGCACAGTCCACTGCTCATGTAGACATGGCCGTGTCTTTTATTTAACATGTTGATCACATATTAATGAGGCAGATAATATTGGTCATCTTTATAGAAAGAAATTTACTTTTAGAGAACATTGAGTAAGTCATGGCAAATAAGTTACTTAGGATCAAATTTAGCAAATCAGAAAAGCATGTGTTGAATTCTTATTGGACTCAATGAATATTTGTTATTTGACCTGCATTGCTAAGTGATTCTACATACAAGCACTAATTTTCTCCTTCCTGATTGCATGAACATAACAACTGTAATCTCAAAAAATAAGCTTAACGACATCAGCAAGACTTCAAATATCTTGCAGAAAGGCAGAAAAACAGAGAGAGAGAAGCAGAATTAAGGTCATTTTATAAACGTTAGGTTTTTAAACAATAGGAGTAGCTCCCAAATCATAAGATAGCAAGATAATGAAACTACTACTAAGATTTATCGACAGGATACAGATTTGAAATGGCATGTTAGTTCATATGTCTGCATAGGTCTGTGAAGTTATGGTTGTAAAGGATGTGGTCATCCCTTTCTCTGAATTATTTCATTGCTTCTATGGCTGTGGTGAGGAGTTTTATATTATGATTAATATATTCTGCTGTCCACAGACAACTTATCAAGTATGCTATTGCCTTATGGCTCTGGAATTATGTAATTAATTGTGTGTCTGTAAGTATCCAGTAAGGTGTAACGGTGTTCATGTCAGAGCCATAGCACCTTGAGTTTTGGGGGAGGGAAGAGGAAACAGAATTTTACCTGCCCTGGCTTTCCATACTCTGGTGACAACTCCTATGGCAGAGGTTGCTGCAGGTGTAGCAGTGTGGATTTGGGCTTAGCTGTGGCCTGAGATCTTGCATCAGCCACAGGAAACATTACAAGCACACACTGACGGTGTATGTCAAGAGAACAGGCACTGACCTCAAGAACTGGGAAGATCTGGTTCCTGACTCCAGTGGTGCCACAACTTCAACCAAGCAGCATCTCACTCAGAGGTAAGTTATTGGTTTTCTTGCAATCTTAGCTACTGAGGAAGTAGTGAGATTTTTTTTCTCTGGGTTGGTTACCTTTCTCTCTGCTAGGGTACTGACAAGAGTTTTTGAAAATCTTGTCTTAGCCCAACTCTCTGGAATGACAAGCAGCATCTCTCTCTTCTTATTGCACAACAAGTGCAAATTATAGCACTTCCAGTATACTTATAAGCATGCAAGCTTCATCTTCTGTGTGGGTTTACATGAGTATGATTTACTCATCAAATGCGAACTGAATACAAATCTAGTGTGAGCATGGGGAAAGCAAATTAATTTTTAAATGTGAGTGAATACTTGTAAAAATGGTCTGTGGATAGTAACTGTTATAACAACTCACTCTTCCTCCTCTTAAATCATTGCTTACTATGTTGTTAAGGAAGACACCCTCTGCCTTATTATAAGGGGATGGAATTTTCTTTTTTTTTCCCTACAGCAGTTTGCTTATTTCTGTTTCGATATGGTCACTGGTCAGAGACTGTGACTAGTCACTGAGAGCTGTAAAAATGCTGGTGGACATTCACAAGTGAGATAAAGTTAAAGGGGTAATGACAATAGGAAAGAAATCATCACATCCTCATTTTCACTTTCAATTTGAATGTAATAAAGGCAAACACACTATAAGACTTGAGCAAGCCAGTTAAATTGCACAGTTGCAAACTGATGAAAGACATTGGTTTTAGCTGCTTATTTTTCAGTTCACACATTTTATCCCTGCTTTTCTGTAGAAGTAGCAAAGCAAACAAGAAAATGTAAAGAAAAAACAATCATAGTAAGGATAAAGTATTTAACCACTTCATTCTATTGCAAATAAATATTAGTATGAAACTGTATGCTATTTGTAGTGTTCTCCATGCAGTTGAACTCTTGTTAAACTTCTTTACAAGGAACTAATTTGATATATATCATGTAGGAGATTTTCCTTATTTTTGCCATTAGGTGATACAGACAATGGGTCTGATTGTCCCTTCTATTTCAATGAAGAGCAAGATTGAGGTTAGGCTGGGGCAGGAAGGTGGCTGGCTCCCACTTCTTTCCAATTCTAAAAAAGCACCTGTGATGTTACAATGAAGATAACAAGCTTCATAGTCTGGCTGCTGGTGGAGTAGAAGCAGGTAGCATGATACTGTGGTATTAAACTGTATCTCAATCCCAAAGGCTCTCTCTGTATAAAATAATGCTAGGTCAGTCATTACTAGTTTCTGGGTTTGCATCTTGGCTGAGTGAATTCCACATTTTCAGACAAGGTTGTTTGGGTAAATCTGATATCTTTTATTAGACCACCTTCTTCAGAGAGATTTAGGTGGCAGCAGCTATAAGGAATTGTCTTGATGTGTGTGCTCCCAGCAATCACAAAGCAGCATGGAATTCTCGACACTAATAAAGTGAATGGGTTCTCTCCCATTTGCTTCAGGTGGAGGTCTGGACTTATCTCAGGTGTCCCTGTGGATTGCCCTGTTTTTCATATTTGTCAGATAGCACAGAATATAAGCTAATTTAGGGAAAAGGTCACCTCGACTTCTCATTGGGGTATGAGAAGCAATACCCTCATATGCACGCATAATGGTGAATACAGACAAAACTTGGAGAAGGAATTTATGGCTATTCCTCCCCCTACATGTTTCCCTTTTCACCATCACTTAAAAGAGAATGTTGTGCAGCCTACTGAGAAATGAAAAATATAATCGTCAGCTAGTGCCGCAAAAATTGAGTCAGGGCTGTTTCAATGGAATCTCGATAATAAAACTATCGTAATTCTAGCATGTCACATTTTATTGGTCAGACCTTAAAGTCATGATCAGAAAATGCATTTTTGTGGTGTAATTTTCCTATTCAAAGGGTGTGTCAACATGAGATACTTAACTCCACAGTAGCATAGTTTACTGTGTAGTAAGTGAATGTGTCTACACATGCACGTGCTTACTGTGCAGTAAAAACCCCTAATCAAGAGTAAATTTGCTACCTGCAAATCCGGGTAGCAAATTTACATGCAGTTAGTTACTGTGCAGTTATGCATGTGTAGTCATGACCCAGGAGCAAGTTTGCTCTCGGGTCATCCCTACCACTAGGGGGCTGGCCTGAGGATAGCCCCAGGGCTCTGGTCTAGGAGTCTCTGCTGCCCCAGGGCTGTGCTGCCTCAGGCTTTAAAAGCCTGCAGGCACTCAGAGCCCTGGGGCCCAGAAATGGGGAGCCTCAGGCCACTTCAGTCCCTTGTGTCCCCCTAGGCAGTCTGCAAGCCAAGTGCCTGCCTGCACCCTGGTGCCACTCCATGGCACTGCACTACTGCATGGCTGCCAGGTCCACTCTGTCCAGGCTTACAGGCTGCTCCAGGCTCCAGCTAGGGCTGCCAGCACCCAGGCCCAGATGTAGGCAGCTTCTGGCTGCTGAGGCCAGCTCCACCTGTCCACAACCCACTGCAACAGCCTGTGCTGAGATTGGAGGTGCTTCAGGGCATTGCCTCTGCCATGCAGCTGCCAGTTCTGTGCCAACCCTCTGTATTGGGTGCTGCAGGCAGCTGTCCAGGCCCAGCAGCACAGGAACAGCCATGTGGGAGCCCAGAGAGATGGCACAGGCGATGGTGTCCTCCTCATCTGTGGCCATGCCCATGCCAACAACCCAGGGCCCCACCTGGTTGCAGGAGGAGACTGGTGACCTTGTGGCACTGTGGGGTGAGGTGCAGGTGCAGTGCCAGTATAAGTGGGCCAGGCTCTCCAATGCCCACATCTATGAGGGGCTGTGAGCCTGGATGTGGGAGTGTGGGCATGGCTGGTTGGCTCAGCCCTCATAAAGGTCAGGGCTTCACAGACACAGTGGATTTCCATCACTGACCACAATTGTCGGTCAGGCAGTGCCCACAAGCCCATGCCCTTTATGCTGCAAATGATGGACATCCTCATTCCCTGGGATCCTGGCCTCAGCTCTGCTGTCTATAGCAGCATGGGAGGCCTGCTTGAGTCCTTGCCTTGGCCTAGCACCCGTGGTGACACATCACTGGGGGAAACCCCTCGGGTGTCCAGCAGCCTGTCCTGCCAAGCTCCCCAATTGCCCCCTTCATCAGCAGCTCAGGGAGCCTGGGCAAGAACCTGCCATGCCAGCTCTGCAGCCCCAGCCCGTGCCATGAGGCATGGCTGGCCATGACACTGCTGGCCACCAGCAGCACCAGTTTCTTGCTGGCGGAAGCCCCCGGCTAGATGTCTACCTGCCACACCCCATTGTCTGAGGACACCACCCAGAGCCTCACGCCGCCATTGCTGACCACCGTGACTGCACTTAGCTGCCAACTATGTTAGTCCTGGCCACATGGTAAGGCCTGAACTTGGGGCAGGGCCCTCCCCACCCTGGCCTCTGTCCCAGCCCCTACCTTGTCCCCCACTCCTGCTGCCCAGCCCATCTGCACTCCCCTGGCCCAGGGTCACCCCCCTGCTGCTCAGCCCCTGACCCTAGCCCAGCCTGCTCCCTGAAAGCCACCCACTACCTGGCAGCAGGCCCAGGCCTGGGAGGAGGTCCTCCAGCAGCCAGGAGCCCCAGGTCCAGCCCGTACCCCTGCCCTGGGTCTGCCACCTCCCAGGCCCGCTGCTTACCCTAGTTCCACATGGGCACATAATCACTGCCTGCAGTGTGGCCAGGACCACATGCCAGCCATGCTGGGCCTGGACACTAGCTGCCAGAGGGGGAGCTACCTATGCTGAGGGAGCACCAGCTACCATCACCCCTGGGCGAGCCCCCCATTGCACTCATCATGATGTGTGCACCTGCAGGGGAGCAGCCAGAGACTGGGGTGCTGGATGCCTGTCCCTGAGTTTTGTCACCTAGGCACTCCCACCCCCACCCCACAGTCCCTCACCCCAGGACAGCACACGAAGGACAATGTACATAGTTTTCACAGGGAAGAAGATTTTTTATTGTTGGTGGGTGGGGTGTGTGGTGTAGGGGAGGATGTCTCTGTTTGTTGGGGAGTGAGCAGGAAGAGGGACTCTGGATGATGTGTGGGGAACAAAAACTCGTTCTTGGGAGACGTATCTTCAAGATATGGGTGGTGGTGCAGGCAGGCTAGAGTGGGGTGTGCTGAAGGAGGTGGTTTGCCAGTGCCTGTGACACCTGTTGCCCTGGCCCCCACAGGGTGTGTCTCTCTTGGGGCCTTAGTGGCTGGGGGGTGGAGGTGGGAATCACTATAGGTGGTGCTTCCACTGCCAGGTGTCCTGCATCTGTCATGCCTCCTCTGCCCTGGTCTGACAGAAGAGCTTCCTATGCGCCTCACTGAGCATAATAGCTGCTGATGTTACGCAGCACGCAGACTGTGACGATGACCAGTGGGGGGGAATAAGGGAAATCTCCTATATGATATCCAATTATTTTCACGTGAAGAAGTTTAACAGGAGTTCAACTGCATGGAAAACACTACAAATGGTATAAAGTTTCACATTAATATTTCTTTACAATACAATGCAGTGGTTAAATACTGTATCTTTCCTATGATTGTTTTTTTTTTACATTTTCTTGTTTGCTTTGCTACTTCTACAGAAAAGCAGGGACAAAATGTGTGAACTGAAAAATAAGCAGCTAAAACCAATGTCTTTCATCAGTTTGTGATTGTATGGTTTAATTGGCTTGCTCAAAATTGAGGCAGGTGGTGAGGGTGTACCAGCATCCCTTGAGGTGGTGGAAGACACACTCTGCCAGGGTGTGGGTCCGGCCCAGGAAGTGATTGTAGTGGGCCTGGCAGGGGTCCAGGGGGCGAGTGTAGGGCCACATGAGTGAGTAGGTGGGCCCCTGATGAGGAGGGGCAGGACCACCACGGCACCCAGCTGCAGGTTTATCACCCCGGGTGCGAAGTGCCCACTCTCCACCGGACCCAGGAGGCCATAGTTCTGGAAGATGTGGGCATTGTGGGCACTGCCCACTCAGCAGGTACTCACGTGCATGGAGGTACCTTGGTAGTCCATGACAGCCTAGAGTGACATGGAGTGAAAGCTCCTCTAGTTGTAGTAGGGGCAGTCTCTGTGGGGTGGGCAAGTGACAGGGATGTGGGTCCCATGCAGGGCCCCAATGCACTGGGAAAATCCCAGGACATGGAACCCAGCCATCACCACTGGGGGCTCATGCACACAGAGTACAGTGTTCCCCAACATGCCCTGAAGGGCTCCATACACCTCCAGGGTGGCCTCCCCAGTGGTGGCCTTGCCCGTGCCAAATAGATGGCTTATGTACCACAGGCTGGTGGGCATGGCCAGCTTGTGCAGGGCCACAGCCAGGTGTGTGTCTGTGGGGAGGCATGGCCACATGCTGGCATCCGGCCATCTTAAATATGGCCAGAGCTGCTCTAGGATGTCTTGAAAGGTGGCCTGAGTCATTTGAAAGGCCTCTAGACACTGCTCATCATCTCAGGTGTGCTGGATGACTTGCTGCTACCAGTCCTGGCTGGCCCAGCGAGCCCAGAGGCAGTGAGGCTGGTGGCCCAGGAAGGCAAAAGTGGCCCTGGCAGTGGCATCCTGGAGCCTGTTGTTGGTGTCCCTGGTGAGGTCCAGGCAAGCTGATGAGGCGTAGGCAGCAGGTACATGGTGGTGGCCCTGGGACGGTATGCAGAGACCTGGCAGTTGGTGCAGTGGGCCAGCAGGGCCAGTGTGGCAGTCAGCAGGAGTGTGGGGTACTGGTTGTTGCTGCCAGGGACAGGGACTAGAGCAGCCATAGTGTGGGGAGGCAGAGGTGGCAAGAAGAGTGCTGCCATGTGCTATCCCTGTGCTGGGCACACTGCTTCTGGCTAGGGAAGTAGGTGGCCAGAGAGCAGTGAGTGGGGCTGGCTTTTGAAGAGGGCTGCTGGAACTCCCCCCAGTAGTGGCAGGGGCACATTGCAGGGACATGGGAAGTGGAAGCAGATTGGCAGCAAATCCCTGCACTTCCCTGAATGTGTAGATGTCTGCTTGGCACCATTTGCTCGTGAGTTATTTGCTTGTAAGTATACTGGTGCCACAGGAAATGCAAGTGTAGACGTGCCCAAAGAACATAATTTACAAGCTTTTCCTTGTATACAGTCAGCTTGCAATTTAAGATGAATGAAGACAATCTAAGCTTAAAGATCTTTAGTTTCTGTATGAAAACCTATTTTATACCAAGAATGGAATTTTATTCTCAGCTGCTATTCATAAAATATACCAATAAAAATAAGACATCTATGTCCAGGTCACATTTTTTCCACTAAGTTTTTACACCCAACATGTGGTGCAGATCAGAAACATGCTTAAAAACTGCTAAAATCATGGTACTGGTCTAGGTTAAACTAAAAAAAAAAGGCCAAGAAGTTCTGAGTCAATGCTAGAAAGCCATACATGACTCATTTCCTTGCATATGCAGGGTAGAAAAGAATGGTACAACTAAGTAAGTGATCCAGTCTAGACTGAGCTCATCTCTGATGTACCCAAGCATCCAACATTCTCAGAGTATATAACCAAAAAACAGATTTATCAGGTGACAAACCTGAGATGCCATATCTTTAAATTTCAATTTCTAGTATTTCTGTGCAGATGTATCCATGTCAAACTGATGATAAAACTGAGCTGAATTTTTATGTAATGCAATAAGCCTTGATTAAGTTGTTTAAGAAAACCATAATTTGTTTAAATATGTCTGTGTCCTTCCAAAAATGTAAATCGAGGTAAATATAAAGGAAGACAAACCAACGTTATGTACCATTCTTTAATTTTTTTTTTGTATGTGTGTGTGTCAGATCTTCCTTGTTTAAAATAAGTTTTTGACCAGGAAAAGAAAACTTCCTTCTAAAAATGAATGGATGACATATTTGGCTGTCACTTACACCTAAGCATATCCTTAAAGCCTTGGCTTGAAAATGTATAACTATTTGCAACAGTTCATATGGATCTCATTTAGAAATATTTTAAAACAAATCTTATTTCCCTACTTCAGCACGGTTCTTTTTTTTACCATTTTAAACCATATTCAGTGAATTTTTAATGCACTGATTTGTAATTCAATAGTTTGTGGTGATTTTTTTGGAGATGTTTCAGCCATCCATGTCTGAGAGTACTTGGAGACTCTTAAATACAAGGCCCATTTTTCTGCAGTGCAGAAAATCCACACCTCAAACACTTGTAAAATCTCTGTTGCAAAGGACAAAGGAATGTATGTGCTCAATAAGGAACAACATGGTTCTTTACTTTAAAAGGGAAAAAATACTCTGGTATTATGAAAAATATTTTGGGGGCTGTACAATTCAGGGGATTGGTAATGCAGTATAACTTTTTACCTCTGTATTGCTTGTTGAGCTTTCAACCAGGACTTTTATTAAAGCAGGATCCCGGAGTGGGATATAATAAAATTAAGATTTCTTTCCATTACCTTTCCAATCAGCTCTTCATGGGGATGAATGCAAAACTTGGGGGCTGCTCTGTTGTGTGTCCATGCAACTTCAGAATATGTCTGTTAATGTCTCTGAGGTCCCCTCTACACATTACATCTATTACACAATTATCTAGCTAATCACACAATTAATTAAGACTGGCTAAATGTGGAAATTAATAATGGTGCCTTAAAAACTTATAAAGCTTTGCAGGAAAGTGTGTAATAATACTATAGCTGGTTTCTATCCAAATTTAATTTGCACCTGTAGCCTAGCTTCTGCAATCTCCCAACTGCAAGGGTTGCCCCACAGCTGCTGGAGCTGAGTCTGTCAGCTGTGGGGCACTGTCCAGACAAAGAGTGACAGTACTCACAGCTGCAGGGGCTTGCTATTTGCCAGTTCAGGGTGAACTGGTAATAAGATGTGATAGGATTGGACGCTGTATCCCACCACAGTCATGCCTGCTGCCATTCATGTGTGGCATGACAGGAAGTGCAATTGTACAGATTGCACATTAGATACCACTGCACCTTTACCCACACATGTAGAGGGGCCCTAACAAACCATCCACCAGCTGAGAACAATCAGAGTACAGCTTGCCCTGGACATGACCCCTCTCTATTTCAACAAACTCCCTCTTCCAACCGTGTCAGTGGTGATCATGTTACCTAGACATGTGACAGCTGGGAAGATTCAGACAATGTCTCCCCCCACCCCCTTTTTTTTTTTTGACTAAAAGAGAGAAGGTCAGGGGACAGGATCTGTCCCTCAATATGTTAGTTTCATATACAGGCAGTCCTCGACTTAAGATGTTTCAAGTTACAACGTTTTGCACTTACAACATTTATAAATTGACACCCCGTTTCTATTTTCTGATGTCAGTTTCAACTTTACAACACTTAATCTGATGCCACGCCACACCAGTGAACAAGTTTGCTGCATCACCTATCTCCCTAGAGAACATCTGCCCAAACTTCCTTGGACACTTTCTTTAAGAAAGCAGACAACATTCCAGAAAAACCTGCAACCAAGACTCCTGAGAAGACTCCAGACAAGAACCCTTCAAAAAGTCCAGCATATTCACCTCAAAGAAGTCCTTCCAAATCAATGTGATTGATATTTACAATATAAATATATTATTGTAGCTATATTACTTACCTATAATTGATTCAGTACAAAATTCTGGGTTATTTTTGGTGAAAATAGGTATTGGGCCTTGGTTCAGGAACAAATCCCCCATTTATAACATTGTTTCCTATGGGAAAATCAGTTCTGAGTTACGCTTCGACTTAAGATGCGATTTTCAGGGAACAATTATGTCGTTAAGTCCAAGGACTGCCTGTATTTTGCATGACAAAGCAATAGAATTGAAGTGGAACTAGCTGAAATATTCTTTGTGCTAGTTTAACTATGGATTCAGTCTATTTTCTGAAGAATTTACAATTTACACAAAGCTTTCTTGCCTCTCTCTTTTTTTTCACCATTGAATTTGCCCCAAGGCTTTTCCCAAAGGATATTCCATTAGAAAGAAAAAGGTTTTCCTGGGAAAAGGAAAGCCTTTGTCTACTCAGGGGTAGAAGAAACCAAAAAAGAGTAAGTCTGAAAATAGTGTATGTAGTGGATATACTATATATTTTACCTAGATTTTAATTAATTACAGGTTTTTAGGTACAACACTTTATTCACTCTCAATATTATTTTCCATATATTTGTCCTTGTGCTTACAACTGTATAATTTATTTTTCCAGTGGATTTTCTTCTCATTGTGTTCCCTCTTTCTTCCCCAAATTATATTTTCTAGAAGGATTTGGGAGGACAGGAAGTAAGCCTATCTTGATAGCTGCACTTTAAAGTCTGAATATGAGAGGAACAGTCTGCCAAGTCCCTGCCCCCCCACCCTCCCAGACCCAAAACCAGGTCCTCTGCCCTAGACCCTGCTGCTTTGCCTGTGCCCTGCTCCTATCTACCTTACCCTGCATATTAGATTCCAAGGTGTGGCCTTGGTCATAGACTTGCTTGACCCCGTACTTCAACCTTGGCTTGGCTTCTGGACTTACAGTACTTGTAAAATCTTGTTTTCTGATCCCTGATCCCCTGCACCTGGGTCACACCCATGACATTTTGCTGAGACCACTCATAGCGTCTCCTCCTAGGCTTTAGAGCTGGGTTGTAGAAATATGGTTTTCACTCTAACTTTAGGATCCCTTTTACCAGGGGACTTGGGAGCATGTCATTCCCCTTCACAGGTGACAGCTCAGGGTCCCCATTCCCTGTTGAACCAACTGAGGGAAGAATACCAGGACTTGTGATCCCAGTTTGGAGAGACTAAGACTGTCTGCAATGCCATCCTAGCTTCCCTTACTAAAGGAATTGCATGGTTAGCTCTGTCTGAGCAGTATGATGGCTCCCAAGAAGCATTCTTTGACTCTCTCGACCAAATTGCTTGTGAAATCCTGAGCATACCACACTGACCAAGCAAAGGTACTTGTACTGTGTCTCCTGACAGGAAGAGCCTTAGTTTGGGCTCATCCATTGTTGAAGCAGAACCATCCCCACTTTACAGGTCTAGGAAGCATTCTGGCAAGAGCTTGCTTCCTGGTTCAGTGACCCCTATTGGAGCCAGGAGAATTGAAACTGCCAGGAGGAACCTCCATTAGACTCTGAGCTCAGCTGCCACCTATGTCAAATGAGTTCCAGGATTGGGCATCTAATACCAGCTAGAACAATGCTACACTGGTCTTCTAGTTCCAGGTTAGTCTCTGTAAGGAGGTGAAGGATGAACTGGCCTGGGCAGATTCCCCCTCAGAATTAGAGGCCCTTGTATGCTTCTGCATGAAGATTGATACCCAACTGACCAGGTGACTATACAGGACAGATATCCTCTACCTGTCTTCCCTGAACTCCTTTACAAGGTCAGGACAGCTAAGGTCTTTCCTAAGATAGACCTGAGGTGGGGGGTGTACTACTTTGTCCAAATCAGAAAAGGAGATGATTGGAAGACTGCTTTCAGAATATGCTATGGGCATTTTGAGTAATTTGCCTTTCAGCCTCAGAAATGCTCCTGTCACAGTCCAACTTTTATTGATGATATGCTCCAGGTCATGCTGGATCCACATGTTGTGGCTTACCTGGATGGCATACTGATTTATTCAGAGGTTTTAGCCATCCATGACCATCATGTCCAAAAGTTTTTAATTTGTCTTTCTCAGCATGAACTCAGCAAAACTTGAGAAATGTAAATTTGGCAAAACATCCATATAGGCCCCTGAGAAATAGTGGCCATACATGACTGGGTTGAGACCCAAAATATTGTCCTACTTCAGAATTTCCGGCATGGAGCCACATCTCCAGATGTCTTTACCTTTTTCCAAGAAGCCCTCCAAGATAAGCCATTGATCAAAGGACTCTCAACACCAGCACAAGGGTACCAGCACTTCTTTTAATTTCCCCATATCTAGAAGAAGTTTTCTTGTACATTCAGAACTATATACACCTCCCTAAAGGATTATTGTGTCTGGAAGCGCTCTAGGTCTGCCATGATACCACTTGGGTAGGACACTGGTCAAAACAAAAACTTTTGTGTAGCCTCCCTAACATTCTGGAAGTCCAGTTGAGGAGTATGCATGAGATTGTACTATCTGTAGCTACACCAAGACTCTCCACCACAAGTTGTTTGAACTGTTAACATCCACAGAGGTACCTTCATGACCTTGGACATCTGTTACTATGGACTTCATAGTGGAGTTACCAACATCCAAGGGCCAGGACACCATTCTCACCATTGTAGGCCAATTGACCAGGATGAACCACTTCTTGCCCTGTGCCCGGCTCCTATCTGCAAAGTCTACTGCCAACCTGCTGGTCTATCATCTGGTATGGTCTTCCAAACTATATAGTTTGTGATCATGGGCTGCAGTTCAGGTTTCAGTTTTAGAAGGAGATGCACCATCCCTAGACATCCTTGTCCATCTATTTACAGCACTCCACCTGCAAACAAATGGGCAGTCAGAATGAATAAATCAAATTCTAGAGCAATACTTCAGGTGCTTCCTAAATTGTTATATTCACTTTCTGGCAGAGCAATGGTGTGGTGGGGGAATTTGGAATTAAAACTGCAACGATTGCTCTTGCTCCTAAAGCCATACGAAAGAAAGAAAAGAAAGATGCTCAGTTTCTGAACCCTAATCCCCCACATCTGGCTCATACCCATGTGGACTTTCAAAGATGTAGTCCCATAAAATGGTAGAATTTAAAATGGGGGCACAAGAGCTGGTTATGAAAAGGAAAAGATGCTGTGAAAAGTAAAATCAGAAAAGAATGGGTTTCGGGCCTAGTCTAAAACTTACCCTCAGTTTTCCAGGAGATTTGAAAACTGTGAGAAATTCAGGGAGTCACAAAGCTTTCACAGAGCTGTGCGTAATACTTAAGTGTTCTACATTCATTCTAGTGATATAAAGGAAAAAGTGCTATACAAACCTCTGAGTCGCACAGCCTCTGCTAAAAATTGAATTTTTATTTTTTATCGACAGTACAAAACTGTGGTGGCTTTGACGGGAGTATCAGTTATTTCAAAAATACCCAAAGTGTGCTAGAGACTTTAGAGAAAATGAAGAACAATGTAGTAATCTCCCCCACAATCTTATAATCTAAGGAGACAGGCAGGGCCTCACTTAAGTCAGTGGTTGAAATCGCAGCCTCACTTAAGTCAGTTGAAGTTAGAACTTCCATCTACGTCAGTCGGGCCACAATTCCACCCAGTGGATCTCCATACGGGCCTGGAGATCTGTCTATGTGGATTTAATTAATGATCTGGAGTGGAAGTAAAAAATCAGATTACAAAACTACATTCATTGGTGATCCAAATCAGTGTTTGAGATCAGCTGTTCAGATATGAATCAGCTCATCCACTTCTACACCTTTTCCACATACATTTTTAATAATGTCTTTAACATGGAAGGTGAAATGGTGGTATTGATGATTCATCCCATTTCTCCTTCCACATGCAGGGATTATACCAATTAAGCAAGGGCCAATGGGGTAATGGGGTTGCAGTAAAATAGTGGCAACAAAAATGACTGTTGAATTTAAACTTTCCTTATATAAATATTATTATTTTAAAAAGAAAAAGAAATATTTAAAGTAGACCTCACCAGCACCCCCCCACCACACAGACTCTTAAGAAGGTTAAAAACACCTGGAAAAAATATATCAATCTGCTATAATATATACTTTCCCCTTGAAATGCTATAAAATGTTCAAAGGGTTTTCCATGTAGGTGTGAGAATCTGAGGTTTTTAAAAAAAAGATTATCTGTGTCCTAGTACTAGCATGTGAAACATGGGACATAAGGGTGTAAGGGCTCTCTTGGAAAGTGCTTGCACATTTTATTGAATAGTTAAATAAGTAGGTGCATAAAAAACATGTTATTTTTTTGGCGCGCACATTCTGTTACTGTTGCCCCAGGGATGCAATATATTAATGACATGCTCTGCTTTTGAGAATTTTTCTATACTAAATAGCCATATTGTGTGTGTTAGAGTTAAGAGGTTTTTCTTTTTTTTCCAGTTGAATCCATCCTTCTTTGGATTCGTGCACCTTTCAGAAACATAACGGAAAAGTTTCCAATTACATTTGGGGAAAAGGGTCTAATAAATCACAGAGCGGAGTACTTTACGTGGGAAAAAGCATGTTCTGTACTCTGGCCATTTATACAACATATCATTCATCCGGAAAGGCATTTTTGTTATGAAAAGGACTCCTAGATTTTTGATATTCCTTTTGTGTGTATTTATAAGCCAACACAGCGTTTAAGAATTTAGACTCCAAAATTCTGATTCCATGTTACTTGATCCTCTATTGCTGCCTATGTTCTTTGTCTTTTTCCCTTCTCAGTTCCATCTTTTTTTAACAGACTTTGAGGCTGGATATAAATGTTTTATTTTGTGATATTATGATAGGCAATAATTTGTTATGACTGAGCTGGCAGGCAGGCATACTATTGTGTTTAGTGCATGTAAAACCCCATCTTGATTACCCAGCTGTACTGGATACAGGTCTGTACCCCGAGGAAGCAGGGGTTTTACTTTATCCTTAGAGATTTTATGAATGAAAAGTAAGGAAGGACTTGTTATTTTAACCTGTTTTCAGAAAAATGTAAATCACTTTCTTTTATTTGGATTTACTTACAGGTGTGCTTCCCAAAGGGAGCTTAAATTGTGCATAATATGTTGCTGAAACTTATGCACCCCTATTTCACATGCAATTGAATTGTGGGTGAAAATGTAAACACTTTTGCGAATGAAAGAAACAGTCAAACAACTAAATAGTTCCATTTAACTCAATAGGACTTAGATGCTTCCAGTTATGTCTGTTTATGTGGCTTGCTGGGCTGGGGTTCTGCATCCCTTATTACTTGACTGTGGGCACAAATTGGACAATTACCATTTTGAAATAGCATTCTTTTTGCCAGTGAACAGGTTGCAGTTGCCAATTTTACCAGGGAAAGGGCCACACCCAGCTGGAATGGTCACTTTGATTATTTCCTTTGGCAAATTGAATTTGCCCATAGAGTGATGCTGTTGTGAGCATCCCAAAATCAATAATGCTTTCATCATTGCCAGAGCCCAAAGAAGTGCCCAGAAAAGTGGGAAAACCATTAAAAATACATACATGACTATGAACTATATTTCTAAATCTTATTTTCCATTATTATTAGCCTGAGCTTCCATCAGCTCCACCTGTGTACTTTGTTGGTGCATAGCATAAAATGTCATTTTATATTATCTTTGGTTTATTTTTCAGGGGGATTATTCAATAAGACTGGCTTGCAACGACCAAGCTGACCTTTTGAATTTTCAAAAATACTCATTCTTTGGTATTTTTTTCATTGTGTTTGACAGACCTAGAAGACAAGTTAAACTTCGTGTTAACAGCTACAGGGGGAAACAAAGTAAGTGTGATGGTTTATAATTATAACCTTTGCTAAAGTAAATATTTTTTGCAGAAAAGTCATCTCAGCAAACAAAAAACAGAAGAAAACACACACAGACAACCAGCAACTGCAAGCAAAAGGAGCCTGCAGCAACAGGAAAATATAACACTCATAAATTAAAATTGTACAAAGGGGTCTGTTCTTCATCAAAAATCCTTTTCAACAGTGATCTTTTTCAAGTTTTTGTCCTAAATAAAAGGCAGAGATTGAGACTGGAATAACTGGGTTTTTTAAATATCTGAAACTAAACTTTTTTCACAATGGAATGAACATGGACGATAACAGGGAAATTGCTACTTGATACAGCACACATTTGTGGGAAAAACCCTAATTCAGGAAGACAGGTTGGTACACGAGTAGTCCCTTTGAAGTCAGTGGGGCTACTGACATGCTTAAAGGGAGTGATGTTGTAGGTCTGGTGGCCCAGGCATTATATGAGAGACAAGGATTTTTGGTGTGGTATATTTTATTGTGAACAGACAGGATAGATATACACCTAACAGACAGGATAGATATACACCTTATAGACTAAAACATATGTAGAGAGAGCCCAGGTTATGTTATATTTTAGTTTCTTACAGTTTTCAAAACTGTTACCATCACAGGGAAGGGCTAAAAACTTTGAAGGTATGTTATAATGAATCTTGAAGTGGTACACAGAGCGTCTGGATTCAGTGCATTACAGACTCAGTGCATGGGTCTATCTTTAGATTATTTGCTAAACTTTCATAGAAACAGGAACTGGGCGAGTTTGTTTTTAGTTCAGTGGTGTTCAGCCTTCAGCCAACGGGCCAAATCTGGCCCCTGGAACCATGTCATCCAGCCTGCGGGCAGATGGCTTCTGCTTGTCTCTAGCCCAGTAAGCTAAAGGGGCAAAGTCCTGTGTTAACCTTATCACACTCCTACACACAGTAGCTCGTCCCTGAAGAAGCAATTGAGCTGGCTCAGGGTAAGAGAATACGATCTACTGTATGCAGTTTGTAGAATCGTTGATGAGGCTTGCAATATGGAAACAGCACTTTATTATTTATAGATACTTATATGAAGAGCTATTTACAATGAAATAATAGCAGTCTTGATACTGCCTTTGCAAAGGTCTGGAGCTTAGTCTTGCTGTTGTCCTGCAAGGAAGCTCCTGCTGCCTTTCACAGCCTGTCTTCTTGGATGCTACATTTCCTGGACACTCTGTATTTCTAGAAGAACTTATGCCATGTCACATAATCAGCCATAACTCTGGTGGGAAAAAATTACCTGGCAAAAATGAGGTGTGCATCTTATCTGGGCATGCGTGGAATATAAAAAGATGCAAGATTTTGTGATCGTATCATTCATGACTTCCATCCACATAATGTAAAGAGAGGTCTAGGTGGTTGCAAATCTGTTTTCTAATAGACAAAGTTCCAGTGTAAGGGGGCCCCATATTGAAAAGGCCTGTACATGGCCCCTTGTGTTTGAAAAAAGAGGTGTAAGTTTAAAATGTCTCACCTGATTATACAGATGCTCAAGTGTCAGATTGGGAAAACAGTATTTTCTAAGGGAACCAGTAACCAAACCATTTGACCTTCAAAGGCTACCTTTAATGCCAGGAAGAAGTCAGCTGGAAGTCAGGACTGTTCATGAAGTAATGATCTTTTCTTCTCCCTTGGGAAAGCAGTGCTAAGCAAGCAGACTGCCACATTCTGCACCACATAAGATTCTTTGTGTGAGGTCCCTGGGCTGAGGACTGCCGTAAGACATTCTCAAAGCTGTGGCCAATCCAGCAGTCCACTGTTGACACCATTTGTATGTAAAGGAGCCATGAGCCTGCAAACCCCAGCTCGTCATGGGAAACCCTTCTCTCACTATGAGGTTAGGTAAAATATATTGTGAAATCAAGGTTCCACAGTGCTAATGGAAACTCCTTGATTCTGTGGTTAAATCTCCTGAAAAGGAAATTGTTGAGTCCACATTGATGGAGTTAGTTTTATATCTCCCTTTTGTTTTTTTGCGCTGTATAAAACCCAAAGGAAAAATGCTTACAGGCACAACCATCTGCTCTCCTAAAAGTATCATATATTTTGGCAAGTTATGACATAGTACACTTCATTTTAAAAGGTGCCAAATGACTAGGGCTTGCAATATATATTATATGCTTCTTAGTTTTACATTAAAATATTTCCAGAAACAACTCTTCTAGCTGAAGAACATTTTTTTTAATATATGTATTGCCCATTTGTGTACAAGTGAATCCTCCTCTATCCACCATATCACTTTTTATTCTTCAGTCTTATGTAACTGTACTTCTCATACTCAGGTCCACAATCCTCTAGTCATATGCAGCACCACCTAATGTCTTAATGCATAAATTCAGGATGTGCCTATATCTTACTGATTAGAAGGACCCTGTTACATCTTACGCTGTGAGCTGCACAGATGTTGATTGGTTTAGGGCTAGCTTGCAGCAGTCATACGTTCAATTTGAGCAGCACATCTCTGAGAAGTGGCCACATCTTAATGGACCAGGAGCTGGGTTGTGCAGATCAAGAGAGAATCCTGCCCTGGAGTTATGTAACTTTGAGCTACATAACAAGTGCTATAAGCCATTTTAAAGTGTTAATGTGCAGATAATCCAGAGGTCAAGAGCTCCAGGAACCACCCAAAATTACTGTGTAACAAGGCTTTAACATATGCAAATCTGTCCTTCTTCTGTGTCTTTCTATCAGAATTTTTGAAACTCCTCCTGTCTCACTTACCTGTTACTATCAGTTTGCACCTGACAGGCATGTCTAGATGAGTGCGGATGTGCAGTATGTGGCACCCCAGATGTGTCTGCAGTGCTGCACACCACGCGCACTGCACATGCAGGCGTTCTCCACACTGCTGCTAATTTGCACCACAGGGATGTGCGGGGTTTGACACTGGGAGATATTGCGCTGCTGCTCTTTGTCCCCAGGGAAATGCACATTCCCGCTCATGGGGATGTGCCCTATCAGTCCATTCAAAATGCAGATATTGAAGGACTGTTTCCTGTGCTGCCTGTATTACTCTTATATTCAAATGCCTCACCTTTTTCTACAGCTTCCTCTTAAAGTCTTTCACAACCTTGTCCCTCCCCACACTCCTAACTCCATTTGTCTGTTCTCTCTTATTGGGTTGGTCATAGCCTCTTACACTGATGCTGGCTTCCTTTAATTCTTTGTCAGTTTCCCCTACAAATATTTTTGTGTCTTTTTCTGCACCCTCATCATAACAAATCTTCCTTTAACTGACCTGTAATGCTACTAATTTCTCCTCTTTTGAACTCTTCTGAAGGACAGGATTCTGTGGCAATAATTATACAAATTCAGCCCATTGATAAAGCTAAGTTTAAGGAGCAGATAAGGATAATTGGCACGTTGGTTACATAAATAATAACAACAGTAATAAAAAGATCTATATGTCTCTCCATTTGTATAGAGCTTGTATTTAAACTCCTTGGGGCTATGACTATATTCTGCATAGTTTTTTACAGTGACTATTGCAGTGAAAACTTCTTCAGATTTCTTTGGTGGGAGCTATTGCACAACATAATAAATTATGTGGTCAGTGACTGCTTCTCATAAAATCGTTGGAATGACTTCTTGGATTATTCTTTGATAGTTTATCAGTTGCCCTCTAAAAATGTTTTAGTTTAGAACTTTTCTAGTATTCTTATAGTATCACCTACCAGTGGTGGCAAAGCATTCGGGATGTCTATACTGACCAGTACATTTTTTCCTTTAACATATAACTTAAATTTACTCTTCTTTAATTGTAAGCCATTGACCATTGCATTACTCTTTAATGTTATTACTACTCAATTATGTATAGACAGTTAACATTCCTGCCCTTTATTGTGTTTGCTTGGCTGGAATTGCCTCTCATTTTCTAGTTTTATGACCATTACTGTCTGTGAGGAATCAGATCTGTATCTATTAGTAGTATAACAAAGCAAGCAAGTTATTTATCGGTCATTCAGGCTAAAATACATTAAATTGGTGTCCACTCTGTCTTCTTGTTTTATGTCATGAGTTTGTGTTGGTTTACACAGAATAACTTATTCCTTCATGAGTTACAGTAGGGCTGGCCAAGCAATCAGGGAAGGAACAGGCAGCCAGCAGCCCAGGAATATAGCCAGGTGCCCATGGCAAAGCAGGAGTGGTGACTTCCAGTTGTTGCTGTGACTGAGAACTGACAGCAATTGCTTCTTTTTTCCACCCCCTCCCCCAGGTCAGTGCCTGGAGAGGTTGCCCCTATTGTCGGTCCACACCTCAGTTATGCCACTGCAGGCAGCAGATGGAGCAGAGAGCAGAAGTGCTCATCAGGCAGGGAGTACAGAGTAGGAAGCAGAAAGGAGAGCAGCATATTGGGCAGGGAAAGGGATCAGAGTGGCATGTAGAAAAGGTGCAGGGCTCACTTGTGGCTCACTTGTGGCACACCTGCCAAAAAGTTTGGCTCCCACTGAACAGCACGCAGCTTATCCTTTGGTTCACATATAACAATCCTTTACAACTCAGCTTCTCCAAATCAGATTATAAACTGTTAAACAGGTTTTTAGCTGTTTTTGTCATATCACCAACTTTCTGCATTTGCAAGGACACAGAAAAAGACAACAGCAAAGTACTGTAATTAGTTTCAAACCACTCCAGCCAGTCAGCTTAAACTGACAGGATACCTTTAAGAATTAAACAGTCAGTCACAGCGCATTGCAGTAAACTCACCGAAATTTAATATCTTCCGAGAGACTTTTCAAAGCGGGCATTTAACTGAACTCATGTAATGACACTTAATTGGATATTTTTTGCTAGTTTCAGTCAATTGAAATCATTATTAATGTGAAGCACAAATGGAACTGAATTTGAAGAGGCACTATTGAAACTCTCATCTCATAATGCCAATAGAGCATAGAGCAATTATTGTAACTCCTGTGGCTGCTAATCTTTCGGATCTGATTAATTGCAAAGACTGATACAAATCTCTATTTGCAGGATAGATAGTAGCCTTGTCTCATTGCTTACCTTTGACTGAAAAAACCCCAAACCTCCAACCCATATGCAAGAAAACAATATAAATATACCAGCAATGGAAAACAATTGAAAGCCAATTTTTTTTTCCTGGGCAAATTAGCAGCTTTACAGAGACAGAGCATGATGAAGCCTATGTCTCTTGCTTTGGAATGCAGTGAGGAGAATGTATAAATGTCTTTCCTTTTAAAAGTTTCCTTAGAGACGCTCCATTGCTAGGAAGATTTGCTACTAATTGTACTTGAACTCATTTATCAAAATCCTTCACATCTTTGCTTATTTTCCATCACATTTATCCATGGCTGTGCTTTCATAACAGCCACAGTGCCTTCAGGTGGGATGGAGGGACATTAGGTGCCATCACACTAGTGCCGGTTCTTTGACAAGTGACAGGTAGCTTATTTCTTTCCCTTAGGGGTGGTATAATTTATCTCACCAATGAGTTCAGCCGAGGGCCTTGAATGTTAACTCAAATTGTGACTGGGGATGCATAACAAGACTATCTCTGGTACCACCGCACTGACCAGGAGTATATCATGTACCCAGCCTGCAGAACAAAATGCCTGAATATATGTTTAGCTCCTACTTATTGGAACAACCAAAGCAAGGAAAATCCCTGCTTGTAGGGAAGAGATAATATGGCATGACTGGATTGACATGTCCCTAAATAATTTTAATGAAATTAAATATATGTACACATTTCCAAAATAAAGTTGAATGCACTTAGGGCTAAGAATACTTTTCAGTAACATAAGAGGGAAAAAAATACAGGGATGTTGTAATTATTATTTTTTTTATAAACACAGGAAATACAAATTTAAGTATACATATTGAAGGTAGCCAGACAACAGTACAGTTATGAATACATGTTTATGATCCTAGATTAGTTTTAAGTGATTTGTAAAAACAAATTAGATTTATTTCCTTGTTTCTAATTTGTTTTCATGGGGGCCAGAGTGGCATGGCACAGGCACCAAGGCATATGGTTGACAGCCCAGAGTTTGCAGGTTCAAGGCAATAGCAAAAGTGCTCATGGTGCAGCCCTGTCAGAGTCCAATAAATCTGCGAGTTCTGCTAATACCTTGGCACAAAAGGATGAAGGAAGGAAAGGTTTGTTTCCAAGATTTTCCTACAAATATTTTGAACATTACCAAAGTTATTGAATGAATGAGGGAGATAGGACAAAAATCAATGTGTCGTTAAAAATAAGTTAATTTAATTTGGGACCACAAATGTTAAAATGACTTAATTATCATATTAATAGTTCATGAAATCATTAGTGGGCAGAGTTAAGGTTGCCCTAAGTGGGTAATCTTTAGCTTAAGGATAATTAATACAAACCTGTAATGGATTTTACCCTTAAAATGCTAAATCGCTACAGACAGGCTGACCTCCAGATTAATGCAGTAGTAGTGGTAGTAGTGGTAGCAGTAGTAGTAGCAGCAGCAGCAGTAATAGTGGTAGTAGTATATTGGTTTAAAGGGCTGTTACTGCAGGAAGCACTTTGTGAAAGAGTAAGGAGGCAAGAGCCCGGTCCCTAAATGTATGGCTCTGTGTTTTACTTCTAAGCCTTTATCACTGTTTTAGTTTCCAAAGTAGTGCCTACTTAAGAGTGCTGTAAGTAAATATGAGCATACAAGTCATTAATAAAGCACTTGAAATACAATATTTTATCAAGTATGCCCTATTCACAAGATTTGAAATAAGTTTAACTACATGAAAAAAATTTAAAAGTCTGTTTAATTGCTAGCATCATTCAGAAAAAAATATGGACTCAGATGCTAAATTTCTTAAAGGATCCAGGCTTTAGACATTTCTAATTTATAAATCAATTAACAGATCTATTTGTAAAAATATTATGTATCCAAGTAGTAAGTGCTATATATACTATTCTTTCATTTTTAATAAAGAGTTGAATCTATGCTTTATGTTCAAAGCAGTACTCAACCTTAACTATAGAGTCATAACTGGTTCTTCTATTGTAGTATTTTTCATCTTAAAGAATCCTGCTGGTATAACTAGCTTTATTAATAATAGGCCAATGCTATATACCCTGTTCATACAAGTTACTTTGAAGCCAATGTTACTGCTCCCAGAAGTGGATGTAAAACAGATTCAGACTAGAATTAAGGTGTTAACCTTTCACAGTGAGGGTAATTAACTATTGGAACAACCTACCTAAGGACCCAGTGAATTCTCCATTACCTGAAGTGTTTAAATCAAGACTGGTTATCTTCCTAAAAGGTATGTAATAGCAAATGCTGAATTTCAGGCAAAAATTCGTGGGTGAGGTTCTTTGGCTTATGGTTTACAGAAGGTCAGTTTCAATAATTATATGGGTCCCTTCTAGCCCTAAACTGTGAATTTATGAATAGATCAGAGGGAAAATGTTTTGCATGATATGTACTTTTCCAATAAAATGCAGACTGAAATGCAAGGGTCCAGGCACAAAAAACACTGTGCAGTAGTTCAAGGCAGGAAAGTGAAGGGGAAAAAAAACTCCATATTTAACTGAACACACACTTTGGATGTGGCCAACATAAATATGGCCATTATAGTGGGGGGAATGGTCTTATTCTTGTGAACAGCCCCCTTAATTTTTGATAAATGCAAGACATTAGGTCTTTACTAACTGTTACTCCATTTATAGAGATGATATTTATATCTGTGCATTCTATAGCTGGCATTATTTGCCTCCCTTTTGTTAGGAAAAATCCTTAGCCATAAAGGAAATCCAGAGCCTGTCTACACAAGACGCTGACTGTGCTCTTGCAGAATAATATTGTGCAGTATTGTGTCACAGCACAGACAGTGCTACTACGTTACTGCACCATATTATTAGGCTACTGTTCGGTAGTGTCACCTAAAAGATGTTGGCTGGCACTACTGCATAGTAACTCTGGTTACTGTGTACTTATTTAGTACTTGCTAATACAAGTTCCAAATAAATACTCAGTAACAACTCCACAGGAGTGTGTCTTGTAGACACATCTGCAGAGTAGCAGACAGGTTGCTTTGTAAATATATTGTAAATCACAGTAAATTGATTGTTTATTTATATAATGAATTAGATATCATTCATTTCAAATACTTACATTAATTAAGTGAAAGGAGCTGAGGAGATGCATTGCCTGTCTATTCAAATGGTGGAGGGAAAAACAGCAGAGTCATGTGAGCTTGTTGGTACATTTTAAAAGATAGTAAACATCACTGCTATATGCAGTCCTGGAAAAAGTCTGGGCCACAATCACAGAGGTACTCTGCACCTCTCTGTAAAAGCACCATTGAGACTTAGACACCATGTTCTTGAACACAGTTTAAATACATAGGCAAATGTCCTAATAGACGGAGTGGTAGAATGGGACAAGTTATTCTGTTCTTGAACCTGTTGGTAATGTATTAATGAGCTTCCATTTCACTTCCAATTTCTGTGATTCTGTTTTCATATATCTAAAATGAGAATAATGATATTGACTTCCTGTGTAAAGAATTTTAAGATCTTTGGATGAAAAATTCTATGTAAGATCTATGTATTATTATTGCACATTGGACACACTGGACTTTGCTAGACACTTGCCAAAAGGGCAGGATTTTAAACAAATATTACTTTCCCTGCCTATTTAAGATCTTTTTCAGCTGAAAATTTGAATAAGGAATTAATATATTTTTATATTTATAATTAAACAAAATGAGTGAAAAAAAATAAGAATGAATATTTATTTTAAATTAAGTATAATCCTCAACAAAGGTTTTTTTTGTTAGGTGAAGATGGAAAACTAAAGCTGTTAGTCCCATATGTAGTCAGCAATGTAATGAGTATAATTTGCCACTGACTAATAAATCAAAAGTTTAATAGCCGGAGTAAAAGCTTTTCTAGCACATGCAAGCAAGATGTTTTCATACCAGACTGTGCTGCCAAAAAGTTAAAGAGCAACTGTAAAATTTACAGTATGATCTGTAGCAGTGAGAGTGCAGATGTGCAGTAATATGTTCCAAAGGGAAGACACCTTCAGCTTTGTCCCTTTTAATGACTTTAAGGAATCTTCATGGGGTAGACATCACAATACAGACACCTGCTGACTGGAAAATGCTAAATAATATAGCTCGTGGTTTCTAGTAGACATTTTTAGAATAAAAAACTAAACAATCTGAATAAAGAAAGATACATTTTGTTTGGTAATTATGTCTTGACTGTGAGTGGGTACCTTTAAAAGACCTTACAGTTTGAGTGTAGTAAATATGCATGGCAGAGCTCTACTGTTTCTGGGAGTATAATAGTAGGAATTTGTGACTCAAAATGAACATACTAGAGCTGAGCCATCTCTAAATAGAAAGTCTCTCTAGGGCTCTATCATTTATATACTTAAAAGGCAGGCAAAATTGCTTTGTTTCCCCCCCCCGTAAGGCTTCTTACCAACTAGCTTTTTGGGTGCAGATTAAAAACTCATCATCACATTCCTGCAGTCAGTCATCTTTAACAACTGTTCAGCTCTGCTGCATTTATTGTCCCCTAATATGTTTAGATGTAGATTGGCAGCAGTGTTGATGGCCTTGAGTCAACTTAGGCAGTATCAGTAATGGGATATAGACTTTTTAACCTTCTAGTCATTGTTTTAAATTTGGCTGAGATCAGTAATGACTCTAAATAATTAACTTGGGTTCAGTGATCTAGTTAATCTGATCTATTGCATGGATATTGTTATTTCAGGATGAAATTCACCCTTGTGCAAGGGATAAAAACAAAGCCTATATTTGTGTGTCTACACGAGAGGTTTACTGTAGAGCTGCTTAATTAACTCTTCGGTAAAGTCTCAGTGTCTAGATGTGTGGTCATATTAGGCCTCAGTAAACTAATTAATGCTGCTGTAGGGTAGTACTTGTCAACACAAATAGTATCCTATGATGGTGTTATTTAGCCAGCCATAACGTGTGTATAGATGCTGATGGAGCTGGCTGGAACACAAGGCTGCTGCAGTGCAAGGGCTGCCTGCCAGCTAGCCCTGCACTGGAGCACTTTTGTGCCTCAGCCATCCCCTCCTCCCCCCAAGCATGTTGAGCTGGGTCAGAGCAGCCCTGGGCTGGCAGGCTGACCCCCTCCCCACTCCCTCCAGACCTCTTTCTAGCTGGGGCTGCTCCAACCTTGCTCAATATGTTATGGCCTTGACTGCACATGTAAATGTGGTGCCTGGGAGCTTTAAACTCTGGTGTAAACTATGCCGGAGTTTATTCATTTGCATTAATTGAACATGTAGACATGTCCTGTATAAATTAAGTCAAATAAAAATGCCTAGCTAAATAGTGTTTGTGCTGATCATCTGGAAAGAAATGAATTACACTCTGACTGGATTAAGATGTGTCAGTGAATTAGTGGACTTTCGCTAGTTTCTCCTACATAGGTATTTGTTTCACAAATCTAGCTTTGCAAATAGACACTAGCCTAGTATTCATTATGGGAGTCTCACCATAAGGATTGGTTGTGTTGGGATGAGAGAAGGGGACTGGATCAAAGCACCAAATGAAGGTCAACGTTGACATGGCCTGAGCTATCACTGTGTTGAAGATGAACATAATACTTGTCTTTCATGCTGTCAGTTCAATCCTTCATGAGTCATTATTGTTTCTTTTCAGTGGACTTCCCTTTGGCAAATTCTATAGATAAAATAGGCCAGTACCTCAGGCAAACTTTCAAAAATTTGTAAAGTTAGGGCCTTGTTTGGCAAGACAGGACCTCCTTCACAAAGGCAGAACCTCTTTCACAAAGGCCTCCCTCCAATGCGTTTAAAATCCAATGTAATAGGAATTCTTCTTTTAATATTTTGGCATTAAAAATCTTCCTGGGGAAAATAAAGCTTATGCTAGACACATCTGATTTAGTTAGTCTATAGAGGTGCAAATCTACCTTGCCTTCTTCCTGACTAAGGACTAATATGGCTAACTACTGCTCTCTGAAAATTTCTGTGACCACCCACCATCGAGGATCAAGCCATCTCAGCGGGAGTATTTGAATATGCGGAATTGGAGGTTAAATTCTTAATTCAATGTAGATTATTTTAGATCTCCAAATCCAGCTAAATCCTATATTATCCAGAGATTGGCTCACCACAGGTAGTTCATTTTCACTACTTATATCCTGCAGAGGCATTTTTCCCACAATACCAAGATAGAACATAGGCATTTTTATAACAGCTTGGATGCTAACCAATCTGTTTAATCTGTTTAATTGCAAAGTCCAATATTTGCTTCAGCATAGTTTAATGTTCTTCACCCATATTTTATGTCCACAGTGAAGAAAGGGCATTATATGTCATAAAGACTAATAATGTTGAATTTTCTGTCTTGGACATCACTTCCCATAAACCAATTAATATCTCTGGCACTGGCACTGGCAAACAGCGAGGTGGGTTTTTGATAGTCCCCCCCCC
>NW_017729024.1:71176244-71198536 GCF_001723915.1 Gavialis gangeticus | reverse complement strand
CGGGCCCGGGCAAAAAGGGGGGGGGGTTTTTTATATCCCCCCCCCCCCCCCCCCCCGATTCCAGCTGTGGCTAGAAAGGTCTCTTCTTACAGAAATAATTTGGTATATTAGAAGAGATGCAGCAATTTTGAATAACACTGGGACAGAAATGTAGTTGATGTAAGTGGACATAGGTCCAGTGCCTTCTATGATATTACACTATTTTATTGTGGATAAGAATCTGATCTACTGTGATTAAATGGTGTTGTCAATGAGAAATGCACAGGGATCAAGAAATTCACATGTTAAGATTTCCATGGCAACATTAACATGATTACATTGCAGTTACAGCGTGTGGAATTTTGGATTAATGACTATGTTGTGAAATGCTGTCATACATACCTGTACAGTATATATATTGTATTGAAGTTATTTTTTATGTGGCAGTCTTAACCCTTTACTTTCCGAAGTTCTAAGGATTTTAAATTCTCAGCATCAGTATATTAACATTTTTTAAATGAAATTTAGAGAAAAAGGAAGAGGAAAAAAGAAAAGAACTTTCAAAGGAAAAATAGATTAAACCACATTTCATTTTAAATTTTGTATAATATCAAGCCTCTCACTGAAAGAACTCTTTATTTCCCACTCCTAGATCTGGACTAGTATAGTTTTGACCTGTCTGCATTTTACCAAGGGTTCATACAAGACTTCCTTACTAGGAGGGTGGTGAACCACTGGAACAAGTTATCTGGAGAGGTAGTAAAATCTCCACCCCTGGAGGTTGTTAAGGCCCAGCTTGACAAAGCCCTGGCTGGGATGATCTAGCTGGAGATGGTCCTGCTTTGAGCAGGCGGTTGGACTAGATGACCTTCTAAGGTCCCTTTCAACCCCCATTTTCTATGATTCTATGATTCTGCTGACAAAGGTAACATGATCAGCATTAGAGGAACTCCTGAAGTCAGTACAGGAGTGTGGTCCTCACAGAGGGGATACAGCCAAGATTTACTTGATTTAAAACTGATATTAACATCTGCCATTTGCAACTTTATTGTGGTCTGCAGGCAAGATAATATATTGTAGCTTTCAGACCTGGAGCAAGCTGCTACTTACAAAAGCTTATGCATCTCTGAGATGTAAATTTACACTGCCTTCTGCCTGATTTCAAACTAAAATGGCTAATTACCTTTCTCTTTTTCTGACTTACACCAAGGAACTGGCCTAGATCATAGCTTGTTTAGATTTACTTCCCCTGTTTACTTCTTCAACATAAACTATGATTTATAATCCTTTGATTTATATTTCATTCTGAGGGTAGCATTGCTTTTTGTTTTATGTCTGAATTTGATATTCTCATATCCAGCTCGACCTTGAGGCATGCAAGTAGTACTTAAGGGTGCTGAGAGATGTGGGGGGAAAAACCCCAAACTACAGCACGTTCTCTGAAGAGGCAGCATGTTAGTACGACTCAACTCTGCAGTGTCTATATAGATCGGGTGCTTCCACGGGGCTCTTTGGCGCTTTTATCTAATAGCTATTAGATAAAAGTGCCAAAGAGCCCCACTGAAGTGCCTGGTCTATACAGACATTGGGTGAACCAGGTCAAACAAATGCAATGACTCTTCTGGTAATGCACTGCACTCTGTGTGGGGGCACACCGAGCTTAAAGTGCTGGTTTTGTTTTTCCACATCTGTAAGCAACCTAAGTGACTAAAGTTAGCCTTGTATATGGCATTTCAAGTCATTTTTACAGATTTTAGATCTTATTCCCTTGGGTAGTTCACCTTGTCCTTCTAAGCATACTCAGAAGACATATACCATGTCCACTTATATATTGTTGTAAGTTGTGGTCCTACTCCACCCAAGAAGGTGTATACACTCATGTAAGTTCCTGAAATGCTACTTGCAGGAAAAACACAGCTAATGTTGTGATTCATCTAAGAGGAAGAGGCCAACCTTACCATTTTTAGCCCAAGAGCCTAATGGTTAAGGAACTTGTCCATGGAGTGATAGACTGAGCCATCTGGAGTCTAAACCCATATCTCCTAATTCCTAGTAAAGTAACCTAACTATCAGGCCAGAAGCTAGGTAGGACCAAAAACATCCCGGAACTTACCTTTTGAATCTGGCACACTGGGCAGCTAAGAGGGGAAGGTATGTGGAGCCAGATGGACAGCAAGCTGAGAAAACCTTCATCTGTGCCTCAGTGAGATAGGCACTGTCCTGGAAGAGAGTCCACAGATGCCTTAGGAAGGAACTTTGCAATAGGCAGTTATGGTGGTCCAATAGGACTCTGTGAAGGGGCCAGGCAGCTTCTAGGGGCAGGGGAGAAATGTCCTAGCCCCTGCTCTGATTGCGGAGCCAGGCCCAGGAACTCCCTGCTGATGGGGCATGGAGACATTGTCCTGGGCTGGGCTGTGTGCTCACAGCCCACCCCAGCAACAGGCAGCTCCTATGGGCAGGGAGTAATCTCCCAGCCCCAGCTGCAGTTGTGGAGCCAGGGCCAAGAGCTGCCTATTGCCAGGGCACAGAGATGTTGTCCCAGCCCAGAGCCCACCCTGGCAGCTCAGGAGAGTTCTCCATCCAGCCCAGAGTTGGCTGGGATTTGCCCCAGAGCAGGACAGGACCCGGCTGGCCCTGGGCTCCAGTGCATGGGGAAGCCTCACTGGGCATAGTCCCCATGTGCACAGGGTGGGAGAGCTCTGCAGCAGCAGCTCTCCTGCCCCGTACACATCAGGACGCCTCCTGATGTGTATAGGGCCAGGAAACAGCTGTCTTCTGGCCCTGTACTCCCTGCCAGCCCCTGGGCTAGCACCCAGGGGAAGCCTGGAGCTCCCCTTGGCTGCTGTAGAGGGGCAGAGCAGGGAGGGAGCAGCTTTCTCCAGGCTGCTCCCACTGGGGAGCCTTTTTTCCTGCATCTTAGCATATTAGCATGATTTTGACTTGAGGCTTTAATACGCAGTAAAATAGGCTACTGTGCATTAAAGTTCACATTTAGATGTTTCCAATATTTCTTAGAATTTATTTTCTCATTTCAAGATATACTTCTCCACTCTGAGTCTTCCTCTCAGTGGAAGTTGTACATAGTGTTTTTGTAAATACAGGACCGAGACAGCTGAACGACACAGCCTACTATATTGTTTATCCACTCATGTTGATGGGAACTTACGCGGGGGTGTTGGAGTTATCAGGCACTTGGCTTCAAGATGTATACATCTTTCTAGTGTGCTATAGTACATTGTATTTGCAAAATGAGGACCCAACATTTCTTGTCTTTAATAACCTGAGGATCATTATTGTTGCATCTGGCAGGATCACACTATTTGTAATTTACACAATGACCTGTTCACTGGGTGAAAATCTATTTCTATCACTTCAGCACATTCTCTATAAAATGCCTTCAGTGCTTTATTACAGGCTTCATTGTGCTGGTCCCTGGAGAAAATGTGGCTGATTTCTCCTCTGATTTTTCTGCATGCAGAGGTTTCAACAAGTAAAGACCCTTTCACATACTGTATATCTTCTCACTGGACTTGACAGATTCTCTTTATGAGGCTAATCTACTACCACACATGTTGGATTTGAATTAGATTTTGGTTATGATTGAAATTGCCAGGGGTGAGTCCCTCTTACATTTTGTATACTGCCCAGCACAATGTGGTTGTGGCCTTTAGTAGTTATCACACTTTCAATAATGAATTAAAATAGAAATACCTTATATGAAACTGTAACCTTAGTATCCAAATTCAATTTCATTTCTATTGCATTCAGTGATATTTAATTTCCTGCAAGTTTTTAATTTGTGAATTAATTTAATGCTGATGAAAGTGAGAGACTAATAATACTCTTGCATAATGCAGGCAGACACTTGCAGGTTTCTATTCCTAGCTTTGAAAGTTTCCACAGCTTACATATAAATCCACGTATATCCTCTGCCTTCTGCTTCACATCAGTGTTATTTTTATTAGTCAGAGGCATAATACTAGATCATGCTAGAAGACAATATTGTCTAAATATTATGAACAGGTGATCTCCAAAAGGTTATGCAACAGAGAATTGAAGAGCTCCCTTTAGGGGAATCTGGAAATCTTCACAGCTGAGAATAGGCCAGGCCTAAGTTTTGAAAATCACTGTTGCACTCTCAAAATAGCACTGAAGTGCTGACTTCCCAAAGGTGTAAGCCTAGTGACATTTTCAAAGGAATCTCAGCACAACAATCTTAAAGCTCATCCTTGTGCCACATGGACACACGAGCTGAGTGTGGTGTTTCCTTGTTTTTAAAGGCAATATTTCCCACCTTTTAATTTAAGCTTGTGCTGTCCATGGACATCTATACACTTGCTCTGGGGTGGAGGAGGAGGAGATGGAGCTTTAATTAGAGCACCCACTTCATCACATGCATTCAGCATCCCGTGCTTCAAAATGGCAGTGGGGGGGGCTTGAACTACATCTCCCCTACCACCACTTTGAAGTACTGGGATGCTGAATAGATGACATGGAGGCTGCTGGAGCATGCTCCAGCAGACTCGATTAATTGAGTCTGCTGTGATGCGTGCTAATTAGCGCATGTTGCAGCAGATACGTGGCACATGTATAGTTCCCCCATATGACTAGCCCTGGAAGGAAGCTCTGACTTCACAGAAGTCTAAGGTGATTTGTAACTGCTTGGCTCTTTCCTTAGTGAAGTCAGCATGTTGTGTGAGAAGGCCCCGGAGGCAGATGGCTAACTGATTTCAGTTTCAACCCTGAGGTCCTTTAAAAGAACCGGCAGATACTTTTCAAAGAGTGCTGACTAAGCCTAGCTAGTCGTGCTAGAGTTTCAGTTCTAGATCTCTCTAGACCTCTTTATAGTTCACCACGGAAGTGCATGATGACTCCTGTAGTTAGCCTGTGCATGGTTTGCACTTCTGTGACACTGAGAAGGATTTTATTTAGCTTATACCAGACAGTGACAGCATTATCTTCTGTCTATTGCTTTACAAGTATGGTGATTTAGGGTATATACAAGTGTTACATTTAACACTTAACCCAATCGAAAATGGGTTAACCCATTCTAATGAAAACCTGAACATGTTCACAGCACAGCCCTGGGAGTGGAAAAGCCCAGCCACTTGCCCCAGCCCCACATCTGTGCTGTTCCTATCCTGCCCCCCAGCAGGCTATCTTTAACTCCCTGACTACTTCTCCCCCAGATCAGGCAACTCCCCCCACATGGACCCAAGAGCTCCCCATTGGATGTGCCAACACCCCCAGGAGTCACCAGCCCCCTGATCCTACCCATCACTCCTCCCTGAGTTACTTACCTCAGGTTGCCTGTGCTGCTCCCAGCAGTGGCAGAAGCCCACACATGCCTCTCCCAACTTAGGAGTAGGGAGCTTAAAGTAAGCTACCTAAACCAGGTCCTCCAAATGCATGCTCACATCCTTACATACACCCATATGTTTCCTTAATTGTCTCTCATGTATATGGGTATGGTGGTGCACTGATGTGCTACCACTGGGTTGCTTCAAAATCCCCTGAATTTCCTTTCAACCCTCTGCTTCCCCATCCACATTTCTTGCCTCCTTGGATCCTCTGCTCTGAACTTTGTCCTTGCTCTAACCCTCAGAGTCAGTTATCATTACCAGGCACTCTTCACTCTCATTCTTTGCTGGCTGACTCAGGATTTCTCTATCATCCACTTTCATTTTTGGGGTGTTTCAGCCACAAGGATTAATCAGTTTGGAGAGTGTAGTGTAAAAAGTAACCAGGAAGTGGTTGGCATCTCAGTGCCCTGGTATATTATATCTCCTGGTTCAATCATTCTCTTGATATAAGTGATATGTAGGGACATCCAAGTGCTTTTGAAAATCCTGATTGAGCCCTTACCCTGGCCTATCCTAATGAAGCCTAGCCTTGTATATGCAAGAAAGGTCAGGACCCCTAAACTATTTAGAAAACTGGGATACAGTCAGCTCCTCTGAATGTCCTCAGAGTGTATACATGTAGAGGAGATATTTTCTGAATGCAAATAGGCCTTTTGCTCCAGTGCAACCTTTAGGAAAAATATTGTCAGTCTCTTTGGGTTCATTTAAAAATGAATTTAATAAAATCTGTTAAAATCTGTTTATCTACTCATGAAAATCTATACACATGTCAACAACTTCAAACTTAAGTGCCCTTGTTGTTTGATACCTAGGGGCAGATCTAAGCATTTCTGAAAATTTGACCTTTTTTTCTAAGTGCCAACCTATATGGACATGAATAAATTGACCCATGGCTAGCTTTTCCCCTAATTGTCTGTTGTCTTGCAAATGTGTGCTGTAAAGTGCCAGCTTATATATGTATCACTCTATCGAGTCTACATCTAAACATGAATTGTTTAAAATTGTCTACCTTACATTTTCCATCTGCATAGTTAGTGAGATTGCATGCTATTTCATAAATTAACTACAGTTTCTAACCTGCTGATTCATTTGCACGGGTTAAAGGTGAATGTTCAATGATTTCCACCACAGTTAACATAAACATTGACCTGATCGACTGCAGTGCTCCCTCTGTGCCATAATATAGCCACAGATTTATCATTCCTGCCTTAGCTTTGCTCCAGGCGCCTGATTAAAAAGCCCAGACCAATGTCTGCTTTTATCTACTTACTTTGATTTTCACTTTGGAGCACTTTACCAGGACTGTACTTGTGCCTCCCTGCTGCTTACATGCTTTGTGGCATTTATTGTCTGAGTTTTCCTCGCAGTGTGGCACCAAGGTCTAACTGCATAATATACCTTCTGCATGCAAGGATAATCCGCATCTTCATCATCACTTTACTATACTGGGTATGGTTTCTATAATGTTGTGGATATAATGGGGAAGAAAGCAATCACAAAAGTCCCTGGGATTTTCAAGTTGCCTCAGAAGACTAATAAAATTCACCATATGTTTCTTCTATCTGCTGTGAACCAGGCTTCACTTCTTAAATCCATGCATGAAGCTGAAAGCTTAGCATGATGATGTCATCTAGACGAATAGTTTTTTCTAGTTATCGCTATTAATCATGGCTCACTATTGGCCTATTTAAAACCACATGGGGCAATAGCACTAGCACGAGAACATTTATTAGGAAAAATGATTTTTTGGGGGTAAGGAAATATTGAATTTGCATGTCACTTAGGAAAAGAAGATGAAATTACTTGGTATTGCTTAAAAGGCAGACACTCTCAAAATATATGATGGCACATTGTGATAATCCCATTAACAACATGGTAGTTTTGAGCAGAGAAGGAGACAGCTGAATGTGTAGAGAACTAGGGACCTTATTCTAAAAATGGATACAGGGAAACAAGGCAGTATTTATTTGTCAGGCTTTACACATGCTTTTTCAGTTTGTGATTTCATGCATTTGGATACCAGTGTAAAAATTTGATTACCCATCAGTACCTGTCTCTATTATTGAAGAGTTTGGTATGACATTCATCGTAGATCAAAAACTTTCAGGCCTGACATAAATTCCTTGTTTCAGCAAAGTAGATTTTAGGAAGATTGTAACAGTATAAAATACAGAATGCTTGAACAATCTTTTGTTTCTGTTAAAATAGAAATTCCATATCATTGCCCCTTTTCCTGAATAGCAAAAGGCTATCAATGTGTGCAAACCATATGGTCTTAACAGGAAAAAGAGTTATGATGACCAGAAATAAGAGGGTGATAAAATTATTATACAGCAGTCCTTATATTCCAGGGGAATACTAGAAGCTCATCACCAGCTGTGGTTAGGAAGGATTTTTATTTTTCAGATACATGCAAGTGATAAATCTTGTGAAACATTTCATTTTAATCTGTGATAGGAATAGCAGATTAGAAGACTAGCTGGGACTAGGGGATATCTTCAGAAGTGCTCAGCACTAACCTAATTCTTCTCTCATAGATGTCAGTCAGTGTTTTAGCATCATCTTCAGATGAAGAAAAACCAGTCCACCAATGAGTGCTTATGAAAATCCCATAGGCAATGCATATAATAGGTCAGTCTGGTGGGAGTGGTACTGTTTTTCTGTCATCTACGTTTATGATTTTGTGCTAAGTCCTTTATTCTGAAGGTATATATGGTCATGGCATGGACTTTTTTTTCAGAGAGAGAAGGGAGTATTTTTCTCATTGTAAAAGACTGAAAATTCTTCATATTTTTGGCGCATGTCATGCAATCCTTAGGAGCTATCACCTCACTAATAGAGGGTATTACAATAGTTTAGCTAAATGACAAGAGCAAGAATTGCCAAATTATTATCATACCAAGATAATAGGGGCTGAACTCTGGAGATAAGTGACAGAATGCTGCTCCTACCACAGATGGTACGTGTTACTTAACAGATAGAAATGGACTGAGCATTACACTCAAATTCTGATTGGCTTCAGAAAAAGAGATATAATTACCTCTGTCTGGAACAGAGCAATACCCTTAAAGTCAAGAGCCCAAGTTATCAAAATCTCATCTCTAAGGAATTGTTTCATAATATTTTGTCATATCCAATCAACTAGTTAGAATAATAGCATAGAATAATCCAAGCTGAGTTGCGTGGCAAGGCAGTGGAGAGTTAGGCATTATCAATTATGTCAAAACCAAAGGTGTAAGTTAAATCTGTATACCTTAATATGCTGTCTGCTCTTATTTGCTGATAAAGTTGCTAAAAAATAAGTAAAATGCTATCAGTTTTTAAGCTTATTTTACATTGCAGATGAACTGGAATGGGTTACTATATATCTACGTAATTTTAGGCAGGTGTTTGCCATAGGTTCAGTTTTATATAGAAGGTCACATTAAGTGCAAAGAGTGGTGACTACACTAAGTATAAAATTACTGTCTATATCCTTTACACTGTTAATGAAAGACTTTTACTGAGTGGAAGCAATGTTAATACTCTGTATACTCAAATACCATTAGGAAGAGAGTTAATTCCTTTTTTTTACGGACAGAATGTAGTGGACTTGATAGTGCCGTTTTTTCTTGGAACACTTAGGCTTGGAGAGATGTTTTCTGCAGCCACTCTAATAGAATAATGATAAACATAATGGCAGATAGGTGGGTAGGTAGGTAGATTAGATTGTTTCTATATCTTAGTAGTGCCCTGGCATATAGTAATTGGAATAAAGTGGGGTAAAGAATGAAAATGTTAGGAAAGAATGGTATGGAATATACATCTTTTCAAAGACAGAAAAAGTAGACCTAGAAATCAGGATATCCAATCTCCTTCTCAAGGGTATACAAAGTTTTACTAAATGCAAAAATTACTAAAAAGGAAGTATTTTATTATTTTTTTTCAGTATTTGAAAAGGAAAATTGTAACCACTTTATTCTAAGATGACATTTAAAACAATTTTAAAACAATATTTCTATATTAACAATATGGAACCTTTTGAAACTGAAATGCTACCCTTCCCCCTGCCCCCCCCCATGTTTTAAAAAGGAAATTTTTAATTTCAGGTGAAAGTGTCAAAGCTGTTCATTCTGACATTCATGAGACTTTTTCTTAACTTTTAATTTAAAAAATGTTGAACTATTGGAAATCCCCATTTCTAATGGTACTAAGACACAACTAGTTCTTAATGATCAGGAAGGGTTATCCTAATGACATTATAAAACTCATTATCACCTCTTCTGTCCTACTAATGATCAGTTGGTCAAGGTTTTGTGCCCATCGGACAATTGTTCTTATTATTCTTAATTCTGTACTCCTTTCTGGATTGACTGACCACCAAGCATTAGTTGGAAGATTGGTCTCATTGCAGATTGACTAATCTATGCTGATTGACATTTCATGCAAGCTGTAAGGGAGAATAACCTTGTTTTAGTAACCTTGTGTAATTTGTATGAAAATGACTGTATGTGGTACATATATTTTAAGAAAAGAAGCCTTAGAAACAAATTTAACTTTTAAAGTTAAAACTAATTATAGCTAGAAAAATGTGCATGCTTTACTAAGTTCTTATAATTCTATGAGAATATTACGTTGTGGTTAAGAATGGAATACATTTTACAAAAATGCTTATAACTTCCTTTCATTTTTTATCTTTTGTTTCTTTTAACGAAGACACATAGGGAAGATTGATGATTAGGATATGAAACCACAGGTTCTTGGTACAACTTGCCAAGTGAAAGTTAACTAATAGGTAAGAAGCAAAGATATGAACTAATCATTCATAATGATGAGAATTACAATTTTCTGGCATGAGAATTAAATATGCACTGTCTGTTAGGGTTAGGGGGTTCAATTCACCACTGCTTTGAAGCCAACTGACAGATGAAATTTCAAAAAGTTAATTACAATTTACTAGTCAACCCTGGCTATTGACTGTTGTCTATATAGGTAATAGGCATGCTAGGGATGCACATTGCCATAGCTCCTCTACAAATTCTTAACACACATTCTGCCACACTTACCTACCAGCTCCATTGGTTTGCACGGGGAGAGTTATGAAAACATTATGCCTCTTGAGTGACCATAGTACTTTTGGCAGACTGGTTAAAGAGCTTCAAGTGCATCACTTTAATATAATAATATATTTGTTATTTTCCTTAGAAATGATTATGTGTGTATATCACATAGGTGAGGAAATCGGGTGTCACACATATGGTTATGATGTGAAGAGATGCATACAGCTTTACTGAGCAGTTAACTGAACTGTAATAATTAGCTGATGCAATTTACATGATGTTCCCTTAGCAGATAATCAACCCATGTCACACTATAATCTGACCAGAAAGACTCCATTTAAGGCCTGGGGTCTACGGACAGCCTCCCTACCAACATCCGCATATCTTGTTTTAGTGTAACACAAGAAAACCCTCAGTCTACACATTCTTCATGTGCAGATTTGAATGTTGAGGAAACCTATCTCAACGTAAGCTTGCTGTTCAAGCCTTTTTACCTTGTTCAAGCCTAAACAACTTAGCTCTGTATTCAGGACTGGAATAAATTACAGGAACCTGCTAGGCACCTTTGTAACATTAGTTGTCTGCTGCCTATAATGTAATGAAGGAAAAAAATACGTTTTTGAGAATACCATTTCTGAGACACACCTTGGCTGCATCTACACAAGATGCCGACTGCTCAGTAGTTCGTTACTACTGCACAGTAGCATTGCATGGCATGAAGCATGATGTGACACTACTGCACAGTAGTTATAAGCTACTGCACAATAATAATGAGCTATTGCTCAGTCAGCATCACCAAAAAGACATTTGGGGATGCTACTGCATGGTAACTCCAGTTACTGCATAGTCACATAGTAGTAAATAAGGGTGCAGTAATAACTGTGCAGTCAGAGTCTTGTGTAGACATGGCCCTTGTCTATGAATTTACTACCACTTCTCACATCTACTAGTAGTTGGCCATAGCAACCGTCAGCATGGGAGAATCTCTTCCCAACCTCACTGCTTGTTCAGCACATCAGAAAAACTAGCAGTAAACTTTGAAAATATAACTACAGTAGTAACACTCTTTTAGAGGTAATGAGCAAACCATAACCAAGCAGAAGAAAATGGACTGAGCATTACTCTCAACACTCTTCTGTTGGAAGAAAATTTCCTCACCAGGAGCTGGAAAAATGCTCACAGGCTGAGCAAGCTTTATACCTCACACATAGGGGTGAAAAGGATTGATTGAATGTCCAGTAACCCTATAACCCCAGGAGAGAGCTAATCCAAATTGCTACTTTCAGATTCAGCTCAGGGAGTCAGGTGGGCATTAATAAAATACTGTATAAATCAGTACTGTTTGAGGGCCTTTGAATATTTTTCCTATGAATGATTTGGAGTATAATAATTTCTTATAACTCAACAAATGCACATGGTATGTTAAAAAAAAGATTTTCTTAAATGATGGCTGCCATTTTGAGTTATGTGGAAACTATCAATGCAATAAATAATACATACTGTTTGCACATAGGTTTGACAAAACATTGATTTCTCAGAAATGTGCTTCCTTGTATTTTTAGAGAATGATTTTAGTAGGGGTGAATATTTTCCTTTTCTTTATTTGTCATAAAACTAAAGGAAGTGGATGGATACATTGAATGGTGATCTAATACACAAGATATAAAAAAAGATTTTAGGCATTTTAGTAGATACTATCAACAAAAAAGCTGAGCTTCAGTATAATAAAAGAAAACAGAAGACTTTGCTGAAGCCTTGTTCCAATCACCAGAAAAATTTTAAAGAATTCACAGTGATGAACACTGTCTAAGAACCTAAAGAGCAAAGGAAACAGATCAGTACAGTGCTATGTGCAAGAAGAACAGCAGCATGTTTTGTAGAAACATGATTTGGAAGTTATTATAACAGCACTGACATTTCCATTATAAACCCCTGTTTTCAGTGCTTCATAATTCAGCAATAGGCATTTGCTTTAGGCTAAAGCAGCATAAGAGGCCTTAGCCTAACAGAAAAATGTTTGGTGGAGTGTGCATGTGTGTGTGGGTATGTGTGCAAAATGTAAAAAAGAAAGGGAAATAAAGAAAGATTTGTTCATGAAAATACAAAGGAACATAAGATGCCTTTATTCTGATTTAGCCAAAAGAATGGAAGCTGGATGGGCCTTGCATGCTAATGATTATTGTTCATTTGTTTTGTAATGGCTAGAGGACTCAGCCTAGTGAAAATATTGTGCTCTTATGGCAGGTGTTATCAGATGCTGACATTATATATAGGGATGTATTATAGAGAGATATCTGAGGTAACTTAAATCAGGTAACTCAGGTACTGCCGGTAAGCTAGCCATAGCAGCATGGTGCTCAGGGTGGGCTAAGAACATGGAGAAGGGACTGTCCCTGTAATATACCACATATGGAGTTGCTAATGAAGCCAGTAAGAGTTTTGCAAACAGAGGATTTGCAGGTTCTAGTTTATTACTATGGGACACATCATAATATATGTTTAATATTTTTATGATGATAGTTTTATGACTCAAAAGTTTCTTTTGCTGTTCTCTCTGGGACTAGCAGCCGGGCAAGAAAGTTTTCAATTCTAGTTAGTACCTTGAAGGTCCTTGCTTTAGGGGTTACAAGGAATTAATTATGAATAAATGCAATAGGTGAAGTCCTGGCCCCCTTTAGGCACTGAGAATTCTACTTTGCTATCTTCTTTTTATAATCTTCAATATACAAATTTGTTTTCTCCTTCCAAGTACTTATGTATTTGTATGAAATTATTAATTGAATCTAATCTGTTTTTTATGCAGCACAAACTTTTTTTGAAGCACATTTCTAACTTGTGGAATTTACTGCTACAGGAGATTGTAGAAGCAGATTGTCATGGGGCAGGATACCCTGAGTGGCTGTGATGCTCCTGGCAAATCTGTGACTGTGCCAGCTCCTCCCTGAGGGTGCCCTCTTGTCTTGCCTGCCATGTCTTACTGGTAAAGTAACCTGGGAGGCTACCCATGGGCCTTCAGGTGCCCCGGTCCACTGAACCTCACCAGAACTCACTGGTCCTTGAGCCCTTCACCAGACCTCTCTCCAGTACTATGCCACATGGGGCATCTTGAGCCTTGTGGCCTAATTGTGTGGCTCCAAGCCTCTCCTTTACCACGCCCCATTCCTCACAGGTGTTACACAGATATTGTTGCCTCTGTTGGGGTGTCAGCCTACTTGGCCTCCACCCCTTTAATCTAGCTAGGCCTTCTAGCCTAGGCGCACTGTGTTGGTTGTGGCTTTGAGGCAGTAGCTCCAATCAATCTCTTCTTGTCACTGGGCCCCTGGCCCCTGTCTGCTGCACCCCTCTGGTGCCAGGCCCTCTGGCCCTAATCTGCTGTGCCTCTCTGGCATTGGGCTCTCTGGCCTCTTGTACGCTCTGTGCTTTGTGCACACTCTGCCCACTACAGGTTCTAGAACTCCCTGAGCCCTGAATCAGCTGCTGGCAGGGCTCTAGGTGCTCATGTGCCCCTCTGGGCACTAATGAGGTCTCCATACCTGCCCTTACAACCTCATCCCAAACCACCGGTTCAGACAACAACACAAACATAAGCCCTTGGGCTATAACATAACAATAATGATGGAGGCTGTACTCTGCCTCCTTAAGAAGCCAAACTTCTCCCCAGTATAGTGTGCCTCCTAGCCCTGGGGACCTTGTGAGCTCCTGGTGCCTTACTGCTCCTATAGACTACAGAGCAGGCAACCACCCATCTTTGGGTAGCTCTCTCAATCAGGAGCTTCTTCCCCTGCCAGCCCCAGCCTTGGGCTTATCTGTGCCCGGGGCCCTCTTTCCTTCTGGTCAGCTGACCATCAACAGGTGCCAGCTAATTACTTCATTAGCCTGTTGCTCAGGCAACCTGCAGCTGTATTTTACTGCCTAGCCTGCAGAGCTCTCTGGCTAAGCTGCTTCTTCCCTTAAAGGAGCAGGCACATTTTAGTGCCCTACGACACAACCAGGTTCAAAAAAGGACAGGACACATTTATGGATGGTAGATCTATTAATAGATATATAAAAGAGCTGATAAAATAGCCAGGTAATCATTCAGTCATCCTCTGGCATCTCTAAAGACATGATGGTGAATGCCAGAGAAAGTAATGAACAAGATACTAGGCTAGATGGACCATTGGTCTGACTCCGTATTTCATTTTGTATGTTCCTAATCTAATCTAATCTAATCTAATCTAATCTGTCAGTGTCTATTGCCACTGGTAATTCTTCAGTACTTTTTTGATAAAACATTGATTAGATAATTGCCTTATCAATAACATGTGTTTATGTATCTGATAAGACATTTAACAAGTTATAATTGGGAAAATAAATCTACTTGTTTTAGGCTAAAATCCAAAACCTCTTAAAGTTAACAGGATGTTTTCTATTAGATTAAGTAAGCATTGGATTATTATCTGATTTTTTTCAAGGTAAAGAGATAACAAATTTGCAGTATATTTGCTGAAAAAATAAAGCAATCAGAAATCTCTGGAGTGTTACAAAGGTGAAGTTACAAGTTACACTTAGACCATGCTAAATCTGTGGAATGTTAAGTGTTTTTAAAGACAGAATGTGCTGTGAGCAGTTGAACATTAAGGCTACATGTAGACATTCAGGGAGGTTATATTGTGTTAAAAATGGCTACTTGATCATATTTAGTTCTTCCAGATGTTGATCTTACACTATTTAGGTGGATCTAAGTTCAAACTATACAGAAGTTCTGGGTAGTTAAATGGCCAACATGATCTAAGGTGGTCTCCGAGGTACATCTAACTTAAATTGGGTTAGCCATTTTTAGACTGATCTAACTGTCCTGAACTTTTGTACAGTTCCCAGCACAGACCCAGCCCCAGGATTGGGAAAGCCTCGTCACAGCCTCGGGGCTCTGCGTTTCTTATACCCTCCCTAGCACCAGGCTATTTTTAGCCCTCTGCCCTCCTTCCCACCCTCAGGTGGACAACACCACCACCATGGACTGCCCTCCCATCCTAAAAGTGTCTCCTGTTGCCACCTTCACTGGTGTTCATCAGTGCTGGGAGCTGTGCAAGAAAGTTGGGGGTGGGGGGGTTGGATTACTGGGGGGAGTCAGGGGGCTAAAAATAGTTCCTGGCTCTGTGCAGTGGGGGAGAGAACCCCCCCAAACCCCACCCATGGACCCCGCAAGCTCCCCTGAACCTGCCAGACCGTCACAGGCCCCACCATGGGCAACTGGTAACACCTTACTCATGGGGGGGCACATGACCCCCAGTGACCAGTCAGGAATCGGGGGGGGGTCCCCCAAGGCCAATCTCTCCATGCTGACAAGGGGGGGGAGGGTGAATCTCACTGACTGGGGAGGGGTCCATGGAAGGGGCTTGGGGGGTCAACTTACCAACCGGGGACCAGCCACACTGCTCTCAAAAGTGGGACTCCCAGAAGTGGCCACAGCACTTCCAGAAGCAGCCACAGCCTACATCCTGCACTTGCACTCCTGCCTGCCCCACAGCCCATAGCCTGAGTGGGGAGTGAGGCCTGACCGGGGGTGTACCGGCACTCTCAGGGGGTGCACTTGCACTCCCATGCACACTCTGCGCATTGCTACTGAACCCCACTAACCCCTCTACAGACCCTGTCTGTCCCCAATATCCTCATGGACCCCACTTAACCCGCAATCCCTCCAAGCCCCCCCACAGACTCTGCATATTTCCCTGATTTCTTGCAGACACCACCTGTCCCCTTGATTGCCCTGACTCCCCCCACCTGCTTGCCTCCCCAGTCTCCTGAAAGCCCCTTCCCAGTAGCCCCCATCCCAACTTACCTTAGATTGGGTGGCCATTTTTAACTTGATCTAAACTCCCCCTAACTTCTGTATACAGCCTAAGGGTTAATAACATTTCTTGCCTGCATAGATCTGTCTGACTTGCCACTAGAGGGCTGGCAAGCAAGGCTGTGGCTAGAAGCCAGGACATCTGGGTCCTATTTCTGCTCAAGACAGTGGGAGGGGGGAGGTCAACCTGCGATACTGGAGGAATGCAAATTGCTCATTTATCTTTGCAGAGCAGACTGAATTTACCCTAACACAAGATATATAGCATGGCCCAGAACTAACCCTTGCCTGAAGTGGCATAACTTTGAGATGCTCAGAGGGCACTTAGCATGAGTTAACAAGCTTTAATGTGTATGCTCTTGTATTTTAAGTGCCCTTTCCATGATCTTAGTGTAATGTGTAACTTCACTGTATACTAGAAGGAGCTTTTCATTTGTACTTGTATTTTTTAAGTCAACGTAGCTGATTCTTTTGGCTCTTGTTATTCATGAAATATAAACAAAAATGCGTTTTATCAAATAAATATTTAGAAGACGATATTGCAACAGTATCATCTGTCATTGACTAAGGTATTTGTCAAAACACAGGCCCCTTTCTAAGTGGAATAATACCAGATCTAGTAAACCTTCTCGCATGAGCATAAAGTCTCCTGAAGTTCAAGTGGAAAATACTTGTGTGTTTTCTAAAGTAACATTAACAAATGCAACATACATAAAACTTATGGTGGTAAACAAGGAACTATTTTTTCATGTTATTAGGTAACTTAGATTTGTGCAGAACAGCAAAATGTTAGAATGCTAGCAGCACGGAATAGCAGCAACTCTGATCCTTGCCGTACTCAGCCAGCAGACTAAACAAATTAAATTATACCAGCCCTCTTACTCCAAAAAGTTCACAATCCTCCAAATTCTCCTCCTCCTTTTCAAATACCTTGCAGAATCCTTAAAGCACACTTTAAAGCATGTTTCAAACACAAACCAATGTGAACAGTTTTGAACCAAGGTAGGATAGTGAGTTGCAAAAACAAGGTATTCACATAGAGTTTGAATCCAGTAAGCAACCCCTTCTTTTTCATAGAGGTTGACATAGTCATTAATCAAAGAATGAGAGGGGCTGTACAAATACATATAGCCATTTAGTTATTATTAACAACCTTAGTAACACATAATCAAACGGGTTCCTAACTGCATTCCACAGAAGAAACAAACTTTGTTTCTTTGATTAACTACAACCCAGTACTCTTTTAATTTCCTTGGAAATCTGAAAGAAAGAAATAAGTGTATATGTTGTTACCTATAGGCTCAGAGTTTTCCACTTCATGGGGTTTTCTACCCACCTTCCTTCCTTGCTGCTCTCTTTAATCTGATTCTTTCTGGTTTTTCAATTTCTCTCCTAAATAAACTCCTTGTCCATGTACACACAAGTCCTGAATCACAAAATAAAAGTTCTTCCTCTAATTGACATCGAAAGCAGTTAGCTTAATCGAACTTTAGATGGTTCCAGCTTTTTTTTTCCCTGAAGAAAACCTCTTCTATGCTGTTTTAGTCAGGATCAGAATATAACTAGCCTTTCCATTTGAATTATCACTCTGAACATGTTCTGGCAGAGGCCCTGTAATCTGGACATGTGAAAAAAACAGAAGATAGTGGTATCATTCATTCTCTGTGTGTGAACTGTGTGTGTGGATGATACAAGGAAGCCACAATCAAAGAAGATAGGAAATATTAGCTTAATGTAACAGCCTATAACTGCTGTGGAGCATCAGCCTACCTATCATGTGAGAAAGTCCTATCAATATGGTTCAGACTATAAAGCATCCGTATGCTTGCAGCAGCAGAATTGTTAACTAAATTAAGCTTTTATATACCATTATGTGGAGAGGTGTAGCTGGATGGCACCATACTCTGGGTTGCCATGTAATGCTTGCAGCCAGCTGCCATGGTGCCAATTGCATTGGCATAATCAGCTGCAGCTGTGGTCATGGCTATTTTTGTGCCCCCTCCCCACAAAGGCAGTGATTGAGGCTGCTGCCCCAGTCACCCTCCCTTGAGTCATGCTACTGATTATGTGGCTGTTTTGTGTAGCAAATAACTGATCATGATGACTGCTAAAATATTTAAAATTCTGATTTTATCCTGGGTTGCTGCATCTGAAGCTGTGTTTTGGACTCAGAGGTTTATATACAGGGAGAGAAACTACTGCATGGAAGTCACACAGAACATCTCTAATCAGCCACAGTTAGTAATTAGGCAAGCAACTAATAATATAGGTATTTTGTGCTGTTTCTCTCTATTGGCCTGTAAGCCTCTGTGGAAGCTTGTTGTATTTATTGAGTAGTAAATCAACATTAACGTGCTTCAAGCAACAACATGTTTTTTAATTCTCTATTACAATTTCAAAGCAACTGCCTTTCCAGGTAATACAATTCCCTGTTACACTTCTATGGCAATGGGGCTGACTTGCAAGCTGAATGTTAAAAGAAAACCCTGACTGGCAGATAACTTTGTTTGCATCTTCTTACTTGTTAGAAATAACAATGAAAAGATTCTGCAGCAGCGCCACTTCAAAACTGAATGGAAAACACCTTGTAACTTGCCAGTATATTTAAACAGTTTACAAGAATTCTACCATCTAATTATGGCTACAGTTGGGGGCAGTTTGGGGATAGTTGATTTTATTTATTGATACACAAAGGCTTTCAAATGATATGTAGCTATCAAAAAAGATGTTACAAATTGGACAGAATCATAGAAACATAGAACCAGAAGGGACTTGTAATATCATCAAGTCTGGTTCCTTTCCATGGGCAGGAAGTCATTGGGCTCAGATGAGCTCAACAAGGTGCCTGTCCAGCCTCACCTTGAACACGTCCAAGGGCGACTGCACCACCTCTGCTGGGAGTGTACTACATATTGTGGTGACTGTTACAGAGAAAAAGTTTTCCTTATGTCCAGCCTGAATTTACCTTATATTAGTTTATGCCCATTGGTTCAAGTCCTCCCTTGAGGTGCCCTCCTGAAGAGTTGCTCTCCTAGTTCTTGATGCTCCCCCCGATGTACTTGTAGGCGGCTATAGTTTCATAGTTTCTATCAAGTCGCGTCTCAGCCTTCTCTTACTCAGGCTGAATAGGCCCAGTTCCTGGAGTTTCTCCTCACAGGGCCTACCCTCCATGCCCTTAACCATATAGGTGGCCTTTCTTTATACCCTCTCAAACTTATCTATATCCTTCTTGAAGTGTGGTGCCCAGAACTGGGCACAGTACTCCAGCTGAGGCCTCACCACTGCCAAATAGAGAGGAAGGAGTACCCCCCTGGATTTATTGGCCACATATCGGCTGATGCACACCGAAGTTTTATTTGCCTTTCTGGCAGCCTCATTGCAGTATTGACTCATATTCATTTTACAGTTGATTATGACCCCCAGGTCTTGTTCAGATGCTTTGCCAGCAGTGATGCACTGTGGGTCTCTGGCGCCTGGGGACCAATGCTTGCATTTGCGCTCCCCTCCCCCCATCCTTCTCTTAGCAATACTTAAAGTCACATTGCACAATAAGAACTCTGAAGGGCCAGGCCAGCACCCTCCCCAGGCTGGTGCCCGGGGTCATGGCCCCCTCCAGGCCCCCCTGTCAGTCCACCACTCTGTGCCAGCCACTGGACCACCACCCATTGCATAATTGCAGTGAGGTTCATCCTACCCAGGTGAAGAACCTTGCATTTGTCATTGTTAAACCTCATCTGATTTTGTTCTGCCCATAATCCAGTCTGTCAAGGTCATCCTGGTTCTTTTTCCTATCCTCTGGTTTGTCCACGTTTCCCCACAGCTTGGTATCATCTGCAAACTCAATCATTGAGCTTTCCACCCTCTCATCTAAGTCATTAATGAATATGTTGAATAGCCTGGGTCCAAGCAATGATCCCTGAGGGGTACCACCGGAGATGGCCCTCCAGGATGCGGCCATCCCATCGATTACCACTCTTTGGAAGTGGTCTCTAAGCCAGTTGTCCGCCCACCTCACTGTAGACTGGTCCAGCCCAGTAATCCCCAGTTTGTTAGAGACAATCCCATGGGAGACACAGTCAAAGGTTTTACTGAAGTCTAAGTAGCTGATGTCAACCTCATGTCCCTCATCCAGATGATTAATTACCTGGTCGTAGAAGGACACAAGTTTTTCGGCCATGATCTTCCCTCAACAAGGCTGTGCTGGTTGTTTTTTAGCATCCCATCCATTAGCAGTTTGTAATTGATGGCCTACTTAACCAAATTTCAAATATTTTACCCAGGACTGAGGTCAGACTTGGAGGTTTTAGAGAAGAGCCATATGTCTGATTAAAAGTCTGAAAGATATGCCTTGTAGTCAAAAGCTCCAGGAGATTAGTCTGTTTAGCTCATCAAGGTTAAGGGATGACTTGATGACAGTTCATGAGCATAATAAGCTCTTCAGTTTAGTTTAGCAAAGGTATCAAAAGAGCCATTGCTAGAAGATGAACCTAGATAAATTCAAAATAAAAATTAGACAAAGATTTTTAACAGTGAAGTTACTACCATTGGAATAATTTACCAAGGGTTTTGGTGGAGTCTCTATTCCTCGTAAATTTTAAACTGAGAGTGGATACTTTTTAGAGTATATGTTGTGCTTCAAAATGGGAATTAAGGTGGAGAGGTCCTCATGACCTGTTTTATAAGCATGTCAGGCAAGATGATCACCATCGTCCCATCTGGCTTTATAATCTATGAAATGATTACTTCAACCCTACCGTGTGTTTTTCTCTGCTTTGTTTCACTCACTTGTTGTGCCTTGCTTCATATTAGCTCCTGATCCTGCAAAGACTGCAAGTACATGGACCCCAAATTTAATTGATTTTGGCACATGCATAAATCAGGGCCTGAAATTATAAGCTCTTTGCTACAGGAACTATGTGTTTCTAGGTGTTTGTACAGTACCAATGCAATGTAACCCTGACCCTGGTGAGCTCCTTCAGATACTACTTCAGGCAAATAAATAATGAAGTTATAGAATACCCTAAAGCATTTCTAAATGGTGATATGGAATCATCTTTTGACTTAAAGCATGTACTAAAATAAAAAAGTCAGTGATAGGTTCCTCTCAGGAAAGGAGACGTGGTTTCTTCAATTGTTCTAAATCTTTTAAATAGCTATTTAAATCCATTTTTGGGACTATCAATTGAAGCAGAAAGTAGGCCTTTAAAATGACCCAGAAAGTAAGTTATTCATGAGAAGCAATAACATAAACATTAGCCTGGCTTGCATACTGTACAGGTAGCAGGGCTTAACAGAAACAAAAGCTAGGGATGTAAGACCTAAGTGTGCTGCAGAAGAAGAGGGAGAAAGAGTGAGTCTCTAACAGAAGAAGGGAGAAGGCTGAACTGACATATTGTTATAGAGTTGTATCTAATGAGAAAGGCCAAAGTCAACACCCTCAAGAAACAAACATACAGATATACAGCACTGTTAGATTAAAAATAGGAAACACCGTAGGGGCAGATGCTTGGGCACTTAAAACAATAGGACTTGGATCATATTTTAAAAATTCTGTTGAATTGTGAAATAGCAAAAGAGAACTATTAGAAAACCAAATTATATGTCTGTTTTTGCATCTTTCCTTTTGCATTTTTACATGGTAGGAAAGAAACTCATCAATCCTCCAAGGCCTGTCTAGAAAAAAAAATCTTTAACTTTTGTTATTATACACAAGTCAAGAGCAGGTTTAAAGAGATGGCCAAACTGAAGTAGCAAACTGAAGGGGCTAAGCAGAAAAAATACGAAAAAAAGACAAAGACAAGTAGATAAAAAAAATCCCCATCAATACCGCAAGTCATTCATGAATGATATGGGAAAAAAAATTGTTCAGAATGGTGAGGCTAACTATTGTGTTGGATATTTCATAACAAAAGGCAGCTTTTTTTGTATTGACTTTATCTCAAAGATAGCCACACAAAGCTTATTAATTACGCTGCATTCTCTTCATAAATACATTTCCAGTAGATATTGCACATTTCTTTGTGTTAGCTTCAGTATTTTACAGAGTTTGCACTGAAAGCCTTTTTTTTTTTTTTTTTTTTT
>NW_017729024.1:71172317-71176151 GCF_001723915.1 Gavialis gangeticus | reverse complement strand
AAAACTTTTTTTTTTTTTTTTTTTTTGAGATTAAAAAATATGTCACATTTTTAAGCTGTTGATGTCCATAAGTATTTGTGACTGTCTGCCTGAGGCATGGAAGGTAAGAGAAAGGGTTATGGCAGCTGCTCATCTCCATTTAGGTAAAAGCTTAGTCCAGAACATAAATGAGTCCACTTTCTGTGGAGTTACCTTCTGCTTTCTGGAGCAGATAAAAAGGTGTAAAACTCTTGTTAATGGCATTCTCCTAGGAAATACCTGTTCCTTGCCCTTCTCCTATTCCATTTCAGTTTCTAGGAGTTTTCTTCAGTGCTCGGAGCTTGAATTCCTCCCCTGACAGGCAAGGAGGGAGATGAGCCTGATGTCTGGTAGATAATCTAAAAGTAATCATTATCTTGGTAAGGAGTGAAGCGGGAAGTAATTTTTAAGAGCTCCTCTTACAAAAGAATGAGGGGTCCTGCTCCAGATCAATGGGAAGCGTAGAGGGGCCTCACCTTCAAATTGCAGCTTTGGGAAGATTCTTTTTAGCCCTGATCAACATTTGCTTTACATAAAAACTGTGTATTAATTAACGTTTCTCATTTCATTTCATAAAATTCCAGGGCAGAGCTCTAGGAAGGAGACAGTCTTAAAACATCCTCTTTGGTATTCTTCCTCAGCTCACTGAGGCAAATCTATGCATATCAGAAAATGCAGCAAGAGGAATTTGTAACTATGTTGACATAGCACAATGCAATGTCATGCAGAGCTGCCTGAGCCATCTCTAAATTAGGCAGACTGAGTATCAGAAGTATTATTGCTTTGTTGGGTATGACACTTCGCCGGAGTTTATGAGCATCTTTACACATGGTTGGGGGGGATGGCTTTAATTAAAGTAGCTCTTGGGTGCTACTCTAATTAAAGTGGCCTCAGCGTCTCATGTATTCAGTGTCCCATGCTTCAAAATGGTGGCGGGAGCGCTTGAACTAAAGTTTATGCAGTGAGCTTTAGTTAAAGTGCCATCACCACCATTTTGAAGTGCAGGGGCTCTGAATACACATGACGCTGTGCTAATTAGCACACTCCAACAGACTTGATTAATCGAGTCTACTTTGGCATCTTCTAATTAGAACACGTCAGAGTAGGCACCAGGCATGCGTATAGGTGCCCAATAATATACCCAGTTTTCATCAGGTCTAATTCAGGTTTAGCTTGGCTAGTTCAGCTTTAGCTTGGTACTGCATTCTATGAAATAAGGCTACAAGCTGTATAATGTATAAAGTGGCTTTATATTTTTTATTGGCTACATACTTTGAGCATGTGGAAAGGGCTGAGGAACTGCTATGAACCAGTAGCCATTGTACCTAATTTCTATTAGATGGTGCTTTTTGGGTGAGGAATTAGTAAAAAGTCAAATGAATGTATAGTTTTATATAAGCCTTACAATTTTGCACCAAAATGGGTGCGTCTGCCCCTGCATATTAATGCAATACAATAAACTTTGGTGCTTATCACACCAGAGGATATTACTTTCTGATGTGTATTTACATGTGCATCTGGGATTGCAGCATGCTGAGCCAGGTTGGAACAGCCTCAGCTGGCCGGAGGTCCAGGGGCTCAGCCTGCCTGCCCTGGGCTGCTCCCCCCAGCTCAATGTGCTGTGGAGGGGCTGACTGGCAGGCAGCCCCTGCACTGAAGCACCCTTGTGCCATAGACAGCTGGGACAGCATCTACACATGCATTGCTGTGGAGGTTTTTACTCCACAGCCGGATAGTACTTGTATTTACAAATACAATCTTGCTATGGAATAAATTACCCTAATTGGGCACACACATAGATGTGCAACGTTTACTGCACAGCTAATTAGTCTATTGCACAGTAAATGTCTCTTGTAGATGCACCCATAAGGAAACAAATATTTAGAAATGATGCCTCATTATAAGTAAAATTCCTGTGACTTCTGACACATTCATTTGTATTTCTCTCAAGAGCAATAGAATGAATAATTCAGGAAAAAAAAACATTTTGAATTTTCAACAATGTTAACCTACTGGCACTGAAAATTGTCTAGCAGATTTCTGCCTTTTAAATGAAAGCTACCAAAGAAGAGAGGTCTAAAAAATCCTTATGTTATTCAGAGATTTATCAGTTTCTTGTTATCATGCTAAAACCTCCAAGAATACAAGTGAAAAAAAGAAGACATTTTTCATTGTTTCAAGCCTTTTCGTTTTGTGATATTAGCTTAAGTTTAGTGATGGCCTAGAATAAAGAAGTATGTTTCTGGATAGGATTTGATTTTCCATTGCTTCATTTTCTCACTATTTTTAAAGGAAATTTATAATCCCCTAAAGGCTACACTTTTGTACCTCCTTGTGTAATAAGCTATATTATACTGCTATTTTCACACATGGAAAAATATATATTTACAATACACTGGTGTAAATATAATGCACATAAACCTAAACTCTATAGAATAAAGTTTAAGTTTTATATGAATCTTTTATATTCAGAATCTCTCAATAACAAAGTAACAAGTCATACAGTGTTAGTCCAGGCCTATTTATGGTATGGCGTGCAGAATACTTCAAACATAATATTTGAAAATGGAACTTACTTAACTAAACAGGGGGATCTTGGCTAGAAAGAGTGCTGAGATATAGTTATTTATCTGTTATGTAAAGTAGCTGACGAGTGCTCATCTGTATTACAATGACTCAGTAGCTGCTTAATCCTCAAGCAGGAAGCTTTGTTACCTGAAAAGATGGCAAGTACTTAACTTCAGTGACATCTGCAGACCAGATGATAATAAAAATGGTGGGCTTATGTTTTAATCAGTAGAATGAGGTACAAAGGAAATATTAATAATTTTCAAAAATTGAGAAAGGAGAAAAAATCCAGACCTAAAAGCAAAATACCCATCCCATTTGGTTTGGAGGCCTCTGTAATCTAAACAAGATGTAAGTCATCTATACTGACTCACATACAGCTTATATATTTTTCTTAATCTTTCAGTAGCTGGCCATTAGTATTAGCTGTCTATATGACAGTTTGTAAATGAACTGTGCAAGTTAAAATAAAAAGAAACACTGGACTTTGTTGCCGCAATATGATAACAATGTTATACAGAAAAGATGCCTAGATAAATAAGGCCAATTTATTTACACTGACGCTTTGCTTCTTCATCTGATTATGAAAAGAAAAGATACTGATTTCAAAATGAAATACTTCTATCTCTGTATCTATGGCAATATAAATCATTCCCTTATGGGTGTAATAATGCTGAGCAATGATAAAGTCATACAAACACATAATGAATACAAATGAAAGGTAATAGTTAGCTAAATAATTTGTGCTACATAGATGTATGAAACACTAATTTAAAAACTCATAGCAACCAAAGGGAATATCAATGAGAAATAACCTAGAGCAAAAAAGAATCAGTTTGATGAATTGGGCTATATTAAAGAAGTTCCACTGCTTTTTTTTTTTCCCTCAGCAATAGAAGAGATAGAACTTTCATGTTAAGAGAGTCATATTTTTATCCTCAGAAAAATGAAAAATTAGAGTCTTTTCCTTAAGGGAAGAACTTTGCATTAAAATCTGTTGGTTCCTTTAGAGACATTTTCAACATAAAGCTTTTCAAGCTAAGCTAAGGGAGGAAAATCAAAAGGTTCATTTTACTTGGAGCACCAGAGCTAAAAAAAAAAAAAAAAAAAGAGGATGAAACACATCTAGGTATTTCTATCACTTTAGGTTTTGTCACGTAATAGTTTGCTTTGGCTTTGCCATTCATGTTAAATGAAATATCGGGTAATTAAAAATATTGCAGGTCAGCTGAATATTTAACCTGTTTG
>NW_017729024.1:71164969-71167317 GCF_001723915.1 Gavialis gangeticus | reverse complement strand
AAAAAAAAAAAAAAAAAAGAAGAGGATGAAACACATCTAGGTATTTCTATCACTTTAGGTTTTGTCACGTAATAGTTTGCTTTGGCTTTGCCATTCATGTTAAATGAAATATCGGGTAATTAAAAATATTGCAGGTCAGCTGAATATTTAACCTGTTTGCTTATTTTAAGTTCTGCATAGGGAACACTCAGATTCAACCTTCATAGCTATTCTTCAGCTGTCATATAGCATGCATATATTTTATAATAATGAAGAGAAAGGCCCTCAATCAGCATACAGAGCTCCTGTGGAGCTTGTTCCTGCACCGCTGAAGTAAATGGGAGTGACTTGAGTGGGGGCAGAACCTGTTCCACTGTTATTAACAACTTGCCACTAGCATCATATGACAACGTGCACGTGGGAGTGCACAAACTTACATAGTTATGCCTGGACAACTTGTTCATTCAGTTTATATGAGCCAGAATTAAAGAAAATATCAGAACACAAGACAAATAATAATGGACCTGCCTGCTTCTCATTGAACTTAGGGACAGTCCAGAGCCCACTGAAATCAATGGGCAGATTCTTAAAGCTTATCCAGCATCAAAGGAATACACTAGGAACTGCTATGAACAAACAATCTAGGAGCACCAGGTACCAAAATGGATGTATGGTGGCCTCCGTAGTGTGGTGCTGGGTGTACCATAAAGAGGAAATTTATTAATACATGTAAGGTAGCTGTATTATATCAATTTCAGGACACACATGAAGCACACATAATGTGTAATGTTCCTTAGTGAGTGTGTCTGCACATGCATTAACACACTTTAGTTAATGAGCATTACATCTAGACTCGATTAATCAAGTCTGCTGGCACGTGACAATTACCACACTCCAGGAGCCTCCTGTGTCTCATGTATCAGTGTCCCTGCACTTTAAAATGGCAGTGAGGTGCTTGAACTAAAGCTCATCAAATGAACTTTAGTTCAAGCACCCTCGTTGCCATTTTTAAGTGCAGGGACATTGATACACAAGATGTGGTGGTGCTCTAATTAGCGGAGCTCTTGGAGCTGCTCTAATTAAAGTGCTGCACCACCTCCAACCCCGAGGCATGTGTAAAAGTGCCCTCTATTGTGAAGTACTAAGATAATATGCATTACCCTGTCTTAATATACATTAACTAAAGAGCAAAATGGGTACTTTAATTTGTGTACAGGCTTTTATTAACTTCAAAGGGATTTGTCATGTATGCTGAGTTTACTGAAGGGATTTTACTGAGAGGCATAGACCGAATAATTTGGTGGGGGGGGGGAAGAGACACAGACAAGCACAATAATAATAAAAATACCCCTAATTAAACCATAAGTCATTCACAAATGATAGTGTTGGTGCTGTAACTCAAGAGACCAACTCAACTTGGGTGCCTATCTTGTTGGAATCATATACCCCTTGGGCACGGAGCTGGACCTGCTGATTTTGCAAGGTCCCTTCCAGTCCTAATGCCTATGAAATCTATGAAACTTGATACTGTAACTCAAGTGACTTAAGCAGAGCTACAGCTAATCTGATGGCCTGAATGAGAGAGATACAGGTCTAGTGTTTATAACAGTGATGTTAATCAATGGTATGCAACAGAGATAGGCTTAAGCAACATATTTCAAACCCACATTATGGTTCAGATGTCAACTTTCAGCTAAAGGATATTCAGACCTACTGGACTGTTGTTGGCTCATTTCTGATTTGCATCCCATATTATAATGTAACTTAGGGGCAAGGTGCATAAAAATATAACTTTTTTTAAATAATGGATGTCTGCAAATTTTCCACAAAGGAAAAAAAAAATTAACATTGTGGTTCAATGAAGATAATATATTTCTCAGCTTCTAGTAAATGATTAGCTGATCAACTTCATGGAATAAAATCCACATCTCAAACACAAATATTATATATTATGTTACAATATAAGATTCACTCTTACTATCTATACATTCTTAATAGAAAGTATTGATAATTTTCATATTTAAAAGTTAAAAAATTAAATTGAAGACTATAATGGTCAACATTTTCATACATTTTACCTTAATTTTTTTCTATCACTTGTGTGGCTAATCACAATTTTCAGAAATTCAAATTTGCATTTTTTCCAGTTATGATGAAGGGAAGAAATGTATACAACTAGTTTTCCAACTTCTCACCCATACTTTTCTGACCAACTCTACCTTTAAAATTGTTCTGTCACAGTAATCATGGAAACTTTGTTTTTCTAATCTAACCTAGTAAACATACTTACATACATAAACAAGAAATTGATTACAAAAGAAGAATTAACTACATACACCCTTAAACCTGTGAGGATGTATGCACACATT
>NW_017729024.1:71159274-71164603 GCF_001723915.1 Gavialis gangeticus | reverse complement strand
TATATATATACACACACACACGCACACACATTTCTAGGATTAGGATTTAAATTTTGTGATTTAAATTTATGCATACATCAATATTTGGTGCAGCTCACCGCTACAGTACATGGTATTCTTTCCTTGATATCAATGGGTATTAGATCAGGGTTTCAGGTCCAGATAGAACCAGGTGCACAAACAATATTTTAAAGAAAAATACACTAAATTTGTTCTATCCTCATAAAAAGATTGCATTCAAGGGCTAGATTAAGTTCTTTGTCAGCTCTCATTTTATCCCATCTTGTTCTCCCATTTCATAATTATGCCGCATCATGTAGTTACTCTATTTGTTCAAATTATCCTTAAATTGCAATCAAATATTATTATTGGCACTTCTTGCAGTGTATGATGTATTTAATTGCCATTGTGTCAAACATTAATGATGTTGAATAATACCACAGAATGAGTAATGCACTGAATATTTGTAGAATAATGACATTTAACATTTGATTTTGTGGTCTTTAAAATATTTCTCTTCCAGTTTGGAAATGTAATACATTCAGATTCTAAACTAATAGTCTCATAATCTTCCTTTTACAATACATATGATGTTATGATTCACAGAAGGAATGAACAGCATCTGGAAAACAATGCCTATTTTTTTAAAATCGAGTTATTCAAAATGACCAAATGGAATTTCTAGCTCATTCAGTATAGTTTCTCAGTTCTTAATGATCCACTTTTTCTAGCCAGTGGAGCTGGTATGAGGGCCTTGTCCTGTGTGGCAGTTCTGGTATCCCTAAGAAGAACTATAGGAAGGACCTGGGATTCAGAAAATCACAGTCTCTGTTCTCAGAAGAAAACAACTGACAGCTTCTCTGTGCTTGCAAATCTATTAAAACAGGTTTTCTGTAATAATTGTTTCAAAGCAGGTGTTTTAATATAAATCCCAAAGTATCTGATTCTCAAACACAAATGCATTTTTTTTATTTAGCTTAACTGGCTTTAGCTAATCTTTTTTTTCTTTTGTTTCATTTATCCAACAGTGTTTTTTGTTTCTTCTTTGTTTCTCCCGTTCTTTTCCTTATTCTTCCAACAGACCATTTCCTTTTTATTTATTTCTGTATTTAAAATATTAGAACCATACACTATTTTCTGTTTTTAATAGAAGGTTTATGGCAAGCTACACATTCTGCAAGTGGAGTTTGACTAAATGCAAATTTTCCAGCTGTGTTTATTAGTAGGTAGCAGTTTGTTATGTTGTTATGCTGTCAGCCATCATTGTGTTTGGGTGCTTTTGATATAAAAATAAAATAATTCCCTTTAAAGTGTACACATATATTTGGTACTTTGTGCTATTAGTTTTTGTAGTCAATGTGAAAAATACTATAAGGTATAGTATCCCCTCACTCGTATACTGCATAGTATATGCAAGCAAAATAAACAACACTTAACTAGTGTGTAAAAGGAATTTTAGCCATTTTTTAAAATGAAATCTTCATATTTTCCCAAGCAGGAAGCAACTGTGACTACCTGAAACCTGAGATCCTGCTCCTGCCTTTTTTCAAGGTAATTTGCATCATCACAGATCTTTACATAGAGGTGAGAGACTCCATGCCAGCTATGAACTGACTGCCCAGAGTTTTCCATCTATTGGCTCCTTTGTTAAATCCTATGAAATATGAACTTTTATTTCTACCCAGGAGAACTTTTACAACCTGTTCTCCAATGTCTGATGAAGGGTGTTTGTGCCCGAAAGCTTGCAATTAAAGGTTTTTTTTTCAAAAATCTTATTGGTCTAGAAAATGATATCATCTCTCCTATGAGTCCTGATTGCTTTACAAGGAAAACCTGTATCTTTATTGTTTATATTTCTTAATAATGTAAATCAGGAAAGTGGATGAAATTTGGATGAAAATCAAGGTTCTAACATTTCATAAGTTAATGCTGTTAGGTTTGAGACATTATTGGTTATTCAAAAATGGTTTAATTTTCTTCCAAATTCGTTTTTGTTTATATAGATTACGTAGCTGAATTCCAATGCCTTTTGGTTGTAGATCAAACCATCTCATCTTCATACACAGGGAGACTAATTCAGAAACTATACTTATTAGATTTCTCAATATTCATTATATATCAGTGTCTGAATACTCTGGTTTCTAATCTTCTAGATTGCTCCTTTGTCTTTTATACATTCTCATGTAGTCTCAGTAAAAACTAGCTTCAGCCACTCTCATTACTGGTTCATGAAGTGATTCCTCAGACTCAGTGATAAGGACAAGAGAAGCAGCATACCTGAGATTACAGCATTTGCTTTCTCTAATTTGAATTCTACCATTGTAACCATCAAGATCTACATATATTACCATCTCAGTGCAAATCCTGAACAGATGCAGTGGCATAATGTGCCCTTGCTGAACTTCTTTCCAGGTGTTAAACCTCTCTGTCACTACTTGTTTTGCAACTGCTACTTCCTGGTCACAACAAGCACAGGCCAGCAAATGACCACATTTCCAAAAATGCTAATTGATTGCAGATTTATGTGGTGAACTATGTTGAGCACTTTTTATAATGTGCAATAATATACACACTGGTTTTTTTTTCTTTGCCGTAAACTCTTTCTATAACCATTATTCGATCTAGCATCAAATATTTTTTCTCCCATGAGCATGCATCAATCATGAATGTTTCAAAGATTTCCATAGATATTAAAGCCAGAGGGACCACTAGCTCACCTAGTCAGACTACTATATATAACAGGCGATTAATTAGCATTCAAATTCCAAAAATGCTTCATTTACATAAAAAATAATTTAGTCCTCAAAAAACTAAATTGCATGCCACAGGTAGAGACCAGGATACTAACAATGCTTTAGAACCCTGTAATGGCAAAGTTTTACTTCGTTGAAATATACTTTTTCAGTCCCAAAGCGCAAGTCATACCCTGTTCTGCAGAGAAAGGCAAAAAAGCCCCCAGAGGTATCGGTGAATCAGATGTGAGGCTGAGAAATAAATTGTAAGCATGAATGATTTAACAGCCCTGAGGTTAGCTAATTTCATCATTTTGCTGCCATCTTGTTTTTGAATCATTACAGTTAACCAATTTATTTTTTGCTATCAGCTACTGTGGTTGCAAGGGGGAAAAAGTCTTCTTTGTTGCAATTCCTTTCATATTTTCTCATCTTCAAGCAAGTTTACCTGATAGTGTCTGCTCCTTTACCTATGACCTATACCTAGCTATGTCAACAGAGCCCCTCCTATTGGCAAAGTAGCCAGACAATGTATGCCATTAGAAGGACCTTTTCTGTTGTCAAATGAGGACAAATGAGGTCAAATGATTCCTTTAAAAGTATTAGTATCTAACAGTTCTGAAAGAACCGCTTTATTTTACTCTTATCCAAGTGTCAGACTGTATCAATTTCAGTGCAAGCCGATATATTTATATTCCAGCTAACTGTTATACGATGTGTCAAACCACTTCGAGACTGAAGCAACGTTAGGATTTCATTGCTGATGCTGAAGAAGACATCCTTTCCAAATTATTGGTTGTTTGATAATAATCATTTTCTCTCTCCCAGTGTAAGGGTACATCAAGCAGCACCATGTCTCTGACTAGTGTTAGCTAAGCTGACAAGAGCTTTCTTCTGTCAGTACAGTTACATCTAAACAGAGCTTTTGAAGGACTGTTGACTGGGAATATGATTTTTCATATTCTTACACCAAACAGTTATGTTGGCCAAACTTTGTAGTGTAGACCAAACCATATCCTATAGAGTGTAGTGTGGAACTCTGTACATAATAACCATAGGATTAGAGGAATGTAGGGCTGGAATGGACCTCACAAGCTCATCTAGTCTAGCCCCCTGCTCAAGACAGGATTATCTCTGACTAAACTGGCCCAGACAAGGGTCTGTCTAACTTTCTCTTGACAACTTCCAAGGATGCAGATTCCACAGTTTATTGAGGTAGTCTGTTCCAATGCTTGACCACTTTCACAGTCACAAATTTCCTCCTAATCTCCAATTTAAATTTCCCCTGCTGAAGCTTGAGGTCACTGCTCATAGTCCTGCTCCCTCCATAGAAACGAGCCCAGTTCCATCCTCCCTACAATTGCCCTTCAGGTATTTGAAGACTGTTTTCAACTTCCCCTCACTCCTCTCCGTCTTCTCGTCTCTAGACTAAATAACCCTACTTCTTCCAGCTTTTCCTCAAAATTTTGCCTTCCAGGCCCCTGATTGTTTTTTCTTGCTCTATGCTGGATGGACTCTTTTCAAAGTGTCCACATCCTTCTTGAGATGTAGGACCCAAAACCAGATGTAGTACTCCAGGTGAGGCCTCACCAGTGCTGGGTAGAACAGATGAATCCCTGCCCTTGATTTGCAAGTGACACTTCAGAATGCTGCAGTGTTTTTTGCAAGTCAAGCACACTGTTTCCTTATATTCAGCTTATCTGCTTAAATATTTCTCTGCACTACTGCATCCAAGCCAATCATTCCCCAGTCTATATTTGTGAATGCAGTTATTCTGTGCAAAGTGCATAACTCTGCACCTAATCTTGTTGAATCTTTTCTGATTGTGAACTATTTTTCCAGTCTATTTAGATCATTTTGGATCCCATCCCTAATCTCCAGAGTGTCTGCAACTCCACTCAACTTGAGGTCATCTGCAAAATTCCTAAACATATGCTCAGTTACATCAACAATACTGGACCCAGGGCAGAGCCCTGATGAATGCTGCTTGATACCTTCTCCTAACTAGACTTTGAGCCATTGGTGACTACTCATTGATTGTGATGATCCAACCAGTTATGTGTCCACTTTATGGTACTTTCTTCTAGTCTGCATTACATTAGCTTGTTAATGAGAATAATGTGAGATAGAGTGTCAAAAGCTTTTCTAAAGCTTTCTATATCACATTTACAGTTTTTCCTGCATCCATAGAGTTCATCATCTTACCAGAGAGAGAAATCAGGTTGGTCAGACATGACTTGCTCAGCTCATGGAGAATCCATGCTGTTTGTTCCTGACCACCTTATGGATTCCTTGAGGATCTGCTCCATGATTTTTCCAAGTCCTAAGGTCACTCTGACTGGTCTGTAATTCTCTGGATTCTCCTTCTCTTTCTTAAAGATGGGCACTATATTTGACCAACTTTCCACTTTTTATAGGATTCCTTTTTTACTTTCAGCTCATTGAAGAAATTGTTGTATAGCCAGGCTGCCCTCCTGTTGCACTCCCCATTCTTCCATTACATTGGAATAGTTTACTCCTGTGCCCTTAAGATGGCCTCTTTAAAATACAGTGAGTTCTCCTGGACTTCATTTCCCTTAAGATGTGCCTTTCTGGGG
>NW_017729024.1:71152259-71154274 GCF_001723915.1 Gavialis gangeticus | reverse complement strand
TGAAGAAATTGTTGTATAGCCAGGCTGCCCTCCTGTTGCACTCCCCATTCTTCCATTACATTGGAATAGTTTACTCCTGTGCCCTTAAGATGGCCTCTTTAAAATACAGTGAGTTCTCCTGGACTTCATTTCCCTTAAGATGTGCCTTCCTGGGGATCCTGCCCACCAGTTCCTTGAATTTGTTAAAGTCTGCTTTTCTGAAGTCCAGTGAATTTATTGTGCTGCTGTCCTTCCTTCCTTGCCTTAGGGTCCTGAACTTTTGAACACCATGATGATGATAGACTTTCTCTTTTTGAGTTCTGTTGCTGTCCGATCTTTGAATTAACTGGCCTTTGTTCAGATAATAAATGTAGTACTTTGATTTAAAACTTATTTTATTTACCACCCTGCATATTTCAGCTATCAGATGTAAAACTATTTTTCACAAGCATTTGTGATCAAAATGCACTATGTACCTTCTGAGGAGTAAAGACTTACTGTAGGGAATTGGTTACTAATTGATTACCACCTTCCAGACCCTCCAATGTTCTGGGACCCACATTGCTATTGAAAGAAATTATTAACACAGAAGCCAGGATTCCTACTACGAGGTCTAGCTGTGTCCACATTTGTATACAAGCTACAGGAGGACTATGGAGAGCTATGATCATCGCTAGGTGAATCACAGAGTTGACTTTTTTCACCTGCCCTGTGACTCCTCAGGTCTTAAACCCCAATGTAAGGGAGTTAGATATCTGAACCCAACAGGTTTCCAATTTTATATATTTAATTAGCTAAACGAAATTAAAAAATCATAAAAAAGAAATATTAATAAATTAAAAGAAAAATATATTAATAGGAAATTTACCTAAGTATCAGGTTAATTTTATCATATCTAGTAAATCAATGATTCCTATAAAAGTATTATCTAATAGTTCTGAAAGAACCATTTTATTTTACTCGTACCTACGTGTCAGACGGTATCAATTTTACTGCAAACCAATATATTTATATTCCAGCTAACTGTTACAAGATGTGCCAAACTACTTCAAGACTGAAGCAATGTTATGATTTCTCTGCTGATGCTGAAGAAGACATCCTTTCCAAATTATTAGTTGTTTGATAATAGTCATTTTCTCTCTCCCAGTATAAGGGTACATGAAGCATTCCTATATAATTCAAGATGACGCATTCAGGATAAAAAATTGAGCACTTTCATAGTAAGCTCTGACCACTAGATATCATGCAAATATAAGTAAGCATTAATTAATAAATGGTGTAAAACTTGCACTAAAACTTACAACCTCAAAATGTTTACGTTCCCAGGAGAAGTCATTAGTATTGTTTTACCTCCATAAGCCTGTGCTTTGGGGACAGAGAATACACTATCAGCCAATCAATGATTCTCAGGAAAGCTTTCCCAGAAGCATAAGTTTGAAGAGCATTGCTCCTGGAAATTACATAGAAACATAGGAACTGCCAAACTGGATCAGACTAATAGCCTCTCTAGTCCAGTATCCTTTCTGTGAGAAGCCAGTACCAGCTGCTTCAGAGAAAGAAACTGTGCGGTTAAGATACTGTGGTCTTACCTGTACCTAGGGAAAATGTCTTCCTAACACCAACTGTTAGAAGCTAACTCATGCCCGAAGCTTGAGTGTTTATGCCTGTTCTATAGCTCTGATTTACTTGTATTTTAAATATTTATTATTGCAACCCTGGATATTTCGGATTATTCTGTTTTTCTCAGGAGTGTAGATAAATGCTCCCACATTCTAGAGATGGCATTCATACATCTAAATTTCAATTCATATTCAGAAATATCTAAACTTACTTAGACTGATTTAAATCATATTGGTCAAACCCCTTAAACCTAAACAAGCAGAAAACCTTGTTAGTGCAGAGGCAGAAAAGGAACTTGGAGTCATCACTGATGCCAAAATGAACATGGGACAGCAGAGTGGGGATGCAGTCAGGACGGCCAACTACACCTTGTCATGCATCCACAGATGCATCTCAAGGAGGTCCAGGGAGGTGAT
>NW_017729024.1:71135880-71147259 GCF_001723915.1 Gavialis gangeticus | reverse complement strand
GTCACAAGCTGGCAGAGGGTAAGTTCAGATTAGACATCAGGAGGCACTATTTCACTGTCAGGGTGTCTAGGATCTGGAACCAGCTTCCATGCGAAGTGGTGCTGGCTCCTACCCTAGGGGTCTTTAAGACAAGGCCTGACAATCACCTTTCTGGGGTCGTTTGACCCCAGTACTCTTTCCTGCCATGGCAGGGGGTCGGACTTGATGATCTGCTCAGGTCCCTTCCAACCCTACTAACTATGAAAGTATGAAACTAAGTGTTAGAACTATTTTCTGTATTTTTTTCTGCATTATGTGATTTCATTCATATTCAGTTAAAAGGAAAATGCTACCTACATTTTTAAAAGTATATTTTTAAAGTCATGTATCAGTGGTTTTGCTATGGGATGGACAAAATAAAATTTTACATTGGTATAAAGTATATTTGTCTTCATTTTCAAGTATAGTGAATCAGCAGAGGATATTGGGAGGAGGGAGGTGGTGGGGGAGCAATCCAGCCTTGGGGCAGATCCTCAGTTTGTATAAACTGTGATAGCTCTACTGAAATCTATATGAACATGCAAAATCACATCCCTTGGAGATCTCTCCCTTCTTGACTTTATGACAGAAACTTCCTTAAACGTTGTTCCTTCAGTGTGCTATGTTGATTAAATTAATTTGATGCATTCTCATTGACTGCAATGGGCTTTAAATCAGGCCCTAGTTCTGCAAAATAAACTTTGCAAAATGCAATAAAGGATATCAGTGTCATTATTTTTTGATGTTCTGGGCTCATTTCCCATTTAATAGATAATTATTTTTGGAAAATTCCAAGGGGCCAAATCCACAACTGAAGTTCAGCTGCTTTTCTGCACAACAGCTGGCTAAACTGCCCAAAAAGCGCAACACTCTAACAAACAAAAGCTTTAAGTCTGACTACATAATACATATTTCATAGCATACCAGCAACTGTTATATTCCATTAGTTACTTTGCTATAGGATCAGTGACTTTCTTGTCCTCTATTGAGTTTCTAATAACATGAGTAAGGTACTAATGTGATAAAAGTCGTATAGGATTAGTGACTTTCTATCAAGTTAGTGAAGTGAATTTTTATTGTATTAACGAAAGCAGAATTCCAAATTACCATAGAAACTGACCAAAAATTATTAAAAATTTTTTATAAAATCAATTGTGTACTTGATATGGCTAGTCTGTATTTGTTTTTTTTTTCCCCTCTTATTCTTTCTCTGGTACTAGTTTTCCTCTAGAAACACTTCTACTCATACTTATACTGCTTATTACATGAGCATGATTACCTTAGTCCTATGAAATAACATCTGTGTATGACATAATTTTGTATAATGTCAGTAAATTTTATTCTTTAAAGGAAACTCCCTGAAAACCAGAGTTATTAAATCAGGAACCGAACCAGCATTTTTAAAAAAGCATTCAAAATTCACTAAATGTCTCTGCCAGTTTTACAACAACTCCAGTAAAACTATAAAGTACAGTGAATGAATGTGCCATAAAATGTTTATCAACTGTCTTTCTAAATATTTGTTCTGCCTTAGTTCTTGCACAGATGGAAAGCTTTTATTTGTGGCAGACAAAACTGCCAGACATTACACAAGGTTTTATTTAGTCAGTAAACAACATACTGAATATTTGTATAAAAAATAAGAAAAAAAGTTTACTTCACGCTAGTATTGAAGGTAATATATTGCATGTAAAATATCATCTGTGGTCTTTGTAGCATAATTAATGAGCATCCTTACTGATTTGTAATTGAAGCCTAATGTTGGCCAGGCAAATTAATATAACACCATCCAAAAAAGAGAGCCATCCAACAATGGATATTCTTGTACAATATTGGTTTCCTTGCTCCAGCCACTATTCATGATGAGCAGTAAGTGTCAAGTGCTAGGAATATTGTGAACTGCCCACACAGGCTGTTTTTGCATTGCACTTTTTGTATTCTGAAATGGAGAAAAAAATATGAAATTGTTCAGGTTAACTATTGGGAAACAGGTTAGTTACTGTATTTTAAAACATTCTATACTTGTTGTAATTTCTTTATTTACATAGACAAAAACAATACATTGCATGTATGAAAATGCTATACTAATGTGTTACATATTTCTCCAAATGTTGGCATCTTACCACCTCTCCTGTTTTGGCTGTGATTACAGTTCTATTAACCACCAACTCGATCCCATCTGTTGTGAAAAGATTTCCAAATTCCTACTGCTACTCCCTTTGAACAACTTGGAAGTAACAAGAAATGTACCCCCTTTGACACTTGGGAAATTCTAGCTAGAAGAAGAAGAGCCCAGAGGCAAAACTGGGACTCTTGGCACCCTGGGCAAAGATGCCCAAGAGCAGAGGGGCACAGGGTAGGAGTGTAACATGATTATCTCCCCACATAATTGCAGATGCTGTTGTCCCAGTGCAATGGCCTCAGGGGCTACTCTAAATTTGTGCCTGGGACTTGTGCCCCACTTGCCCATTACTGGAAGAACCCAGTCCAGCTTAGAGTTTGATATTATATTCTGAATAATATATATACTGAAAATATTTTAAATACTTTCTGATACTTTTATTTTACCTGATAATATTTTTCAGAAAAAAATAATAAGTTTCTTGTCCTAAGAAAGAATATGGCTAATTATTTGTGGAACAAGGGGGACAAACTTGAACTATTAATAGCAATGCTATATACTTCTAGATTAAGGAAACACACACACACACACACACACACACACACATATACCGTGTGTGGCACGGTACAGGCTGTTACTGCACCATCATTTAGTATTTTCAAAAAGAAGTACTTAATGATGGTGCAGTAACAATGGTGCCATTGGGGCACATGTAGATGTGCCCAGTATCCAAATCTTTCTAAAGAATATTCAAACTCAATCTGTGGTCTGCCTTGTAAAACTTTAGACAATAGAAACAGAAATGTTGTTTTGTTTTTTGTTTTGTGACTGCAGTTGGAAAATCATCCGTAACATTTATACTGAGATCAGCAATTAATGTGCCATAGACCCTAAGTAATCACAGGAGGGTTCACAATCTTTGGTCCGTACTGATGTAAGGAGCAATTAACATTTCAGACTGAAGATCTGTCTGAAACTAAAGGTCTTCTGTAGTATTGTGTTCCTTGTTTTACCTATGGCAGAAAAACATTAAAGTAATTGCCTTCTCATAATGGCAAACCTGAAAGATAATTCTAGGAATAACAGTGTCCCATTAGGTCCCATTGGGTTCTCATGGGGTTCTTGGTCCTGGCTGCACCAACCATGCAGCCCAGACTGAGAGTCCCATGAGGTGCAGGGCTCTCGGTCCCAGCTGTGCATGTGGTGCAGTCGAGATCCAAAACCCCATCAGGTGTGGGACTCTGATCCCCTGGGCCTGGGAGGTTTATGCACCACCTTCTTCCCCTAGCCTTGGGGTTCATAGCTGCCTGGATTCCCCAGGCCTTGGAGTTTCATGTTGGCCATGCTGCACCTTTGCAGTTGGGAGCCCTGACAACTGACACAGCTGGGAGCTTTTTAATTATGTGATAGGTATTTTGTACATGTAGCTGGTCTTAAGGTAACTGGCCTAGTAGTTCTTTTTTCAGTAGCTTGCCTAAAGGATAAAGGGGGAGATTTGAAACGCCACAAAATACCCAGTTCCCATGAAGTTAGGCACAAAAATGCCATTTTTAACTTTGAAAATCCTTTTAAGTGTCTTGATCTTCCACTAATCAAATTATCCTTTGTTCTGCAATTCTGCTATCTGTTAGTACCTCCTGGTAATGAAGCTCCAATTCACAAGCCTGTAGATAGTTTTGACCCAGTTCAATGAAGTACTATTTGTTTTTGCTTCAAGCTTAAACTGAATAATATAGCCCTTGGTCCCTAGCATATTAATAAAGCTTCTAGTCTATTTTAAATGGAGAAAAATCTGTGTTGTTTTTATATGTAATAATGCACCACACCATCTGCATCCCCTTTTCAAAATTCTAGATCCACCTATGGACATACTAGAAATTTCTAGGCATCATACTAGCCATTTCTAGGTGGATCTGTGGCACAAAGTGAAAAAAAAACCCATATCAAAGAATCTAATCCTTTCTGTGAAGGTTTGGGGACCCCCCCATCCTCCTTCAATAAAGGAGTAGCTCCTGCTGGTGCAGAGGGGCGTGTCCAGATGGGTGGGAGCATTTGTTTCCTCAGGGACAAGTAGCAGCGCCACACACTGTGCCACTGCTACTTGTGTCTGGAGAACACCCATGCCACGTGTGCTCTGGTGAGCAGCAGGTTACCCCAGGTGGGTAGGGGAGGCTGGGGTCAGCAACTATACTGGCCACAGCAGCCTTACCTGGGGTCCTGGGGACCTCCAGGAGCTGTAGCCATGGTAGGAAGCCTGGCTGGCAGCTGAAGTGTGGCTCTGGTTGGCCAAGCTCTGGTTTTGGTTGGTGCTTGCTGCCACCATGTTCACCTGCATAGTTTTTTTGGCATGGAATTTTTTTTTTTGACCCTGGGATCTCTGTCTGCAGCACAACACACCACACATACACACTTTTCTGGACATGCCTGAGGAGTTCAAATTCTAATTGCCTGCCCAGACAGAGATGAATCTGGCCCTTCACCTGTGCTCCCAAGTATAAAGAAGTTAAAGGAATATGGTTCTTCATTTGTTAAGTGAATAAGCAATAGTTTCTGAAAACAAATCTAGATATACAAATAAAATCCAAAACTTAATACAATTACTGTATTATAGTTTGGAGCTTTGCAGTAGTTTAAGACACTTAAGAAGGGTTTAAAAATTTGTAACCACTCCTGACATATATTTTTCATTAAAACATGCCACTTTATTATATAAATCAACGCACAGGAAATGTAAAGGTAAATGTGTTTAAGAAAAAGAGTGTGCTTGAAGGCCATTAACAGGACTAGAAACTGCATCTACTTTGTGTAAACTAGATGCAATAAAACTACCACAAATCAGAGTGACCATGTATGCAAGCAAAACCAGCGTGTGACTGCCTATAATAATAAAAGAGCATAAAGTGCAACTATCATAACCTAATTTCTGTAACAAGAGAGACTGAGGAATCTTTATCCTCTTTGTGTTTCCTATATAAATGTACCACTATCTCAAGCAACATAAAATGCAAACAATGATAAAGAGCTGTAGGCAGCATTACTTTTAAAGTGTAATTTATGTTGCAATTCATCATTCCCAATGAGATGCATTTAACTTAGCAACCAAGTAGAAGTGTTAAGGTAGCACTCTATTACTAAGCTCTCAGTTCTCTGTGCTTGGTGAGTTTGTTTCTGCACTTGAAGTATTTAAAACTAGACTGGATACAGTCCTTGAAAAAGTACTTTAGGCAGTTATCTTGAATTGACAGTCAGATGGAATGAATGAGGTCTTTCTCTGCATTCTATGATTTTCTTCAATGGTTTCATATTTGTTTTTCTAGTCTTGGTTGTGCTAAATCAGCAGATTTCAGCTTTCTCCAAGTTTTTAAACCTACTGTCAAGTAATGCAGCAACTTTGTTGACATTCAGGTATTTCTAAGCAACTCTATAAATACAGATAAATTATACACTCTTCATGGGAACAAAGTTTGATGTCAAGATTCTTGGCTATAACTGAAGAGCTTATATGTAGTACAATTGAAGACAGGGGCTCTAAAGGTGCTCTAAAAATCCCTTGTTCCTAGGCAGCTGTAGCTTTTCACCAGACATAAATTACAACAGTCAACAGGCAGGGCTTCCAATGTCTGCAAGGCACTGTTTTCATGGTTAGTGATGCACAGGCTGTAGGCTAGTCTCAACAGTGACCTGTTTCTCCTACCTCTTTTCCTGTACTTCAGCTAAGCTTACTGAATTGGCTCCAGGGATAGTTTGCTGTGTTGAAACCACTTTGTTGACTATGTGTCACTGGAAGTTTACTCTGTCATCAGATGATTTTTGATGTGCCAACTTTACAGCTGCGTCACTTACCTACCTCTTGCAAAGAGGAATATGGACCTGCCAGTGTGATTCTAATTTTGTCAACTGATGACCTATAATGGCTTATTATTTATTGTACCTCAGCTACACTCACTAGCACCATGAGCACAAGAGACTTGGGGGTCATGATTGACCACAAGATGAATATAAGCCACCAATGCAATGCTGCAGCCAGGAAAGCAAATAAAATCCTGGCTTGCATCTACCAGTGCATCTCAAGCTAGACTCACTTTACTCAGCCTTGCTGAGGCTGCAGCTGGAGTACTACATCCAGATTTGGGCTCCAAACTTTAAAAAGGATGTGGAGAAGCTTAAGAGAGTCCAGAGGAGAGCCACACACATGATCAGAGGTCAAGAGAGAAGGCCTTATGAAGAGAGGGTGAGAGGCATGGGACTTCTCAGCCTGGAGAAGTGTAGGCTCAGGGACGACTTGGCAGCAGCCTATAAGTACGTAATGGGTGTGCATCAGGATCTGGGAGAATGTCTTTTGAGCAGGGCACCCTAAGGGAAGATAAGGTCAAATAGTCACAAGCTGCTGGAAGACCATTTTAGACTGGACATAAGAAAAGACTTCTTTACCAGCTAAGTCTCCAGATTATGGAATAGACTCGCCCCCCAGAAGTGGTGCAAGCTCCTACTCTAAACCCATTTGAGAAGTATTTGGATGATTATCTTGTTGGGGTCATCTGACTCCAGCTGACTTCCTGCCCTTTGGACAAGGGGCTGGACCTAATGATCTCATGAGGTCCCTTAATGCCACCGCAATGTCTCAACTCCCAGCTCTCGCTTCCATGAGCACCATCTGAATTTCATCTCAAAGAAGCTCCATAATTTGGGATTCCCATGGTGCATTGCAATGGCTCAGGTTGGAGGAAGTTGATGTTGTGTCATAGGAGATGGTGTCTGAACAGGGAGTATAGGCCAATATTGTTGATTTCCACAGAACATTATAATTTTGGGGAAAAAAATATAAAGTTTTCTGGAGGAAGAAAAATCCAATTTCTGACCATCCTTTAAAAATGTATTTCACTAAGAGCAGCCCAACAAACTCAAATTGAATTCTTTCTGTGAAATATATCACTCAAATTAAGGTTCAGCATCAGAGCAATTAGTAGTTTTGATGAAATCATGCATGAGCTGGTAGTAAAACTAGTTTTTCTTCTGCTGTATTCTATGAAGTGCAAACAATAAAAATATATTTGGATCAGTGAAGATAGCAGATGCATGAAGACACATACACTAGGTGAAGACATTAAAAAAGCCTAAATTACGTGGTTTTCCATAAATGGCGTAGTTTAGATCAGAAATTAATAGAATATGCATTTGCCCGGAACGGGGGGGGGAGGGGGGGCGGAAGCTTAGACCAGGTTCTGCCATTTTTTAACCAGTCTAGGAGTCCCTAACTTCTGTTCTGTTATGGGTTACTGGTTTGTGATCACTTATACCAGTAAAAGTGTAATATCTATACCTGGCCATAGGGAGTGAGATTGCATATTGACTGAGAAAGCACCATCTTGATATTTGTTTTATTACAGTAAAGTTATTATTAAACTTGGTGGAAAACTTCATTGTGAAACTTTTATTAAGAGTAATTAAAAATTATCTTCCTAGTGGGATTGTTGCCTTTTAACAAATTGAAGATAAGGTTTTAATATCTGATCTTGTTTTTCACCAAGAAGTTTAGGAATGCACCCAGTGTTGTACCTGTTTAACACTTGGAAGCCAGTTACTGGTTTGTAATGGAGACCTACTAACTACAGTCTGCGATTAGCCAAGAGAAATAACAGGTGCCCTCTTTAGATTAGATTATGTTAAAACAAATTTATTTCCAGGGATCCTGTTTTTCTCAGATTTTAAAAAAATCCCCAATTTTCATATTTAAAAAAGTAACCCCAAATCCACATTTTTCCATTTTTAAAATAAAAAATATACACAATGGCATTTAATTTTAATCATAGAAAAATGTGGATTTGGGCATGAATGATGCATGCCTCTGGTGGCTGAGGGGGCATGGTGGTGGCGGCAGCAGCAGGAGTGCAGTGACAGTAAGCATGGAGCTCCCACAGATGTCACCAGTGCTGTCGGCAGTGAGGATGGGGGGAGTGGCAAGCACCGACCAGGGGTCGGTGACCACCCACAGACACCACCAGCAGCATTGGCGGCAGCCAGAGGGTATCATGGGCCACCTGTAGGTGCCGCCTACAGTGTCAGGGGGTGCCTTTTTGTTGGGGGTGCACTGTCATGCTCAGGGGGTGCATATGCACGTACGTCCATGCACTATGCGTCACCCTTGGATTTGGGGTTACTTTTTTAAATCTGAAAATTGGGGATTTTTTAAATCAGAGAAAACCAGGATCCCTGCTTATTCCGTCGTTTTTAGGCATGGCCGATCTGAGTATTAGTAGTCTTCACCCAGCCTGCTGTCAAAGACACATAGTTCAGTTAAGAAGTCAGGTTTAAATGGATCTTGATGTACATTTATGTTTAAAAGAGTTAAATAACCTTGCTTCCAAATCAATAACTATCAATTGTTGATTTCACATTCCTTGCAAAAAACTCAGGTAAAAATTCTGTGTGTAATAGACAACATAGTAAATAAACAGCGTTAACCACTTCACGGATCCATTATGTTAATATATTGCTCATTCTGATTTATCAGACAGAATGAAGTGAACTGAGAAGTTTTTCATATATTAACTGTAAATTACACTTAGCTCAGCTAATAAAATTTTATTGTCACGGAACTGTTTTCCACTTCACATGCATTTGAGAGATTGAAATGTAAATTATTGTGAGCTACCTCTGTCTCGTTATAGATGTCTGAGCAAATGAGATTTACATGATTGAAAAAATGAACAAAGTATTCTCTTGGGACACACACACACACAGAGCTATCACTTTTCCCACCAGTGTTGTGGAATTTCAAGAAGAAGAAAACATAGAAACAACTGTGTCTCAGTCTTCCTACAGAGCTCCTCAATTCAATTTCTATTCATGAAGATTAGAAAAAATACCATTTCTTTCCCCTGCTGGCTCATGTAACCTATACTTTTAAATTTTCTTTTATAACAATATGAACTTCTTTAAATTCATGATCATGAAGTTGGAAGAACTAAAAGGCTACGTTGTTAAACAGATGCTATGTCTTTTCTATACAGATATGTTGTAGAATCAGGAAAAGTACCAAAGAATTTAGACCTGTTTCTTCAAGATGCAGGTTAGGAATCACTCAGCACATCTACACAAGATGCTATGGCATGGTAGCAATGAGCTACTGAGCCATAGCTCTTTCCTACTGCACAATAGTGTTGTTGGGCATTAACTGCGCCTTGATGCTACTGTGCAGTAATAACAAGCTACTGTACAATAGCATTGAGAAAAAAACCATGCTATGATGGTACTGTGCATTAATGCCAGTTACTGCACAGTCATTTAGTACTTGCTTATGCTATTAATACTAAATGACTGCACACTTACAACTGCACAGTCTATCAAATGTGTAGATGTGGCCACTGGGTGCATCTACAGATGCAAAGGCTGTGGGGTGGGTTTACTCAAAAGTAATTTACTCTAGAGTAAACTCACCCTGGGCAGGCATCTACATGTGTGGGGCTGCAGGAGGAGATTTGCTACTCCTGGCAGCAGTCAGATGATACAGAAATAGTATGATCAAATTAACATATATATGTTAATTGTACTAAAAGTATGTTACTAAACATAACTAAGCTACTTAATCAAAGACATTAATGCGAATGACAAGAAACAGAAAGTCCACTTTAAAAACAATATAAAAATCAGAAAAACGATAATGAATATATCCTTCTTCCTAATTATAAAGATCATTATCCTACTATTTGTAGATGCAAACCATTTACAGTATCTTAACCCCTATCTTTATTAACATCATTTCTATTTTTCATATGTTTTAGAATGACTTTTTTCAAAGATAAAGTACTTGGAACAATACCCTCATGTAACTGTTATGAGGGTAAAGCATAATCTTGTTCTTGTTCTTACATATAAACAAGTTGTTTTTTTAATAACAATGTCAGTCAGTTAACAGTCGCTCTTGGAAATTGCCAATTACAATAAGGAACCAATAAATAGATGTAAAGAAAGGGCATAAAGCAGAGGCTTGCAATTCCATATGTTGGCACTTGGCTACCAGAAAGGAAGCTAAAATTTAGATGTTTCAGTACATGGGGAAAGTTAAGAGCCTCAGAGAGGACCCAGAACACCCAGTATGCTGTGCAGGAGGACACCTGAAATAAGCATTTTCAGCTTGTAGCTGCCTAGTCTTAAACAATAATGAAATGCTTAAGATGAGAGCCTTAATACTGCTCTTCATTAGTGCTTGGGTACCTGCTTCTATTCTGGATATACAGGCCTGAATTTACCTCTCCTGGGGGTAGGTGCCCATACTTTTACTTTCAAAAAGAGCAGGAGTTACTCCTTTTCTGGCTGCCCTGTTGGTTCTAGTTGTTAGAGAACTCTTCCAGTGACTGGGAGAGTCTGGTTCAATTTCCTTCCCTCCCTAGAGGAACTCAAAATAACCCCTGCCACCACCCTAGAAAGTGGGATTTCAGATGCACCCTTCTTCCCAATATTCCCTATTGGCTTGGTGGCTCCCTGCTGACTGGTTTGGATCCATTTGGAAGATTGTTCTGCACTCTGTAGGTACCTAATGCAACATTCTGGATTTCATTTCAGGGACTAACCTCATGCCAATCCTGAGGTTCCCCTCACGCAATTCAATAGATGCCTCCTTCACGTCCCATGATAAAGTCCATTCATTGCAAAAGTTAATCTTTCCCTTAGTATATTAAGTCCTAAATAAACACCTTTCATTCCAACTTTGAAGAAAAAATTGACTGGATCAGTTAACTAAATCAGCACATTACCTAGTGAAGCCATGTTTTAGGATTCAAAACTAGACCATGTTTTCTTATAAGTAGGATTCTGGAATACTTTATGTTTAAATATGTGGGGAAGCAACCAATGCCAATTTTATTTTTTAAACTATGAACAATAAGAGTTTAAAGGAAACATAAACATTTAATTATCCTGTACCATTAAATCTTCATCAAGAAGTGATCGCATAATTAGGAAAGGTTTTACAGAATTTGCAGCATAAGAAAAGTTACTGGAGGTCATATGAAATATGATATACTTATTAAAATGCAGAAATTTTTTTTTTGATCAAATGCCTAGAAAAGCACAATATAGTGTTCTAGTAGAAATGATGCATTGTCTATTTCAAAGTGCTGTATTTACTACAAAAATAGGGAGTGATCATATCTTAGTCAGATGCTATGTCTATACCCATATATAAATTACATTTACATGGCAACAACATTTATGTGTACACACGCATGTGCACGTGCGCG
>NW_017729024.1:71128944-71130880 GCF_001723915.1 Gavialis gangeticus | reverse complement strand
TCTATACCCATATATAAATTACATTTACATGGCAACAACATTTATGTGTACACACGCATGTGCACGCGCGCGCACACACACACACACACACACCATACATATATAAATAATTGTAATGCTCAGAATCTCCTTGAGGGCCATGATACAGATTCTATCATCCTGTTAACTTAGTTTTACAGAAGTCAATAGGGATTTAAAAAAAAAAAAATTTGTATATCTGAGTTCCACTAGGTGAGGTGGGCTGTGCATATGATGGAGTGGGGGTGTGTGGGGGAATGGTGGGGTGTGTGTGTGGAGGTGGGTATGGTGGGGGGTTGGGTGTATGTGTGGGGTTGTAGGTGGTGTGTGTGGGTATAGTGCAGTGTGTGGTTGGAGTGTGACGTGTTTTTGGGACAATGTTGGGTGTGTGTGAGAGTATGGTTGGGGATGGGCGGTGTCAGTGCATGTGTGGAGTGTGGTTGGGGGGTGGGCGGGTTGGGTGTGCACATTTGGAGGGCTCCCTTCTCCATGTGATGGGCAGGAATGGGACAGGTGGGTGGGGTGGGAGCAGCAGTAGGATTCAGCACACACTTCATGCAGCCCTGCCAGGCAGGCATATGGGATGGAAGCAGCAGCAGCAGGAGCCAGCACAGGCTCAGCTGCAGCATCCCCACCAGGGCTTTTCTTGCTGCCCACTGGCAGCAGATGCTTTCCCACCTATATTTTTATGAGCCTATATTTTTATGGTACTTAGAATAATTTAACAACATTTTCAGAATTTTACCTTTCTAGTTTATATAATGCATTAGTACAATAGATTCTGGATAAATAATTATTCCATAACTTAGAAGATGCAATGTGTTGCTGATCTCAGGGGCAATTTCATAATTTATTTTCACCTAGTTTGACCTCTTGTTTATACCTTGTCTGATTCAGAATTTCTCACCTTTTTGTTCAGTGTCTTGAGAGAGATGTTAATAATGTTAACAGGCCTTAGCTGCAAGATTCTTCAGCATGAAACAGCTGCTCCAGAGTTTATAAAGTACACTATGGAACTAATGAAGAACACTTCAGCATCCCCTTTGTCTCTTCTGGAGGCAACCATCAACACCAAGACAAAAGAACAAAGTAGATGTCTGATCTAGGAGATCTACAATCAGATTGTGTTGCTGCAACTGATCACTGATGAACACAAGGTAAAAGTTATAGTCAGGGGCTGTTAAAACTGGGACTGGAAGGTTTAAAATTTGCTAGAAAAAAGGGGTGTCTGGAGAAGAAGACAACCTCTCTCTCTTTCTTTCATTCTTTTCAATCCCTTAGATTTTCCATTTTACTTTATATTTACATTGTATCCTATTAGCACAACATGATACAAAAGTAGCTCGCTCAGAATCTCCACTAATATATTACTTGGAATAATCACTCATAGAAAATTACAATAACAAGATAAGCAGTTCTCTGCCATTACCTATGTATGTTACTTAGCGCTATGGAATAATACTGACAATATGAGGTTTAGCTGGGGAAACAAGAAATGAACAACCAAATCCCCCTTGCCAACTGAAAGGTTATAATACTAAAATGATGACTTACTTGGTTTTTCTACATAAAGCAGTAGTGACCATATACTTGGGCTAGAAAGGGATATCCTCCTATGAAAAGCTTCAGGAATTGCAGAGTTGGAGTTAACAAATAATTTTGCTATATGTTTACGAGATGAATAAGAAATACATGATGATGGAAATTGCACCAAGGGTATGAGGGGATGGAATCAAGTTTGAAGTACAGCTTTTGACAAAAAATATCCTGGCAGAAAGTATCTGTAGGGGGAGAAGAGGATCTCGGGGGCGGGGGGGAGGGAGGGAGGGGAGTATTTTCCAGGAGTTAGAAGTAGTGGAATAAATACTATGAAGATGAAGTGAAGGAGCTCCAGGAGGAGGTTAGCAGGCTGAGGGGA
>NW_017729024.1:71097021-71126238 GCF_001723915.1 Gavialis gangeticus | reverse complement strand
GATCTGCTCAGGTCCCTTCCGACCCTACTAACTGTGAAACTAAGATTTTCCTTAATTGGCCAACGTCTTGTGAAAAAAAATCTCTTATTCACCTTTGCAATTTCAGGATGTTCTGATAGTTTGGATATACCTCTATATCAAAACTTGAAATTCTAAAAAATTATTTATTCCTGTTATTATAGTGTCCAGGTCCAAAGGAAGAATTTGTGAGGTTTACCTGTTGAAACAATACCAGTTTTCAACTTACTGGGCAACAAGGAGCAAAAGAAATGGCAGCCAGAATTAACATATTAAAATACTTTATACCACCTTGACAGAGGGTACTGTGCCTGCTGAATAGCATTTTGATGGGGGCAAGGCAGGGCAGTAAAAAGAATCAGAGGAAGTTGAAGTTAGATAACTTTTCTTATAGCTGAATGCTTAAAGCAGCAGAATCAGGGTTAGGGCAAATGAGTGTTCTTGTTTAACAAGATAAATGTAGTCATTATAATGAACCCTTCTGGAGAGACAAACTATGATATGAGAGAACTTCCGTTTGTTCATTATGCTAATTAAAAGGGAGTACCTCAAGCTCTGTGAAAACAAAATAGATTAAAGCAAATGCAATAAGTCAACTTGGAGTTGTACAGTACAAACCATACAGAGTACACTGGACATTAAGGCAAGATTGTAAAGTATTTTTAGCTTGTGGTGAATTTGGCTTTGGACTTGCCTGCAACTCTTCTGCATTCTCATGTATTGAATACATATGGGAAATAGAAATTCAAGAACAGGGAACTCACTGAGCAAGCAAGAACCCCACCCCTCATGTTTAATTAGAACTAATAAGAGTAAAAATTCAGTGAAAATTTTATACTTTTAGCAGGTATTTTATTCTGGAAGACAGCACTGAATTTTTATTAGAACCATAGAATTATAGAAAATTAGTTGGAAGGGACCTCAGTAGGTCATCTTATCCAACACCCTGCTCAAAGCCAGACCATTCCCAACTATATCATTCCATCCAAGGCTCTGTCTAGTCAGGTCTTAAAAAGCTCCAAGGATGGAGATTTCACAACCTCTCTGGGTAATCTGGTCCAGTACTTTACTACCCTTCTAGGGAGAAAGTGTTTCCTAACATCCAACTAAACTTCCCTTGCTACAGGTTGAAAACATTGCTCCTTGGTCTGTCATCTGCCATCACTGAAAACAATCTAGCTCAGGGGTGAGTAATTATTTGAGTGCCCACTCTGGATTTACCCTGGCTGGAGTGGACCAGCTCCAGACCAGCCAGAACCCACATGCACAGCAGTGACCCTAGCCTGCCCCTCATCTCCTCCCTCCATCACCATGCCTGAGCTGCCCTATGGCTCTACTCCCTTGCAACCATTGCCCTTATGGGCAGCCCAGAGGTGGTGGTGGCGAGGAGCCACAGGGCAACCCAGGCTCAGGCTCCAGGTGGCTGCAGCAAGAAGGGCCCAGCACTGGTGATGGGGAGGAGGCTGCTTTCCCCCCCATGCCCAGCAGCAGCTTCTATCCTTCCGCTGCCACTACTCAGCATGGGCAGGTGGTCTGGATCAGCCACAGGGCAGGCCAGGGTTGGGGCTTTGCATGTGGCTTCTGGCTGGTCCAGAGCTGTTCTGCTCCAGCCAGGGTGAGTGCGGAGTGGGCATGGGGTGGGCTGGGGTTTGGGTTGTGTGCGCAGGTCCCCACCAGTACCATGGCGCTGGGAACTGTAGCAGAGGAACCTGGAAAGTACCACTATCACTTGGATTGTCTAGAAATGCAGTCCAGCTTCAGAGCTACCCCAGACCAGCAGTGTACCTGGGGACAGCAGAACGTGAGACAGGCTGGATGGTGCCTGGGCCTGGGTAATCCACTGTGCCTGGGGGATCCACTGGGCCTGGGGGATCCACTGTGAACTGGACAAAGTCCCTCCATTGGGTGGATCCAGCCTATGGGCCTTATTTTGCCCACCACTAGTCTAGGTCTTTTTGGAAACACTCTTCAGGTAGTTGAAAGATGCTGTCAAATCCTATCTCAGTCTTTTCTTCTCCAGACTAAATAACTCCAGTTCCCTCAGCCTCTCCTCACACCAGATGTGACCTCAACAGTGCAGAATAGAGGGTTAGAATCACTTCCCTTGATCTGCTGGACAAGGGAGAAGAGATTAATGTCATATATCTTGACTTCAAAAAAGCCTTTGATCTGGTATCCCATGGACACCTCTTGTTGAAACTGGCCAATTGTGGCCTTGGGTCCACCATGATCTGCTGGCTGGGACATTGGCTCCATGGTCAGACCCAAAGGGTGGTAACTGATGGAAGTCAATTGTCATGGTGCCCTCTAACCAGTGGGATCCCCCAAGGCTCTGTCCTTGGACCCATGTTGTTCAACAACTTCATTAATGACGTGGACATTGGAGTCAGAAGCAGATTGGCCAAGTTTGCTGATGACACCAAACTTTGGGGTAAAGCATCCACACCTGAAGACAGGAGGGCAATCCAGGCTGAACTGGATAGGCTCAGCAAATGTGCAGATGAAAACCTGATGGTGTTTAACACTGCAAAATGCAAGGTTCTCCACCTTGGGACGAAAAATCTGCAGCATCTTTATAGGCTTGGCAGTCCTACACTGGCTAGCACTATGAAAGAAAGAGACTTGGGGGTTGTCATTGGCCACAAGATGAACATGAACCTTCAATGCAATGCTGCAGCTAGTAAAGCGAGCAAAACACTGGCTTGCATCCATAGATGCTTCTCAAGCAAAACCTGGGACGTCATTCTCCGTTTGTACTCAGCCTTGATGAGGCTGCAGCTGGAGTACTGCATCCAGAATTGGGCCCCACAATTCAAAAAGGATGTGGAGAAGCTTGAGAGAGTCCAGAGAAGAGCCACGCACAAGAACAGAGGTGAGGAAAACAGACCTTATGACGACAGGCTAAGAGTTATGGGGCTCTTTAGCCTGGAGAAGTGCAGGCTCAGGGGTGATCTGACGGCCACCTATCAGGTGTGACCACCAGTTTCTGGGGGAATGTTTGTTCACCAGAGTGCCCTAAGGGATGACGAGGTCGAATGGTTATAAACTACTGTAATGTAGTTTCAGGCTGGACATAAGGAAGAATTTCTTTACTGTCCGAGACCCCAAGGTCTGGAATAGCCTGCCATTGGAGGTGGATCAAGCACCTACATTGAACACCTTCAAGAGCAAATTGGATGCTTCTCTTGCTGGGATCCTATGACCCCAGCTGACTTCCTGCCCTTTGGGTGGGGGGCTGGACTCAATGATCTTCCGAGGTCCCTTCCAACCCTAATGTCTATGAAATCTATGCTAGCAATGCTCCTGCTAATTCAGCCCAGTATACCTTTAGCCTCTTGGCAACAAGGGCACACCGTTGACTCATATTCAGTTTATTGTTCTCTGTAATTGTAATATTCAATTTATTCTCCACTGTCAGTTTATTGGCTCCCAGGTCCTTTTCTGCAGATCTACTGCTTAGTCAGTTGGTCCCCAGCCTGTACTTGCGCATGGCATTGTTCCATCCTAAGTGCAGGCCTTTGCATTTCTCCTTATTGAACCTCATGAGATTTCTTTTGGTCCATTCCTCCAAGTTGTCAAGGTTTCTCAGAATCCTAGCCCTACCCTCCTGGGTATCTACTACTCTCCCCAGCTGGGTGTGATATGCAGACTTGCTGAGGGTGCACTCCATTCCATCTCCCAGGTTGTCAATGAAGATATTGAATAAATCTGGCCCCACGATTGACTCCTGGGGCACTCCACTTGATACCGGCTACCAATTAGACATTGAGCCATTGATTGCTAGCCTTGGAGCTGAGATCCAGACAGTTTTCTATCCACCTGACAGTTCCTTCATCTAACCCATACAACCTTAGCTTGCTTGCAAGAATGTTGTGAGAAACTGTATCAAAAGCCTTGCTAAAGTCAAAGTTTATCACACTGCTCTCCCCACATCCACAGAGCCAGTCATCTCATCAAAGAAGGCAATCAGGTTGGTCAGGCATGACTTACCTTTGGTGAATCCATGCTGGTGGTTCCTAATCACCTTCTTTTACTGAAACTGCTTAGAACTGGATTCCTTGAGATCTTGCTCCATAATTTTTCCAGGGACTGAGGTGAGTCTGACCAGTCTGTAGCTCCCTGGATCCTCCTTCTTCCTTTTCTTAAAGATGGGTACTATGCTTGCCCTTTTCCAATCATGTGGGATCACTCCCAGTCACCTCAAGTTTTCAAAGATAATGGCTAGGAGCTCTGCAGTGATTGGCCAACTCCCTCACCACATTTGGGTACATGTGTGGCTCCATGGATTTGTACGCATCCAACATTTATACATAGCCCCTAACCTGTTCTTTTGCCACTTTTGGCTGCTCACCTCCTCCCCCAAACTGTGCTGTCAGGTACAGTAGCCTGGGAGCTGACCTTGCCTGTGAAGACTGAAGTAAAACAGGCATTGAGTACTTTAGCTTTTTCTGCAACATGTATCACTCAGGGAAATGGCATGCAAGAAACAGGAACGTGGTAATGATTGGGTTAGAGGGGAAGGTGCCCAAGGACAGATGGGATGAAGTAGTTTTGGGTCCTAAGAGGTCTATATATGTATTATTTGGTTGGATTATGTTACAATGTTTTGTTCTGTGAGTTTGTATAAGTAAGAAGCTGGGGAGGTATGGTTTAGATGGGTTTGATGGGGGAGGGCCTTGAACAAGGGTGGTAATTGTTTTAGGTATTGTTTTGTGGTTTTGGAGTGGTAAGGGATTTTGAACATGGATTAATATGTGTATTTTGATGGAATGTTGGTGGGGAGTTCAAATGTGATGTGTGAAGCTAATAAATAAAGTATATTTTGTAATAAAAAATCAGCTAGTATTACACCTGAGTTTTTATTCTGAAGCATACCATATTTTGAAGATACTTGATCCAAACATTTTTTCTCACAATGACTTCTGTAATCAGATATTGAGAAGGTGAAATTGGAATATTTCCAATTATATCTTGATCAAATTTTAAAAGTGAGTTTAGTTCAGGAATATTGCATTTTATTATCTCTATCAGATACTGGACATAAGTAAGGTTTCCATACTGATCTTTTTAGCTTTGTCAGCAGCCTTTGATAACAGTAACCGTACACTTATTTTGGCTATTATACAGTGCTTTGCAGGAATGCCCAAGTTGACCCTTTCCTTACTGAAAAATCATATAGGGGGCCAAATGAGTCATCCCCAAAGGTCCTTCTGTGCATTATTGTGCATGCTTCTGGCATGTCCTTTCTCATACTCATCATCCCTCTTACTCATTACAGAATATAATGAACACATATTATTGGAGACTATTTCATGGACCTGGGTCAAATTAAAATGGAAGCAAAGTCCCTTATCCTGCAGTGGGACAGCTTCACTTGCACTCATCCATGTTTTCAAATCATATTAATGTAAAAAAGCACCATTAAAGTCAATGGCATAGGATGGCATATAGGTGCACAGACTCAGTCACATAGTACTCTTTGAAGAATTCAGGTTTTAGACACAAAAGGTTACATATTTTACTGTCAAAAACTTGAAAGCTTAGGCTCCTTAAAAGCAAGATTACACTTATTCAGGGAAAAGAAAATGTATGGCTTCATACTGGTAGTGATTCAATTTCTAAATACCCTTCCTTTACTGGGTAAGCTCATCTGCAGTTGCAATGAGCTGAAGTACATAAAAGCTACAGGGTTAGATTCATTATACAGAAAGACAAAATAAAGTGGGCCAGGCTGTCACCAGCAATACATTCATTCAGCTAGCACAGAGAGACTATCAAAAGTTCTGTTCTACAAGGTTCAGGAAAAGAACTGACATAATAGGTTGAAAAGTTACAGCAGAAAAAGGCTGAAAATATATATATACATTTTGTTAAGCACCCAAGACTCTCTGTAGTAATACCTATGATGTTTATTTTTTACATTCCAGTTTCAAATCCTTGTACTATTGTCAGGCATAAAGTTTTACAATCACACAAGATTTGAAGTGAATATTTGCATTTTTCTTTTTCTTTTTTATCCAAAAGCAGACACACCTACATAGAATGCTTTTAAAGTAATAATTGTCCTAAGTTGAAGATAATGGCTTTGGTAAAATGGTCTTAATGGGCACCTATACACAAGCAGCAAGGCTGTTCCAACAAGCTTTAATTACAATGCCTCAGAACAGACTCAATTAATCAAGCCTGCAGGAGCATTGTAATTACCATGCTCCAGCAGACTCCAGCATCTTGTGTATTAGCATTCCCGCATTGAAAAATGGTGGTGGGGGCATTTTAACTAAAGCTCATTCGATGTGCTTTAGTTAAAGCACCCCTGCTGCCATTTTCCAGTGTGGAGATGGTGCTACACCAGACACTCCAGAAGCCTTAATTAGAGAGGATCTTGGAGACATTCTAATTAAAGCTCCTCCCCACCCCCACTCCCAGATCACATGTATTAATGAGTATTTTCGTTGTCCAAGAAAACCTGATTTAACTTGTTGACTGTTGCCATGTATAAACCTTTATAGCTGGCTCCTTCTGATGCACTAAATTGCTACAAAATTAAAGGTTCAAGATCATTTCTTAAACTGTGTAAAAAACAAAGACATAAAATAATGTTTTACCCATCTGGAAAGTGACATTTGATTAAATATGTACATAAATACTAGCAATAGTTTCAGAAGAATAAGGGTTTGGGGTTTTTTTGTTTTTTGTTTTTAATTCTTTGACCATCCTGATACAAACACCTTACAGCAAGAACAACTTGATGAAGATGGAACAGTCATCCCAGTACAGTTCAAGATAAAGACGTGTCATACATTTTATCTATGCTTCCTCTATAAGAAATATGGTAATAGTGTTACACATGCCTATGAAACTGATTGTCTAGGAACTAGAATTAGGCTTTGGAAACTATAAGGTATTTAAAATATATTACTGCACAGTCAATCATGACTTCCAGTTTCCAATGTCCAGAAGAGAAACTTTAAACTTTTCTTTTAAATGTTCAAACATATGTCCAGGTACTGTGTCTTTGTTCTTTCAAAAACAAAGTAACAGACAAAATCCCTTTATTTAAGAGGCAAGGGATTTTTTGGGTAATATATTTTACTGAAACAAATACATGGTTGGCATCAATTTAGATAAACTTTTGGGTATTACTCCACCCTTTCTTGGGTATCTGGTGTTACCTACAGATTTTTGGGGGGGTTTGGGGGGAGGTTAGATCATGTTAAAAATGGCCAACTGATCTCACTTAGTTTGCCAAGATGTAGACCTTACACTAAGATCCCTAGTTAGGTTAATCTAAGTGTGAACTGTAGAGAAGTTCCAGGAAGGTTAATCAGTCTAAAAATGGCTGACCTGATCTAAATTAACTCTAATTTGAGGTAGTCTATTTCAGATTGAGTTGGTCATTTTTAGACTGATCTAACTTTCCTAAACTTCTGAACCATTCCCAGCACAGCCCCAGGGCTAGGAAAGTCAAACTACTGGTCCCAGACCCAGGACTACACGTTTTGTACTTGCTGCCACGGTACTGGACTATTTTTAGCTTCCCAGATCCTCACTCCTCCATGGACCAGCCAACACTCCTCTGAACCCCTCATCCCACAAGCCACTCCCAGTGCTGGTTTTATCAGTGTTTGCTGATATCAGGAGCCAAGGAAGTAAGTCCCAGTGGGGGGAAGGACAAGAGGTGTGGGGTGTAAGTTTGCCATGGGGATGTTGGGAGTCTAAAAATAGCCCCTGGTGCCCCCAAGCCCCACTGCAGATGCCATGAGCCCCCCCTAATCCTGTCAAGCTCTCCCTATCCCCAGCAACCTCTCCTTCAGATCCCACTTGCCCCTTTGATCCACCTGCAGACTCTTCCTGCCCCACAATCCCCCCAACTCCCTCCCCCAACCTCCCCTAATGTCTGTACTGAGCCTGGGAGAGAAGCAAGCACAGCAGAGATAAATAACAGATGGAACAAAGGCTGTCTTTATTTAATCTCTTTATTGGAAAACATGATCAAACAAAGAAAACAAAAGAAAAAACCCAGCACAATACAACATACATTAAAAGTGGTAGGGGAAAGAGAATTAACTATATTTTATACAAATATTCATGAAACAATCAGTTGGTTCTTTGTAATATCCCAAGAGGTCTATCTAGAAGGGAAAGCTTTATCTCTAAAGTGGAAGGTGGTTGTAAGTCCTTGCATTTCTCAGATCTCTGAAATTCAGGCAATCCATTCTTTTTTGGGAGACATTTCTCTTTTTAGTCAATAAAATGTAATTTATTTCCTTGCTACTACCAATAATCTCAGCAGTGAACATTATTTCCTTGTTCACATTTCTTTAGGGTTTTTCTCTAACATAATAAATGTTGTACAGGGTAAGATTTTATAAAAAATTTACACAGAACTCATGAAAAATAAGGGACTTAGCACAGTCTTGAATAAGACATTTTATATAGGTAAGCTCTTGCATTTTTCTCTACCACTGCACCTCACTTCTGACCTACAACACTGCTAATTATTTCACTTACAGGCCTCTTGAACAAAGCCTGTCAACTATGATGTACTGCAGCAAATTTATATTATTATCATGATTAATTTTTTAAGTACTGCTGTACCTAAAAATAGAGGTGGGCAAAATGTTTTATGATAAATAGTACATTCACCAAAAGTAAAGTTTCAGGGAGACCAGCTGTTTCAGCAAACAGTTCCAGCCAAAAAGAAAAAAAGGAATTTGGGGGATTTGTTTTGAAAATGTTAAGAAAAATAATTTCAATATTTTTAAAAGAAAGCTTTTGTTTTCGAATGTTAAAAAGTTTCCTTTTTGACATTTTGAAAAATATTTCTTTTCAAGTTTTAGTTTCTGGGTGCCATTTTTTCATTTAAAAATTAACTTCAATTGAAATAAAATGAGGTTCAACAAAAGGGTTAAATAGTCCAAAAGTGAAAATGAGACGTTCCATTTTGGGTTGAATTTTTTTTCAGTCTTTTTCATTTCATGTTCATTTCATTTAACTGAGATATTCATTGTTTTTTAGTTCTACTTAGGACCTCTAGTCATGAGCTTTGTCTGCACAATATTAGGCTGCATATAAATTCAGGATGCAAAAGATAATTTTTGTGATTTGGATAACTACAGCATAATGGTGGCTACATATCTACTGCTGTTAAATTACAGTGGTGACTTTCAAAAATTAGACATTTGCCAATATATATCAGACAACTATTACTTACTTATCAGTTATAATACCATTCTAGTGAGAAGGTAGATCTTGGTTGTTATGTCTCGGATGACACTGGGTACGTCTACATGAGATGCTGACTGTACAGTAGCCTAATTATACTGTGCATTACAGACAGTGCTAATATGCTATTGCACAGTATTATTAGGCTATTGTGCAGTAGCATCATTTAAAAGATATTCCCCAGCACTACTGCACAGTAAATCCAGTTAGACAACATCCAGAGGAATGCAGATGTTTGGGTCTCTGGGGACAACTAGTAGTGGGACACCTTCTGCCCCTGCTAGTTGTCCTCGGCGAATGCCCATGCTACGTGACCATTGGCATGCAGCAGGTTACCCTAGGTGGGGTAGGGAAGGCTGGGACCAGTGCAGTTGCTGGCCTCAGAAGCTTTATCTGGGATCCTGGAGGCCAGGGAAGCTGAACCCATGTCACTCCTGCAGCTTGGAGCCTGACAAGCATCCAATCAGACTCCAGTTTTGGGTGGTGCACACTGTTCTACTGTGCACTGCCCCACTCTTTTCTTGCATGGGTTTTTTTGACCCTAGGTGGGGCACTACTCTCATTGAGTTTGTGAAACAGTAGCAATTTGTATGTTTGTTCTAAAGTAAACCAACATTGTAAGGGGTACTGGCAGATTCCCTTACAAGGTTAGTTTACTACAGAACAAATGCATAAACATGAAATAACAGGCTTAGCGGGAATGATACTGTGATGGAGGTTCAAGTGTCCTCTGACTGAACAATGTAATATTACTTCTTCCATTAAAGGTATATGGTGATAGAGGAAGTTACAGTACAGGAACAGCTGCATCAAGAGTCTAGATCAAAAAGTGCCTTGACATGAAAATTGGAAGGTCAAATGTGGCACTGGCAGCAGGAGCTCATTATGAATTCATATGCATTATGCAGGCAGACCGGAGTTGGTTACAAATGGTTAGCGGAGGAGAATGGAGCAGACTCAGTCAGAGCAAGAAGAGAGCTAACTGGCATGAGACAAAGGCGTGAGACTAGAGTATACAGATGAAGCCCTGGGCTGACCAGGTGGGTTCAGGTCATCCTGAAAGTAAGTTATATACTGTCATACAAAACAACACAGAATCCTGACATTATTAACAGAAAAACTAAAAAGAGAGCATGATGAATAGGAGTGGCTTCAGAAAAAGTAGAAGAAAACTAATTGTTTTTCTATTTCCTTGTAAGTTTGTATGTCACATCGTCTTTATGTGATATGACAGCAGTGACACAGAGAAGCAGTATAATGTGGAAAAACTCAAGAAAGGAATATTTTTCTTGAACCTGCACCCCCCAAAAACCAAACCAAAACAAACCAAAACAAAATCCCAAATAAAGCAAAAATACCAAACCAGCTGTAATTTCTTAGGGCCTGGCTTGGAAAACTGAGGAGTCACCATAAGAAAATTTCCCTCTGCTGTGTTGAATATCTGCTCTCTATTAGTGCTCCACTCTCTATTAGTGATGCAGCTCATTACTAGGAGCCGAAAGCTCTTCTGTTTCAGCTATGGGAGCATAGACAACAAGAGAAGAAAACTGATTTTTTATTTCATTTTGGCTGGGACTTACAAAGGAGTCAAAGAGAGTGAGATGGCCAGCTCCCATTGACTTTTTTATTATGCTCTTTTGAAAATTCAAGCCTTCACATTTTAAAAGGTCATAGGTATCATATGAAGAGACAATTCTAGCAGATTATCATGGAATACAGTAGGTGTCAAATTGATGGCCTCCAGGTTGGACCCATATGACATCTTCATCTGCAGAATGTCAGCTTTCATTTTAAGAGAAAAGAAAAGAAAAGAAAGAAAGTGACTTTCTAGCTTTCATAGTTGCAAAGAAAAGAAAACTTAATAATTGTGAATTAGTGTAAACTGAAGGCAGGAGTCTGCAGACAGTCCGATACAATTGCTCCAAAGGCTATAAACTACCTCTCTCCACTGGAGTGTCAGATGTAAGGTCTAATGATAGCTTTACAGTGTCAGTCTTTACTACATAACTGTTGGAAACCACAGAAGGGGAAAAGGCATGGGAGGGAAGAAAATGCTTATGTCCATAATGGCATACTCCCATAACCAAAGCCCTCCACTGCCAAATGCAGCTGAAATCTCATGTCTGCAGGCTGAATCCAATGGCTCCAGGGGCTATATCCAGCTGGTGGGCCATAGGTTGCCAACCCCTGCCTTTGAGTACTGCCATACTTCCTTAATAGATTTTTAGAAAACCCCATTAGAATCATTCAACTATTCCGCCTTCTGCTAGTTTATGCTGGTCTCTTTTGGATTCAGTTGGAAGATCAGTAGCTTTAAGCATCTGTAGACCTCAGCTAACCAACTGAAAACACTGGAAATATTTTCATTTGGAGTTTCCATTAATTTGGCTAGGTTGGGGCTGAGCTGCAGCTGGCTTTTCTACCCTAGTCTATGCAGGGGTGTTAATGATAGTGGTTTTCTTCAGATCCAACCCAGCTCAGCTGCTGCTAATGTTATATTTAAATTTCTCTAATTTCAGACACGAGCAGTGCAGAGGCAGACTACTGTTATATAACATATCTTGGCTTACAGATATTTAAGGCTTTCCATTTGAAAAGTATGTCAAGCAGAAATAGTACTGCAGCTCACAACAGATATTTAACTCAGGGCACTGTGTCTGCTCTTTTTTAGTATCCTCATAGGCGGTGGTAAGTTCAATACTTTTGAGAGTGTTGATGACAGCCAGCACAGCTGCTGCAGTTTTGTATATTAATACTGGTACTCGTTCATTATGGTTGAAAGTAACCAGAGAGTGGGCCTGATCTATGCCTACATACTGATGTCTTCCCACCTGCATACAACAATCAGCAGAACAGGTTCTAAACATCTAGGCTAGGGACAGGCATTCAAAAAGCCCAAGCCTGAATTGATTCAGTCATTGCAGGTTAGTTTAACCTGCAGGGAGTGCACTGGTTTATATGTGGATAGGTGTTCAGCACATGCCTGCAGTAGCTCAAGCCAGAAGCCCGGGAGTGTTAGAGCAGCCTTCCCTCCCTTCCACAGGGAAGCTGAGCTGAGGGGCATGACCAGGCCCCAGCAGCTCCCTGACAGCTGGGAGCAATCCGGGCACACAGGGCTGCCCAGCTCCAGAGGGGAACTCTTCTCCCTCCTCCCTCTCCCCCACCACCTCTCCCCCAAATGCGGTGGGGCCAGGAGGGGGGTTCTGTTCAGGGGAGGGGGGCTCTATTCCCTCCTCCTCCCCTGCCAGAACCATGGGGTGGGAAGGGGGGATCTGTGAGGCTGCCCAGCCCATGAGGGGGACTCTTCCCTATACTCCCCCCCCGGGCAGGGGGAGGCTCTTTTCCATGCTGGGGGGAACTCCTCCTCCTCCTTCCCCCAGAGGGGCAGTGGGAGCATGGGGCTCAGCTGGTCAGGGTGTGGGTGTGTGGGTGAGGGGAGGAACGGGCCCCTGCACATTCCCCCATGACTGCAGCCCCCACTGCCAGGCAGCAGCAGCCAGCAGGGAGGTCAAGGTGCTCGTGCCCAGCGCAGGTCTAGCCAGCACTGTGCTGGGGAAGAGAGCTGAGCCTGCCTTATCCCACCCGGGCTCTGAGCCTGATCTTGCAGCTTCAGCGCTGGAGTCAGGTGCTTCCCCCACTCCCTGCTGTGCAATCCCATACTTGCACTCTGCTGGGCCTGGAGGGAGCCCTGCCCCTGCTTCTCCACAGAGTCCAGTGTGGGGCTTCTCCATCAAAGAGTGAGCTGCAGGTGCAATGCAGAGCTGCAGGGATAGAAGTGGCTGGGCAAGCTGAGCAGGGCTGCACTTCTCACACCCAGAGCAGTGTTGGCTACTTCTATCCTCATCCAGAGTCCCCATCCAGCACCTCACAGAGTTCCCTTCCCCAGTCTGCAAGGAGGAGGAGTGGGAAGAGTCCCCACTAGCATGGAACAGAGCCTCCCTCCCAACCAGCATTTCCTTTAAGTTGTGTGGTGTGTGCATCCACGCAGGTGTGCCTGGAAGTGTGGCATGAGTGTGCCTGTGCGGTTGTGTACACCATGCAGCTTACAGGGAATGTTGCTCCCAACCCCGCAGAACAACCTACCCAGCATGGCCCCATTAAGGTGAAGGGGGCACGGAGAAGGATTCATTCTTCCCTTCCCCACAGTTGGGGTCTGCCAACTCCAGGGACCATTGCTCTAGCCCCCTCCCCTCTGCCTCTCTGCAGAAAGGCTGACCCCAGCTGCAGTGGGGGAAGAGGGGAAGGAGGGAAGAATTAACCCCCTCCCTGCTCACTGTGACTTAACAGAGCCAGGCCAGCTAGTGTCTCTGCAAGGGCCAGCTCCTGCTCCGGCTAGAGAGCAGAGGGACAGGGTCAGCTCTGTTGTGGAGCAGAGAGGCCTGCCTAGCCCAGAGAGCATGCCAGGATGGTGGGGGAGTCTGGTTTATCTTAAACCAGCAAGGAGTCTGGGACAGACATTGCATAAACTGAGCCAAATCAGTTAAGTCTGATACTGCATTCAACTAGGTTTATCTCAAACCAGTTTTGGCCATTTTGAAACTGGTTTATGTGCACTAAATGTCTGTTCTGTTACAGGTTTAAATCAGTTTCTGATCACTTAAACTGGTTTATGTGTAATGTCTGTCCCTAGCCCTAGGGAGAACATTATGAAAATAACTATTCTTATGGCAGTATGTGGACCAACACCAGTAGTAGATGTCTCAACATCCAAAATACATAGCACTCTTTGTTAACTGCTCACGAGCATGTTGTAATCACTACTAGTGTCATTAATGCCTGGTGCCATTCAAACTGATATCCCAGGCAGTGCACTATATGTAGGGTCATATGATTAGAAATGGGCTGGAGTTGTAATGTAATACATTTTCCAAAGTGTAGATTTATTTGGGTTTTAATACAAGTTCATTCCCATGTTAAATATATCATTTATATTCTATCAGAGGAATTGCAAGATACATAGAAAATTGACGCTGATAAAGAAACAAGCACCACACCAGCAATAACATTCTGAAACATTGCTAAAGAGGTAAAGAAAGAAGAGATTCCCATAGTGCCACGTAAGAAGAAGAGGGGCAGGAGGCATCAAAAGCATGAAAAAATATAGCTTAAGCTAACCATTTTCTCATTGACAATTTAGTTAAAATGGCAAAAAAGCAGTAAAACATGCAGAAGTGTCTATTCTTTGTTCATCTTCACTATTCTGCTAACTGGCTATCCAGAAAGTTCTGTATTTAACTAATATGTTTTTCAGTTCATCTATTTATAAAAAAAATATGGGTGATAAAATTACAGTAATTTTCACTTGCAGTCTGAACTTGGATTTTAAATCAGGAATCCAAATGTGGAAAAATAATGCTCCTTTAATCCTCTTGCTGAATATTTTTATCTGTATCTCTAGCAAAACAGCCATCATAATAGCAATTTATATTTTAAACAATGACATTATTTTATAAGGCTTTAAAGAACAAATGTGATTCCTTTTGTCATTTAGATTTAATAGTTTATATCCTATAGAATCTAACTGTATGAGCAGGCAGTTTTGGAGGGATCAGAGCTTTATAGACACATTTTTATAGGTGACTAACACCTAAAGACATAACTAAGTTTAGCTGGATTTTCAAAACTAACTACCTTTAATTTTTTTTTAAAATCTGTCACTTGGTGTCTAAAAAGGATGCCTATTAGTAACTTTTAATTGTCATAGAATACTTTTACTTAAACTTTATTGTTAAACAAATTCCTCCTCCTTATACATATGGCAAGCAACAATTGACATATTTCTGACTCAGCTGAAAAAGATTAACTTGCTTGTGATGCCATTTGACAGAGAACTTACTTTACAATGGTGATGTGCATCTCCCACATATACAGGAACAGTAGCTATTGAAAAAATGTACAGTCTTTCAGCACTATTTAAATTTGTTAAAGTGCATATAGCATCCACTAGAATGGCAAACATGAATTTACACTGATCATAACTGTGTCATGCACGATGTCTTTTACTTTGCTTATAATCAGAAGCTAAGTACAGGCATTCAAAAGGCCTGAGGTGGAAGTGCTCAAACTTCTGAGCTTTGCTCTAAGCACCAATGGTAGGCCAGGAGCAAGCAGAACACGATAGCCCTTAGGTGAGGGGAATGCGTGCTTGCACGGCCCAAGCCCAGCAGCTGGAGGGGAGTGCTTTGGAAGCCTCCCAGCATGTCCTTCCAGCATCCCAGGGTTCCCTGGGCTATTGAAAACACCCTAGCAGAGCTGAATGGCTGAGGCAACCCTGATTGCCTGGCAGGGACATTATAGCCACCCACCTAGACCTGATATGGCAGTGGCTCATCATGGCATGTACCCTCCTGGCCATGCACTACCATTCAGCTGTCCTGTGCATGGCCAGGCAGCATACTCTGCACCTGCCATGTGTGTGTGTCCCCCAGATGCCTGGGTTCTGTGTCTGTGTGTGTGTCCTGGATGCCTGGCTTCTGGTGGGGGTCGTGTCCTGGATGCCTGGGTTCTGGTGGGGGGGCGTGTCCTGGATGCCTGGCTTCTGTGTGTGATTGTATGTGTGTGATCCAAATACTTGTGTTTTCTGTGTGTGTGTGTGTGTGTGTGTGTGTGTGTGTGTGTGTGTGTGTGTGTGTGTGTGTGTCCTGGGTGCCTTGGTTCTGTGTCTGTGAGTGTGTGCATGCACACGCACTTGTGTGTGTATGCATGTGTGTGTGATTCCTATATTTGTCCCTGCTGATGTTGGTGGCTCCAGCATTCTGACCCTGTTTCATGGGCAGTGGTGCCCACTAGGCCTGTGTGAGTAGGCAGCTATTTGATCTGGCTTCGGATACATCTGCTTTGGATGCCAGCGATCTGATTTGGAGCTCTGGACCGGGTTCCTACCTCAATCCAGCCAAAGTGGCTCTGTGTGAAGCTCAGAGTGGAACCATGACCTACAGTGCTTGGACAATACAGTGCTTACAAAAAAATTCTTCAAAGGTTTTCGAAGGCATTGTTTGTTTGCACTACAGTAGTGCAGTAATACTCCAATTGCGTGTTTTCTGAAGTCCTCTAATAGACACTACAGGGAACTTTAGGGGCGGGGAGTTAAGTTTATCTCACAGTCCTTCAGTAACATGCAAGTTGTTGAAATGTAGTTATACTTAAATCTGAAATTTTACCTTGATTTCAAGTGGAGCAGGATTGGGTCTTTGTGCTTAACCTCCAAGCCTGGGTGGGCAGAGAAACACCCCAGGAAACTACAGGACCATGTGAGCCATGATTCCTTGAATTTTACATCCCAGGAAGGCTGTGTGGCATTCCCAGAATCATTGAACATCAGCTGAAACCCCTGGACAATTCAAGATTGTAGAAGTGACCTAAGCAGCAGAGCCCAGGGAGCAAGGGCCCCAAGCTTCTGAAGTGAGAGTGGGAACTACACACCAGAAACCACACTTTCATGCATCCACTACTGCCTCAATCCACCTATCCACACTTCCAGCCTTCTGCCTATCCCCTATAGCCAGACCCTCATCCATCCACAAACACCAAGACCCCACAGGCACTGCCACAGAGCATGGATGAACCCAGCTCATCTGCTGCCACCAGCCATACCTGGGGATACAAGTGGCAGTTTGGGAAAATAAAGGATCTTGTTGCTATCTGGGGTGAGGAATACACCCAGTGTCAGTTCCAGACAGGGCATTGAATCAGATGTCTTCAAGCATATTGCCCCAGAGATGTAGGTGAGGAGTCATAACAAGCTGGTCACAGTGTATTGCCAAGACCACATGATGAAGAGAAATTATTATCAAATGCTTGATGCTAAAAAACAGTCTGTGGGCCAAAGATAGAGCATTCCTTTCTACAAGGACCTGTGCCACTTCCTTACCAAAAACAGGGAAAAAACCCTGCCCTACACCCTGGGACCACTGGCCCCCATTGGAGGAGGAGGCAGCACAGGCAGGCCCCGCAATACCATTCCCCACACAGGAGCCACAGCTGCTGTGGAGCATATTCCCATCCCAGAGATGTGAAATGTGTACCAGTCTCCAACCCCCACTCTGCTAGAACAACCCACAGGACCCATGGCCAGTTCCCCTGACACTTCCCCTGATAAGTCAGGTCACATGCGAGGACACCATGTGTAACCCATGATGATAAAGTTAGCCCCAGCTCCGTCTGACCATGATGAGGCCCTAGGGGAAAAGCAGAGCCCCTGGAGTGGGGAAAGGAATGGGCAGCAGGGGGAGGTGAAGCTACCACAGGACACTCCCTCCAGTCATAGCCCTCTCTCAGGTCATTATGGCTGAGAAACTCACAGAGTGGTTGGGGCCAGGGGGTGGAGAGGGCAGGAATGCAGGGGTGTAAGGGGAGGTTCAATCCTGCAAGCTAAGCAACCCATCCCCATCTAGAAGCTCCACATCTGTACACAGAAGGCCAGATCATAGTGGAAAGAATGGTGGATCCAGGATAAGCAGATGAACACCTGCTGAGTGAATGAAAAATGCACCTATGAAGCACCAGCAAAATGAAGAAGAAATGTTACAAGCTGTGGTTGCAGCTTCCAAGCTCAGGCTATGCACTCCTGGCACCAGGTGCTGTGAGACTGGCAGGAGAAAGGAATCAGGATGTGTACAGAGAATATGGACAGGCTGAAAGGTGCTTACACCCGAGCTGCCGAGTTACACCGTGGGGAGCTCCGGAGGGCCACCTGCTGTTTGGAGGAGACATTCCATGGTGCAATGGAGCTGCAAGAGTCACAATGCCAGGATAGGGAGTTAATACACACTGTCTTGGACTGCTTGGGGTCCACCTACAATATCTCTGACTGGCACCATTGCTGGCTCCTGGTGAGAGCCAGTAGCTCTCCCAGGCAGCAGTGGTGGGACAGGATGCCACCCAAGCTCCCAGGGCATGGCAAGCCCTGATCCAAGGACTCTTCCCTGGGCTAGCAGAAATGGGGATTCCAATGTAAAGACCCCAGGATGGTGGCTGTGGAGGAATTCTCCCTACTGCGTCCTGACTGGGAAGCTCTGGGGACTTAGGGGGAGCCAAGATAGGAGATCTAGTATAGTAGCTGCTGAACCATGGTCTGAAGAGGCAGAAAGGCTTCTGGTGGTGTCCACTCCAGGGATCAGAAGTGGGCTAGGAGAGTGGGATTGGCTTCCCAAGATCTGATGCCAGGGAAGCCGCCCCGCCCCCTTCCAGGCCCAACTTGCTACCCCTGGTTGGTGGCAGTTGTCCTATATGCCCTGGTTTCCCAAGTGGTTCCAGGCCAGTCCCAAAGAATTGCAGGAGCACTCAGAATGGGGCAGGATGCGGGGAGGAGTATGGCTCACTAGCATGCTGGGCTGGGTGATCATTGGGCAGCTTCTGGCAGCAGAGCCTAGTGGCCCCAGCTCATCCACCCCTCCCTGGTGGGAAACCCGGGGGCTCTCTTTTACTCCCTGTGTCCCTACTCCTGGCCCAAATCTTGCTGTGGGGGAGCGTCACAACTTTGGTGGGGTTAGGCAGCCCCTCGCTCAGCCTAATTACCTGATGTGAACCCAGGCATTGGTGACCATGGACCCACCCAGTCCATGGGTCCATGGTCTTCGTAGGGGGAGACATGTGCATGGAAGCCAAGGGGTGGGGTCTCCACATTGGAGAGGCAGGAGTCCTCTGTGCCTGCTGCACTGATACCCCCCCAACCCTCAGCCTCCCCATCCCTGACCCAAAAGCACCTCCCAACTCACACCTCTTGCAGGCAGACATTGGTTCTAGGATCCAGCTTCTACACGGAGAAGTTCCTGGTCTTGGCTTTGGATGCCTGAAAGTAGGGTGCCAGCTCAAAAGCTCCCTACCCTGTACCTCCACTCCAAGTTTTTATGTTTGTTGAGTTCAGGCCTTGCAGCATTCCCCTTGATCCCAAACCACCTTCCAGGTTCTGTTTCTGTTGCCCCATTTTCAACCCCCCCCCACGTTGGCACCACCAAATGTTTGCTATTTTTTGTTAACTGGGAGGGGAAACAAAGCTGAGACACAGACAATATTCAGCTGGTTTTCTTTATTAAACACAGGAAAAGTTTGACAACCACAACATTTTGAATTGAGGCATGTCTCTTCTTCATGCCACACTCCCCCACATCACAGTGTGCACCACTGGGGGGGGGGGTTGCAGAAGGAGAGGAGAAGAGGGACAGTGCTTCTGCAGCCTGGGTTCTGGGCACTAGGGCTGTGCGAGGCTTTGGACCATGCTTCAGATCCAGAGAAGCTTCGGACACTTCGGTTTTGTCACAAGTTTTGTCTGACAGCAGCTTGAGGTGCAGTTCCCCCAAAACCCAGCCCCCTATCTTCTTGAAACTTGGCAGACTTTGTGGCCTCACCAGGAGCTACCACCTCTGTAGTTTTCACCTCCCTGTGGTGTAACACATACATGTGACATGAGTTTTGCTTTCAAGAATTTGGGAAGTTCCCCCCGAACTCCTGCACTGATCTTCTTTAAACATGGCAGGCTTCATGCTTGCAGCAGAAGCTACCATCCCTGCAAGTTTAATCTAAATCACACACAAAACAACAAAGTTTCGTTGACTCCCCATTATACCCTACAGCTGGATCACCACTTGAGGAGATAGGTGACATGACAGATGAACTAAAAAAAATCCCTTAAAATCTCAAAACTACAAAACCCAAGCCCACTAATTTCTTATCAAACATTATAGAAAATAATTATAATGAAAATAATAATATATTAACATATTGAGGCAGTATCCAATGAAACATAAATCTTAATTCAGATTTCATCATATGTTTTGCTTACAGCCTGCATCAAGTAAAACAAGGATTTATGAAACATATGTATTAAACTGAAGCAGTATTAGAAAATAAACAATTATTTTAACAATTCATATTTTCCTGACAGTTGTTAATAACCTGATTGCTTACACAGCCCAATCAAAAGAAAGAGCTGCTTAATTGCAGAGGTTCTGCTTAAGAATTCCAGCACAGGGTGTAACACGGAAAGAGTGAGCCACATGCCAAAATGAAAATTTGCATTTGAAACAATTGGTTCAGTGTCATGAAAAGACTGTGTTTTCAGAGGATAAGTATCCCTGATACATGCTCAAAAACATGAAACACAGCTATTGAAATGATGGATTTTTCTAGCAATTAATTGAATACAGGCACATTACCCCCACTGAGTTTTTATGAAGATAAAAATCTATTAATGCTTGCAAGATGCTCAGACACTGCTGGGAAAAGATCCTCAAGTCAACATCTGTATAGAACTGACCCAAAATTTTTCTGTGTTTAACCTAAAATTAGAAGCTTATTAAGATAATGCAGGGCTTCTTCGAAATTAGTATTAGTAGAATACATTTTTACTTATCAAGTAAGAACACTTGGATTATGGGAAATTTCAACTTAGTCATTAGAAACATAGACGCACAAAAAGCAAACTTGTGCTTGTACAGGTATTTTGTACCTGTACAAGCACAAGTTTTCATGATATTATTTTAATAATATCATGAAAACTGATGGTATCTGTTTTCATGATATTATTAAAATGTTCCTGGACTGGTGTATATGTTTTTATACTGTTCTTCCTTTTTTGTGCTACTTAATAGTATAGCTATCTCACATAGATGATCATTTCAGATGTATTCATAGGGTGAATTCTCAGATGAATCAATTCAGAGTTCTGATTAAAAAAGGTTTGCAGTAGTACCTCTTACTTCCTGGCACCCTTTAGCATAGCTTAGGTAAGGGCAAATTTTTCCTTTCTAAGAAGCAAAGTGGGGGAGTACAACATGAATTTAGCATCGAATTTAAAAGGGCAGGTAAACAGGTGTGTCATAAACTTAATGCCAAAACAATAATAATAGAATCATAAAAAATTAGGTTTTGAAGGGACCTTAGGAGATCATCTAGCCAAACCCCCTGCACAAAGCAGGACCATCCCCAACTAGATCATCCCAGCCAAGGCTTTGTCTAGCCCAGTCTTAAAAAACTCCAAGGGTGGAGCTTCCACCATCTCTGTGGGTAATTTGTTCCAATGTTTTACCACCTTCCTAGTGAGAAAATTCTTCCTAATATCTAACCTAAACTTCCCTTGCTGCAACTTGAGACCATTTCTCCTTCTTCTGTCATCTGCCACCACTGAGAACAGTCTTGCTCCATCCTCTTTTGAACCTTCCTTCAGGTAGTTGAAGGCTGCTATTTAATCCCCTCTCAGTCTTCTCTTCTTCGGACTAAATAAGCCCAGTTTCCCCAGGATCTCCTCAGAAGTCATTTGTCCCAGCCCCCTAACCAGTTTAATTTTCCTCTGCTGGACTCTCTCCAATTTTTCCACATCCTTTCTGTAATGGAGGGCCTCCACGCCTTGCTGCTGCTGCTTTCAAAGAGGTACAGTGCCATGTGCATCCCACCACTGGGCGGGCCGGGCAGCGAGGTACATGGAGCTGTGCCATGTCACTTTCAAAGCAGCAGCAGGGAGGTTCAGAGGCAGGGAGCAGAACCCATCTCACAGCTACAGCCTGCCCTTGCCCCGTGCAAAGATCGGGGGCCATGTGCCCCACCCCCCACTTGGCTCCCTAGCACCGTGCCTCTTGAGAAGCTTCCAGGCTCCAACTGTCCTACAGCCAGGCCTGGCCAGGGCCCCATTGACCACGAATGGGGTCCCAGCTGGACCGGATCATGGGGCAATCCCTACAGTGCAGAAGGAAGTGGGGCAGGGGCAGGGGTGAATGATTCACCCCTGCCCCCACCCCACTCCCTCTTGCACTGTGGTGCTCTTGATCTGCCACCCTCAAGCCCAGGCAGTCATAAAGAAAGAAGATTATCTATCTATCTATCTATCTATCTATCTATCTATCTATCTATCTATCTGCATTGGAAGGGTTCAGGATGGCCAGCAAAGGTTAATTGATTTCTGGAAGCTTGAGTCTGACATACACAGTTTCACACAGCCTTGGAAGCAGACTGTCTAACATAACAGGGCCAATAGATACAAACACAGCCTGGGAAAGAGAGGACATGTACCACACTGTTCCATAACATAAGGCAAGGGTGGTGCTAGCTAACAAGGCCCCAGAACAGCAGGGCCTGAGTCCCAGTTTTGGGGGAACAGATCAAATTAGTATGTATCCATGTGATGAGCTTGGAATCTGTTAATGACACAGGACATGGACAGTGTGATGAGCACAGAGAGGGCAACCAGTGACAGCCACAGATCAAGAGTCATCAGGAGTGATCAGGAGGGAAGGAGAATACAAAAGCAGCAACTTGAGAGTAACAAAGGGTCCCACCCAGGTCCTCCTCCTCCCCGAGAGGGGCTCTCATCCCCATTCCTCAGGAGGTTCCCTGAGGCTACCATGGACAGGGGGCTCTCCACCATCCTGTCTCATCCATCCCACTTTGGGGGAGGGGCAGGGAGTGTGGGCCTCAGCATCCCATCTCCAGGTTGTTGATATGTTGACATCTGACACCTAAGAGAGAGCCTCAGAATGAAGACTGCTGCCTTGCCAAATGTACTTTGACTTTGATGACAGCCCTTGGATTTGGTAGATATATCGAATTGCTTGATTGTCTGTATTGCTTCTTTTCTGTTATCACTGCATATCAATAACTTTGCCTATTATCAAATGGAAAGGTTGTGTTCAGTCTCAAGGTGGGAACAAGGCATTTGAGTCCTAAATCCAGAGACCCAACGTGGCACCCAACGTGGGGCTTGGAACTCTGACTCAGGATCTGGGACCAGGTCCAGTGCCAGCAATTGGTGGCTGGAGCCCTGGAGCTGGACTTTGAGGGCAGTTACCTGACCTATTGGGGAATTTGCTGATATAGCTAAGACTTGTAGTAAGGTAGAGCTGTATGGTAATTATAACTAGGGTTTTAAGTTTTGTGCAGGAGATTGTCCCCTTGGTCAGCAGTATAATGGATGTTATTTGCCTAGATTTGGCAAAGTAGTAGACACAGGTACATGTTGTGGTCTGCTCGGGATTAGGTAAGAAACTCCTGTTGTCTTTGCAATAGGAATCTAGCAGAGAGCAGAGAAAATAATCTTGATAATAAACACACCTGAGACTCTGTCCCCTTCACCTTTGCACCCAGAGCCCTGTAGTCACTTTTGATATGCTCATGGTTTCCCCTGGCAGTATTACTGGTGCCCACATGGATGAGCAGCATGGGGTAGTAGTCAAAGGGCTGGATGAGTCTTGGTAATCCCTCCATCACATCTTGGATCTTGGCTCCAATATTTTGAAGGGTTTTGTCTGGAACACTTAGCTGGAACTATGTGCAGTTACACTGAAATTTATGTACTTGATGCATAAAGAAGTGCTTTGTTGAACCTTAGGTTAATAAATCTGAACACAAGCAAAACTGACCTAAGAAGAAGACTATAGGTTGAAAGGTAAAATGACAAAGCCCTCTCTCATGCCCAGACAATGTTCTGTTTTTCAGGACTGGAACTAGATCTTCATGTGTTTGTCCAGTGCCTAACACAATGGAACCCTGATGGGAAATACTTGGGTATCTGTATTATGTATGCATATAAGCAAAGATGACAAAAATAATAGTTGATCATTTAGTTTTGGGTTTTGGATGACAATGTGTTAGTTAGCGGTATCATCAAATAGCATTTAACCTTCATATGTTCCCATGGGATAATTTCCTTCTGACATATTTTGTGCAGTATCTTAAAGTTAATTAATTCTAAAAAAAATATTTTTAGGACATTGTCACTGGCACCGCAGTGCACAATATCACTAAAGAACAGCCAGTTTACAAGAATGTTTTGCTCTTTGTGGATGAAAAACTACCCAGGGTAACATGTTACATCAGACATGAATGTGTTTGTTTTTTTCATAGGAAGTAACAAATTACCCCAAGCACATTTAATGCATTGGGGTGACTTGTTACCCCATACCAATTTCTGTATAAATGACAGGCCTAGACCTGTTTAGCCACTTTGGGTGGATGCATCTGAAAGATCAGCATTCATTCACACCTCATTCATGTCCATTTCACGTATCCATGGTAACTAATGGATGGCCATCCTCCACTCTGCTCTTGAAGAAGCTGTGGTAATCTCTTGTACTAACCACTTTGTTTGCAGGCTCCAAGGTCATCAAACCACCCTGCCCTTTGCCAACCCCCTCCCCCAAACCTTTGTCACCCAAATTCTCCTCTGCTCTCTTTTCTCATGGCAAAACTCTGTCTTATCTGCCTGTTTCATAACATACATACTAGTTTGCCCTGACTTTGTTGGAAGTGAGTAAAGGAGCAAAGAGATAGCGGAGAAGAAATAGAACAAGATCATACTGTAATACAGAGTACACTATGGAGTTCCCTTCAATGGTAAGGACTTGACACCGCCCATGCCCATTTTAGCTGCTCTCAATTAGCCCCTACATGTATGGTTTCCAAATAGCATCCACCCACATTTGGCTTGTCTGCAAAGGGTGGATGCTGGTCTCTGGCTTCTGTGCCCAGGAGGAGAGGGTGCTACCTGCACTGCCATAGGACAGGGCAGAATTGCTTCTGTGACAGCATAGGTGGACAGGCTTGTCTTTGATTGTTATTTATATGCATTCAGCAGTAATATTTATTTTCTTTTTTTTCTGCAGTCCAGGATGAGAAGGCAGCACATATTCAATGCTGAAGCCTGTCTTGCACAGGGAACTGGGGATGACAGTAACACATCCACTGATGAAATCTTCTCCCAAGGCAGTAAGGACGCTGACTTTATTCCAGACATGGGAGATTGTTCAGAGCAAGAAGACCATGCATCTATGGAAGCTTCATCCAGCTCAGATGGGTAGGAGTTTATGCCACAAGCAGAAGTGATGTCAACACTTCCAGTGGAAAAGGGAAGAGAATCAGCCTGGGGGCACCATGGAAGACCGAGGAAAGCTACAGCAGGATGTGAAGCAGAACCACTGCCACCACCTCCAAAAAACTGCAGATGATGACACATTTAGAGGAAAGAATGGCAAATCATGGGAAAAAAGTCCACAGCTAATACACCACCAGAAAACAGCCAAGGACATAGTCCATGAAAGTGCTGGGCCAACAAGAGAAAGTAATAAAGACACAGTGGTGGAAATGTTCCACCTGTTTATGTCACAAGATATCCTGACTGTTATCATAAGAGGAACAAACAGAGACAGAAAGAAGATTCAGGGCGTGGAATGATAGCCGTCCTGAAAATAGAAAGGAATGGAAAAAGCTGGACAGAACAGAGCTGAACACCTACATTGGTCTCCTACTGCTGAGTGGTCTATACCACAGTGATCATGAGGTACTGGAGGAGTTGTGGGAGCAATGCACCGGGCGTCTTTGCTTCTGTGCCACCATGAGTTTAAAACAATTCTGTCAAATCACCAACTACCTGAGATTTGACAACAAAGTGACACACAAAGAAAGGAGAGCTGTGGACAAGCTTCCTTCCTTCAGATATTTGGACACAATTTCTGGAGCAGCTCAGGAAATGGTACATTCCAGGAATACACCTGATGGTTGATGAGCAGCTCATTGTGTTCAGAGGTCGCTGTCCCTTCAGACAGTATATGCTTGCCCAATATGGCTTGAAAACATGGTGGTGCTGTGATGTAGCAACATTGTTCCCCCTGTCTGAAGACATCTACCTGGGCAAGCAACCAGAAGTTCCATGCCAAAGTAATCTTGGTACCCAGGTCATTGAAAAACTGGTTCATCTCTGGTACAAGATGAGAAGGAATATTGTGGGTGACAATTTTTTCACAAGTACTGGCCTGGCAGAAAGATTGCTACAGCAGGACTTGACTTATGTGGATACAATTTTGAAAAATAAGGCTGATATCCCAAATGAAATGCAAACAAATCAAAGAAGGGAAGCTTTTTAATCCATTTTTGCTTTTGATGGGGAACTCACCCTAGTTTCCTATGTTCCAAAGAAGTCCAAAGTTTTGCTGTTGCTGTCAAGTTTGCATCATGACCTGTCAGTGGGTGGAGAGCAAAGAAAGCCAGACATTATCCATGTCTACAATAAAAACAAGGGTGGGGTGGATAACCTTAACCACTTGCAGACAGAAAATCAATAGGTGGCCAATGACACATAATATGCTGGGTGTCGCTGCCATTGCCAGCCTCATCATTTGGCGAGGCCACAATGCAAATGGAAGCAAGGATCACATTTAAGATCCACTTTTTTTTGCAGGAGCTTGGAGAACGGTTGATCGACAGACAAATAAAATGAAAAATGATGAATACAAGTAATCTGTCTAAGTCCATCAAGTCTAGTATGACTGCCATAAATTACATATTACCACAACACACCCCAGTAGAACCTTCTGCAAGCATGAGTGGACATTGTGCTTTTTGTCCAAGGACAGATGACCACAAAACCTGGAAATGATGCAAAGATTGTAAGCAATTTGCTTGTGTGCACCACAGTACATCACTGCTGCTTTGTGAGGAATACAATATTAAGTTAAAACAGTCAGGAAATGTTTTAGGAAGTAATTGCTAGTTTGAAAACAGTGGGAATTGCAGACTTATCAAATTGTTTGTTCACATTTTGAAACACTAAAAAAAGTTTAAATTTTGTGCAGAGTTCTACTTAAATAATATTTTGGGTTCAAATCATCATAAATACTCTTTCAAACAATCTCTGTTTAATAAATCAATTTTGGTACATATATACTGTTGTCACTGGTTCCATTTTGTTCATACTGGTGAGGTAACAAGTTACCCCATGAGAACAACAATGGTTATGGTGAGAATGGATGACAGTTAACATACAAATCAGTTTCAAAGGTGAGAGATAAAAAATGTGTGAGACACAAAAATGTGTATCACTTCATTTGTGTTATGGATTTCATTCTACAATAATTATTGACAGTAGAATATATGGAACATATTAATTCAAAATGTTGGGGAAATTTTACTTTCTACATTTGGCATAATTTATAGAGTTGAACAAATAAATGACTGGTCATGAGTCAGTCAAAGTAAAAGAGCCCCCATTCTTCCCTCAGGCCTCTTACTCAGTATACACACAGGTACAGAGAACCTCAAGGGAGTTTAACAAGAGTCCTCTTGGCAGGAAACCACCTCAGAGAACCAAAGGCCCCATCTGTCTTTCACAACAGCAGTAACATTTTCAATAACAAATATACTCTCTGGGAGAATTTTCAGAGTGGATTCTGAAGTGAGGCTCCAGGGCTTTATGAGCATAACCCCTAGGGGTTATGATCATGCGCTTCTATTCAATACTCAAGTTTTCTTTTCCCTAGTATGATGTATAGGATTCCTGAAACACATCCAATAACTTTTGGTATGTCCACTATGCTAAAATTATATATATAGTTAGATAGATAGATAGATGTAGATAACAAAAAAAATTCTTCTTATACCTAATTATACATAATTCTGCCTACATTGAAGGCATAACTTTGTTATGCTAGCTTTGTATATTTGTGCATATTTGAGTAGAAAATAAGGAAGAACACAGAAAATGGATAGCCAGTCAGAGCTAATATACATAGTGAAAAAGAGAGAGAGAGAGAGGTATAAACATGAACATTTTGAAACTTATAATAATGGATTTTTTCTTTATTCTAGGATGAAACAGATATTTTCACCATCTAAATGGGTTGAAAATTAGTTTTACAGATCCAAAAGCAACTATTTTCTGTAAAATATATTGTATTATTAGTCTCATAGTCCCACTTGCTTCTATTTTATGAGACAATAATTTGTAATTTAAGAAAAATTAACTCAAAGAAGTACAGAAATTTAGTTAAAACTGAAATGTGATTCTTGCTTAATTTGTGTTGTAGTGGAACATCCCAATGACAATAATTAGCATCAGAGTAATATCTTCACATGTTTATTTGAATGAAAATACCTCTTTTACCGCATTCTAGTTAAAGATATAATTTTCTATGGGTATGTGACTCTTATTCAACTTTATAGAGAAGAGGATGGGGTCCTGGCTCCACTGAAGTCAATGCTAGTTTTTCTTCAACTCCAGTGGTACCAGGACTTCACCCAAGATTATGGTGAAGTCTTCTCTTGGCCCACCCTCCTCTTCTCTTGGCCTTATCACTGCTGAGCTGAAATATATCATGTTACTTCCCTTCTCTTAAGTTTACAAAGATCTTTCAACTAATGCAAGAGGATGCACAACAAATTAGTGTAACAAACATTAAGGAAGGGGGACAAAGATGACAAGCCTAAGGTGAGTAAAATTACTGTGTTGTATAAACTAATAATGTGCATAGATTGATGGTCCTTAATTAAATTAATCCTCTCCCTTTTATAATTACTTTCTTTAAAAAAGTCAGCTAACTCCAACGCCAATTCAACCTAGCTGTGATTAGTTGGCCAATTTCCTTTAGGCATTAAACACTCTGGAGGATTGATTTCAAGGAGCAAATGGTAGTGACTTTACAGATTAGCTATTAGCAGGAATTCTATGGGTAAGTGGCAGCATGGAAAAAAATGCTGAGATGTTAGTTGCACAAGCATACCAGGTGATTTCAATGTTAATATCAATCATGGAAAAGAGAGGGCAAGGACAATATTTAAAGTAACAAGGATATATAAGCACAGAGAAGCAAAGTTGTGAAGTACAAGCCTTGTAAGGATAAGTCAGTTTAATTTCCTGAAAAGGAAAATGGAGAAGGTAGTGAAGAAAACAAAAGATAGGCTTTGATAATGTCAAAGGAAAGGGCAAGGAAGATGGTCTTAGCAAAGAGGTAGGTGTGGGGAAATGTGTACATCAAAGAAACCCAGAAAGAGGAATTTACAGAGCTAGTCAGTAAACTTAAAATTGCATTTGCCTAACTTGACCACTGAAGAAAAATGCAAATAATTTTAAATGTATTTATTTCTAATGCACTTTAATTCCATTAAAATCAATAAAATGTCACTTGCTAAATAGAGAATTTTATATATTATAATTTATGTATTCTGTATCATAAGATTCATGTAGTTATTACAGAACATATGTTTCTTCATTACAAT
>NW_017729024.1:71091544-71092021 GCF_001723915.1 Gavialis gangeticus | reverse complement strand
ATGTCACTTGCTAAATAGAGAATTTTATATATTATAATTTATGTATTCTGTATCATAAGATTCATGTAGTTATTACAGAACATATGTTTCTTCATTACAATTTAGCACTCTCCCCCAGATTCCTGCAAATACTGCCAGGACTGTTTAATTTACATAGTAAACATAGTTTAAATATTTGTATAATTGAAATTAGCATACTTTAAAAATACCAAAACTTTGTAATTAACGGATATTGTTGGTATTCTTGGAGTTCTTTTCTGTCATTTCTCATACCTGGGTGGGATTTCCAGAGAAGTCAATGGGCCTGATCCCACTTTCAATTAAGCTAATGATGAAATTCTCATTTTCTCCAATTGAAGCTGGTCAGAGCCCAATATGTGCATAATGTAAGCATCTGAAGGTAGATTGTGGGCTTTAATAAGTTGCTGAAAATTCAGTTTTTGCGATGGATGACATTCCCTTGCCACCTCTTCAGCC
>NW_017729024.1:71086641-71091533 GCF_001723915.1 Gavialis gangeticus | reverse complement strand
TTTTGCGATGGATGACATTCCCTTGCCACCTCTTCAGCCCCCCACAGGTGTGTCCATTACAAGCATTAGTGCTATTACAAGCATTATGCAACCATTGCTTAATTAAAGAGTAAAGTTCTCAGCACCTGTTCAAAGTGCTCCCAGAAAATGGAAACATTTACTTTTGCAAATTGATGCTAGTCCCTTAGCTCCAGGCAAAAATACTAAAATAGAGGCTAAGAATGAAATGGATTTTTGAGGAAAAATGGAATGACAGAACAAAGAAGGCATTGTCTGCAGCCTCTAATGCCTCATCCTGAGATTCTTCAAATGTGCTCCATCCATGGATTTGTCCATAATTAATGGACAAATCCAGCCACAGATTCACTTCCAACTGGTTTATTTCCAGCCACAAATTCACATCCAACTGGTTTTCTACCCTGAACTCTTCTAAACTAGGAGCAGAACAGGAGAAAAGGCAGGAAGTAGGCCAACACGTTATCTCAGAATTTCAGAGGATAGCATGCAAGCTAGCTCTTTCCCTCAGGAGACAACTCCTATGACAAGGGAGCAGGGGACAGCAGATGCTTGTTGGCTCAGGATGCTGAAATTTAAGTATGTGATGAAATTCTTCTGTTTTCTGTTCCATTCAGATCAGGAAAGACAACCATTGCTTTTCTCCATCCCCATGGTAGAAAGAAGCACTTGGTCATAGGTTGGTTTTATTTTTCTCCCTTCGCCATCCTGTGCAGTTGCAAAGAGGAGGAATCCTTGGAGGAGACAGAGCTGTTGCTGGTTGATAAAGGCATATATCTTGAGATGGCTGTTGACAGGAAACATAGATTTCATCCTGTATAGTTAGTTTGTTATACAATGCTTATACACAAAGGTTTAGATGTTGTGCATTAGCATGGATTTTTCTTTTACAGTTTAACACTGATCCCTCACTTGTGATGTGTGGCCTCTTCAGGGTTCAGAGGAAATCATCAACTTTCAGATGAATAAAGGACCCCTGATTGTGATGTCAGCTGGCCACTCAGCTGTTGGGCAGTGTGGTGAGTTCGGCCTCAAACTGGGGAGTAGGCTAATGTATACGTTTTTAATCTCTGCCAGACATCTGTGAATATGCTGAAGAAGTCCTTAGGGTAGAAGCGTTGGCATTATTCCACTTGGAATGACTCCTTAAATAAAAGCAGCATATATAAGAAAGAGGAGGCTATTCTGTTTTCCTTGTAATTGGTGTGGGCTCAGGGCTGGAATGCTTGCAGTGCATAAAGTGGCTGAAAAGCTGTTTGTCTTCAAGGGGAGATAACCACAGTTCACAATGAAGCATTATTAAATAACTAGGAAACACATTTTGGCCTTAATCATAGGAATAATCTATTCACTCTATAATAGGACTGTGTGCAAAGCAGCTCCGTAGCATGCCTCTAGCATGTCTTCCTTATCCTCCTCACACATATAAACATACAGTAAGTGTATAGACATTTCTTTGCTTGCCTGTCATTGATTTTCTCCAGGATAGTTTTTAAAGCCAGTTAAAATAAACTGGCATTAATGGTCATTTTAGACATTCTCTGAAATATTTTTTAAAATACCTTGAAGGGCAACAGCTTTAAAAAAAAATTAAAGAAAAAGGAGAGTTTTTGAAAGAAGAAGCCTAGTGAATCAACCAAGTGGGTCCACAGAAAAGAAAAAACTGATCATTTTTACATTAAGCAGGCACAAAAATGAATGACATGTAAAGAACACATTTCAACCCATTATGAATCAAACCTGAAAAATACGAATTGTGCTATACAATGATGAAAACTGGAAATATGAATGATACATATACTTGGATTTTGTCTCTAGAAAGGTTAACCCATCCTTGATTACTTATCATAGCTGGAAAATTTAGGTAGAAATAGGTGAGTTGTACAACAAATTAGCCAAATATTTACATTTTTTAGTTAACAGTGCATCATCTTATCTATGTTGTTCATTTCAGGGTGGGAGTTAATATAAAGGAGAATGATGGACCCTGAGGAGGGGGTATGGGTGAGAGTGATTGTGTAGTTATGCTGCAGGGGACGGTTATAGATAGGAAGTTAGGCAGCCCCTGGGAACGAGGAGGAGAAGATGGGGTCTGAGGGTGAACATGGTGAGCCCTGTTGAAAGGAGAGAGGAACTCTGGATGGCAGATGCTGGCATAAGAATAGACATCCCTGAAATATACAAGAAGTTGACATCTCCAGGTAGATATTTCACACTCTGTTTTCATTCCAAAAAGGAACAAAAATGAGACCTTTACAAATTTCAGTGAAAAGATTCAGCTATCCCTGTGGAACCAGGTGGATTTGCCATTTATGGTAGTCATGGAAGTTTCAGTTTCAAAACTGCTCCAACTCAGGAGGCTGTAACCTGGCTCTTCCAAATCCTTAGCAATTGCCTAAGCCATTTGGCTGCTCTGGGATCTTGCTTTTTAGTATTTACCATAAATGCTACTGAGAGCGCTTCTAAAGTCCACACTGAAACTTTCATTAAAAGAGGTTAATTTTTTTTTGACTACCTTTTATTTTTATAGCTGTTGTTTACAATACTGAGGCTAGCCTATAGGATAGGAATATTGCATATGTTTTCTTGAATATTAATGTTACAGTCTAATTTTTTTTCCCTCTCCTGGTACTAGAATCAGAGAGCATTCAAAGAGGAATGCTTTTTCAATTTACGGCTCGTGAGTACATAGAGGAAAGTACAGAATTGCCCACTGGTCCTAGCCCTTAGTAGGTATAACTTGGCACAGCCCTGTAGAGGTCACTGGAACTATACTAATTCATGAAGCAGGAGGTCATTATTGGCTAATGAGAAATGTCATTCTCTCCCTGTTCAGGTGTCTTTGAATTTTTTTTAAGCCTTAGGTGGAGGACACAGAGTGACAAAGTAATATGGTGACATGGGGCTAAGTATTAGTAACATGAACTTCCCAGCAAATTTGGGAAAACCACTGTCCTTGTGGGTAGGTCCAGTGACTAAACACTAGGGATGTCTCCAGATGAGGGGACAGAAACTCTTTGCTCAAGTCTAAAGAGGAAAACTGGTTCACTGCTTGCTGCACTACTTAAATAGCCTCTGTGGAGGCATAACATTTTTCCTCTGTGGAAGAAAAAACTGGGGGAAGGAGAATAGAAGAGCTGTATAATTCCAATTCCTGTAATCTTGCCCCAGTTCTCACAGGTTCTCAGAACTGGGCTCTTCTGTGGTATACCAGAGATGCATATTTCCTGAAGTCCTTCTTCCCCCAACAACCCAATGAAGCACAATCAGTATGCTACTAAGTATCCTGCTGACCAATGGAGGTGAGCAACATTTTCTTTCAGTTATACATGTAATAATGTTTAGGTATTAGAGAAAAAAAAATGAGGAAAAAAATGTGAAATTGGGGCAGTTGTAAGGATTTTGCCAATATATGTAATATATAATATAGTTTGGAGTAGTTTTCGTATTTTGGGGGGGATTTGGTACTTTTATTACATATTGTGATATTCACATATATTGAATACAGGGCTATTGGATATGACAGTCAAAAATCAGAACAACTGCAGAATTTTTTTCTGATTTAGTATACTTTTGTGAAGCATTTTACTGGTGACCTGCATTCTTGCTCACAGATACTTTCCTAATTAAGATGAGTATGATATGCCTGACCCTTTAAAGTGACTGAAAAAGTTGTACTAGGGCAAAACTTAGCTAAGGTAGCTATGCAGGTAACAGATAAATAATCCCAGCCTATGCTGAACCCAGTTGTTAACTACATAAGAAACTGATCCAAATCCCATTGAATGTGATGGCAATTTTGTCCATTGACTTCAATGGTTTAGGATCAGGTCTTAGGTCACCTTCATCATCACTACTGTTTAAAAAAAAAAAAAGTCAGGCTCTGGCTGAGCCTAAAATTCCTGATCCACAAACCTTGAGATGGCAGATGGTACATTTAGATCAATCTAATATAGGTTAGGGTATTAACTAAGTCAGGGGCAGGCAATGTTTGAGCCACAGCAGACTCCATTTTCCAGCAGCCCCTTCCTGCATCACTGCAGCTTGTTTCCATAGAGACCCCAGTAGCAGCACTGCCATGATGGTGCAGGGCCAGTGTTTCCATGGAGACCAACCCCAGTAGCAATGGTAGGGCAGGGGGGGAGCTGCTCTGGGGCTGGGATTTTGCAGCAGTGACAGCGTGGTCTGGAGCTGGGGCAGACCTGCCCCACCACTAGATCAGGGTAGATCTGGCTGGTGGCCAGACTCCATTTCCCAGCAGCCCCTGCCCATATCACTGCAGCCAGTTTCCCTGGAGACCCCAGTAGCTAAGTATACAATTAGTCAGCAGATGCTAATGGAGCAGGGGCATGCAGGCAGGGGACTGTGGCTCTGCTCCAGGTCTGGACCATGCAGTCACCACTGTAAGATCCCAGGCCCCCCCCACAGAGCAGCTCCTCACCCAGCCATGTGCCCTGCCAGAAATCCTGGCATCACGCTGTCACGGCACTGCTACTACCGGGACATCCATAGAAACCAGCTGCAGCGATGCAGGCAGGGGCTTCTTGGAAATGAAGTCCAGCTGCCGGCTGGATCTGCCATTTTGCCTGCACCAGATCTAAGTGCTAATCTGCCTGGGGAAGTTAAACCAGGAAAAAAAAATGGCTGGCCCAAACTAAATTAGTTCACCTGTGGAGGTAAAGTGAGTTAGATCCAGAATGGGTAAGCTCAATCTCCTGAACATCTGCGTGTTTGGAAAGTAGCCCTGGGGCTTGGAAATCCCAACTACTCACCCCAGCCCCAGGGGTCTACTCTTTCTCCCCCACCTGACTGGGCAACTCCCCATCTCCAGATAGACAACCCCATAAACCCACAACCCTTCCCCCGCTTCAGACCTT
>NW_017729024.1:71080622-71086630 GCF_001723915.1 Gavialis gangeticus | reverse complement strand
ACCCCATAAACCCACAACCCTTCCCCCGCTTCAGACCTTCAATCCCTTCCATCCCTTCCAATTCCACTAACCTTCCCTAGATTCATCAACTCCCTCCATGGACCTGCTAAACCCCCTGATCCCACCTGCCCATCTTCCCACCCTGAGTTGCTTAGAATGGGTTTCCAGTGTAGCTTCCAGCACCAGCAAACATGTTCAGATACTCTTCTGATGTACAATCATGCACCTGAATTTGAAGTAGGCGGTATGATTGTAGCTTGGGTGCAGCAAACATCTGCACATACTCCTAAACTTAATTTTGTGACTGGCAATTTTCACAATAGCTTTTTAAGAAAGCATTTAATTCTGAACATACCTGAATGTTGGAGAAATTTGATGGACTGGAAAAAAATGGACTCATCTCTAGTTTTAAGAGAAGCAATGTGCTTTACCTCAAATCTTCCACATGCATACATGGCCAGATACATAGGTATTAACAGATGATGTTTGCTGCGTTCCACTAGTAGCCTCTGCCTAAAATCATGTTGTCTGCCTGTATGCTATTCCTGCTCCCTGCTGATGGTGGAACTGCTTGTCTGAGAAAAATTAGCACCTTGTTTCTGGGCAAGTCTATGATTGTGCCACTGTTGGTTGGTGGCAGATAAATACTGCAAGTTGTACTATATCAGTGGTGTGCAAACTCCAGCCCGCAGTCCACATTCAGGCCTTAACATCATTTTATCCAGCATATGGGTTTCCCTAGAGGTCCAGAAATGTGGCAGCAGAGGAGCAGTAGCAGCTTTTATTGCCCCTCTTCTGCTGCTAAATTTCTGGATCCCTGGGATGCTCAGGGATTGAATGACATGATCCTGACACCAGTGGATGGGGTCAGTCTGAGACTGGATCTGTCATGCAGGGTGGGGCTGCTGTATCCTGTGGACAAGCCCCATATGCTAATGCTGCACTGGATCAGGCCTGTCAACTGGTCCCATGCTGCTTATCTAGGGCCAGAAGGTTAAGCACCACTGTGGTATGTTGGTATATATGTGGACCAAAGAAAATGCTCCCACCAGGTATACCAAGCCTCATAAGAATTAGACAAATATCTAGCTGAAGTTCCCAAATTTAGAAAGATTGCTATTTCAGAAGGGGAACAGACACTACAGTTTTGCAGTCTTGTGTGGAATCAGTGACAAACAATTCATTCCTGATAAAGTTTGTGTCCTGCCAAATTCATGTTTGCTTCAGTAGATTAGTTACGATTTTTGTATCTTTGTTTATGTGAGATTTCTTCATTGCTCCTTTGTGTTATCCATCATCAGCCTACAGTAAAACATGATTGCCACTGATTTATGGGTGTTGATGCTAATTAAAAAAATTAATTAAAAGCACAGATTAATTGTATACTTAGCTATTACATTTAGAATTTCTATGGCCAATTAAGCAGGTTCCAAATTACATAAAAATGGAGCAAAAGTAGTCAGTACTTGAATGAAATAGTGTTTCATATCTAAAGAACAAGATAGATATCTAAGAAAAATGCCACCTGGAAGATATTTATGATACACAAATACAAATTTAAGAAAGAGGATTTATACTATAATGGTTTTGACCACAGAAGAAAAATTGTCTATATGAAATATCATGTGATTAGCTTAAACCTCTCAGTTTCTCCCTTTCTTCAAACCAGATTGTTCCTACCTATCTTAGGTACTGTTATGCTCCCTGTCACTGTCATTATTTATAATCTTTAATTTATGAAGGATTGTAAGTGACTTTGTGACAATATTAGAAAAATACTGATAATCCCTTTTACCAATGGAACGTACAGCAAAAAAGGCTAGCTGACTTGCCCAAGGTCATATAACGTGTCTGTTGTGAAGTGTGTTGAACCTGGGTCTAGTCCATTTCCTCTGTGGCTTGTTTTGTTATGATTGCTGCTTCAAAGAATTGTTATTATTTGCTGCCCAGCAAATGTTTTAGTAGTTGGTTTTAATTCTTCGTTTCTGACAATGCTTTTAGCATTTGGTATTTCAGGACATGCATCCTAAGGTATAGTTCTCAAAGGGTGCATCTACAGGTACGCTTTATTGCAGAGTTCACTTATTGCCACTGAAGTCAAGTGTCACTGTTTACATGTGTGCAGGTATTAGGGCACAGTAAATTAATTAACTCCACTGTAAGATAGTACTATTGGGGACAGTGCTTTCTTATAGCAGAGTAATTTAGTGTGACAAAACACAGTGCAGATGGTGACAGGGGCTGGTTGGGGCATGAGGGTGCTAAAGTGTGGGGGCAACTCCACACTTTAGAGCTTTTGTGCCCTAGTCAGCCCCTCCATTGCCTGACAACTCTACCCAGAGCATGGGGCAGACCACCCAAGCCTGCTGCCAGCCTGGACCTGCTCTGCCCCAGCTCAAACTGCTGCTCTCCCAGGTGCACATGTAGGTGCTGTGTCACCCAGGACTCCAGATCAAACTACTCCGAATTTTATTGCATCACATTAATTCCATATGTAGATGCACCCAAACAGTTGTATTTGGCTTTCTGCTACAGTATTTCACAGAAGGTTCTCATATGACCTTATGTTTTCAATACTGAAAATCACTTGCATGCAGTATTGTGAGCACCAGTGCTTTTCAAAGCCGCCTGGAAAATATAGGTATTTATACTGCCAGAGAGGTTTTGACCAATGGACACTCAGGACCAGATCCTTGGACACTTTCATCCTCAAATGAAATCAATGGGAGTTAAATACATAAGCAATGCAGGATCAAGTTTTTGAAAACGTGCACTTACAACATCCTTTCCATAGTGATACCTCCTTAATAAGGTTTTATAGGGACATGAGATCTCTTGCTACACTTGGGAATAAAATATTAAAACACTTGATATTTCCTGAGAGAAAACACATGTATTTTTCAGGTTAATCAACTTGGCTATTAGCGTTCATGACTTTTTGCAAGTGTATGAATGTTAGATCTAGCTTGAGAGTCTACATTATACCTTGTTAAATTCTAGCAGTGTTACTGTGTATTGAGTAGTCTCTCTATATTTGCTTAACGTATAGATGCATATCAGTGATTGGCAGGAATAAAGTTGGGGGCTGGCAGCTGTATATAATAGGAATTATTTAGTCCTGTTAAAAAGTGCTGTATAAAAGAAGGGTAATAATAAAATGAATAATGCTAATAATGTACAGAGAAGCCAAAACAGTGTCTCTATACCTCCTATATTCTATTTTGTCTTTTGAAGTAGAACATAAAAAAATCTGAGGAAAAAAATTATGCTGGCTACAATATAAGTATAAACAAATTAGCTTAAATAATGATACAAAATGAGTAAAAACTGACCGGATGACTTGATAAATATAATGGCAGAAAAATCCTGTCCTAAAACGTTTCTGGGATATAACCCAGAATAGGATCAGGAAGACCCTTGTAGCATCAAAGCAAAACTGTTATTTAATTTTTACAGCTCAGTTTATAACTGTTATAATATTTGGGGATAGTCATAGGCAGATCTAGGGTTTTGAAAAGGGAGGGTGCAGGCAGTGTGGTGCATCATTATATAACACAACACATTTTTCTCTGATTAAAAAGAAAGTAGAAGCTTTACTATTATGCTAGGGGCCTAGGGATATAGTATTCAGCTTATGATCCAAGCAAAAACAAATATAATTGTGTCTGTGGGGGACTGATGGCCAGCTTCAGGGTTCTTCAGAGGTACAGTTGTTATCCCCCACACTGGCCATAGACAGAACTGCTCCCTGCACTCACAAACGTGGGTCCCCAGTTATTCCACCACAGCCCCAAAGTGCCCCTCACTGTCCTTTAGGTTTTTGATATGGTCTCTCACAACATTCTTACAGGCAAGCCAAGGAATTATGGGCTGGATGAATGGACTGGAAGTTGGACAGAAAACTGGCTGGGGCATTAGGCTCAGAGAGTAGTAATCAATGGCTCAATGTCTAGTTGGCAGCCAGTATCAAGTGGAGTGCCCCAGGGGTTGGCCTTGGGGCTGATTTTGTTCAATGTCTTCATCAGCAACCTAGAAGATGGCATAGAGTGAACCCTCAGCAAGTTTGCAGATGACACCAAACCGGAGGAAGTAGTAGATATGCTGGAGGATAGGGGTAGGATTCAGAGTGACCAGGGCAAATTGGAGGATTGAGCCAAAAAGAATTTTATGAGATACAACAAGGACTAGTGCAAAGACCTGCACTTAGGACAGAACAATCCCATACACCAGTACAGGCTGGGGGATGACTGGCTGGGCAGCAGCTCTGCAGAAAAGGACCTAAATGTTACAGTGGACAATAAGCTGAATATGAGCCAGCAGTGTGCCCTTGTTGCCAAGAAGGCTAATGGCATACTGGACTACATTGGTAGGTGTGTTGCTAGTAGTTCAAGGGAAGCAACCTACTGGCAATATTCCCCTCTATTCAGCACTGGTGAGGCCATATCTGGAGTACTGTGTTCAGTTTTGGGCCTCCCACTACAGAAAGGATGTGGACAAATTGGAGAGAATCTAGTGGCAGGCAACAAAAATGGTGAAGGGGTTGGGGGACATGACTTATGAGAGAGGCTGAGGGAACTGGTCTTATTTAATCTAGAAAAGAGGAGACTGAGAGGGAACTTAATAGCAGCCTTCAAGTACCTGAAGTGGGGGTTGAAAGAGAATGGAGCTAGACTGTTTTCTGTGGTGGCAGATGACAGAACAAGGAGCAACATCTCAAGTTGCAGGCAGAGAAGTTTAGGTTAAATATTAGGAAGAATTTTCTCACTACGAGGGTAGTAAAACACTGGAACAGGTTATCCAGAGAGGTGGTGGAAGCTCCATTCTTGGAGGTTTTCAAAACCCAGCTAGACAAAGCTTTGGCTGGGATGATCTAGTTGGGGATGGTCTTGCTTTGAGCAGGGGGGTTGACCTAGATGACCTCCTGAGGTCCCTTCCAACCCTAACTTTTTATGATTCTAAGATTTTATGATTATTCATTGCCCTTGCCACCTCTAATGCCCCCTGGATCCACTCTGTCCCTCATTATGCCACATATTACACATGCTTCGTCCCGCTCCATTGTGCCCCAAGTTCTACAAAACTTCACTATCCTCTTATGCTCCAATAAGTCCTACCCTGCCCCCTCACTATCCCCATGAATCTACTGTACCCTGCACACACATTCCAGCCCCCACTGTGCTCTTCCCTGCCCCTCTGAGCATTCAAAGCTCACTACAGCCCATCATGCCCCCTGGATCCTGCTAATTCACAGTTCCTCTTTCTCCTAACCCCCTTCACATCCATTTCACCACACATTCTCCACTACCCACTTCAACCTCACACTTCATATGCCCCTCACACCTCCCTACTCTCATAACACTGCCACCCCTCCTTACCCATACCACTTTATCCCGCTGGCTTGATGCCTGTGACACCCCATCTAGCTGCTCATGGTCCTTGGGAGCTCTTCCTCTCCAAATGTCTCCCAAATAATTTGCACCCATCCCTCATAGCCCACAAGCCTGGGATTGGTGGGGATGGGCTGTAACTGTCCCCCCATTGCTTACAACTCCTCGCAGCATGGCTGTAGCTGGCTTCCACAGCCTTTCACTATCAATATACAGAAACCAAAAGTTGGGGAAGTATGTCCATCAGCTGCTGACAGGTCATCTAACTGAGGAGACCAGCCCTTCTCATCTACCCACGCTCACCTTTATCCTGTCCCAGTTTCACCACTCTTTCATCCTCCCATAGCCTGTGTTATCTGCTGCAATGAACAATCAACTCACTGCAGAAACTTTTTCATTCTTGCAACCCCCTCCTGCCTTTGACTGTTGGACCATCCTGCTTATAGCCCTGCCCCTCCCTCCTCTGATGTGTTTTGGGTTTAAATCCCTGAGGAACAAAGCCATCCAGTACAGGTTCTTAGTTAGTAGTGTTGCCCTGAGGGGTCAGGCCGATCCTCAGGATCTCAATATTGCGCTGTTAGACAGGAGGATGTGGTGTACAACTGCACATGCACACATAAA
>NW_017729024.1:71076246-71080312 GCF_001723915.1 Gavialis gangeticus | reverse complement strand
ACACACACACACACACTCCCACTAGCAACTCAGATACATGCATGTCCAAAATAATTAGTCTAGGTTCACGCACACTACACACACTAAATTTAGACAGAATCAGTTACCAGTTACCAACACCTGCATATTCAATAGACATATGTGGATTACTAATTCATATACCACACACACACACACAATGATATCTATATATGTATTCACTAATTTACACACATACCACCAACCTTTACATACATACAAGTGAGTTCCTAAATTGGGTATTGTGATATGTATGCATGTACGTATGTATGTATGTATGTGCTTGATGAACTTGGGATACCTGGGGAAAGGTTAAGGTAAGAAAGTAGAAGTGTAAGGAGTTAAAGTTACCAAGACTGGGATTAGAACTGGTAGACTAGAGGGCCCTGGGCTGAAGAACTGAGGCTTGGCAGTAACTTTAGGTTAATTGATCTTAATTGATTAAAAGACAATGCCCAAAGCCTGCAAAACAGGGAAGCATGCCAGCACAGAGTATGGGACTGGAGCCAGAGCTATGGGGGAGCTGAAAAAGTAGATGGAGAGGGGGGAAAATGGGACTAAGGGAAAGTGTGGGTGTTAAAGAGGGGTTTTACTTGTGGGGAGCCAGAGGATGGCTCCGGGGCAGCTAGAGAAGTTGCAGAGAGCAGCAATAGGTACTGGAAGCTGGAGAGAACTGCAGGACAGCTAATAGGAGCTGGGAAGCTTGTGGGGGGGGAGGGGAGATTACAGAAGGTGCAGGAGGGCAAGCCTGAAAACAGAGGGACGGGCAGCAGAAAATCACAGGAAAAGCAGCAGGCAGCAGGGACAGCAGGAAAGCAAGGAGAGGCTGAGAGGTGGCAGAAAAGGGGAGATGGAATTGGGAGGAGACTGGGAAACTAGTAGAGAGGGTGGGAACTGGAGCTGAGAGAGAGAGAGAGAATGAGGCTGGAATTTAAGATAGGGAAGGGACAGGGATTCAGTAAAACATGATCCAACTTGGGGCTGCAAATGACAGTGTTTTTATTGAACAGGGGAGATGGTGACACAATGCCAAATTGGTTCCCTTGCACCCACCCACCCACACGCACAATGGCAGCAGGGTTTAAAGAGGTTTGGTGCAGGGGCTGAAGTCCGCTGAAGTCCAGGAGGAGAGAGAGAGATAGAGAGAGATAGAGAGAGATAGAGAGAGAGAGTCCAAATTGTAGGAGGAGGTATACAAGTAATATCTACCTATCCAGGCTGGAAAGGGGCCTTGTCCAGTAGGTGTTGTCCACAGCGGGGTCGCCAGCAGGGCCTCTGGGTGGTTAGGTGGTGTGGCATGGTGCTAGTCCAGATGGAGAGGACTTCCCACTGGGTCTGTCTTCACTGCCCCTTTTTATAGGGGCAGACCTTGTGTGACCCTAGTGACAGGAGTCATGCCCAGGCAAGGGTCAGCCCCTGGCGTACTGAGCATGTGTGCTCCATGCAGGGATGTACAGTTTCAGGTGTCTGTAATGGTGGGGTACAATGGTAGAGTTGCTGGTTCTGCAGAGTCTTTTGTTTTTCAGATGCTGGTTTGTCTCTGTTCCTGGGTGAGGTCCATGGTTCCTGGATGAATCAATGCAAGGTGATGGCCCAATCGTTACAGGCCATTCAGTAAAGGCCTGTTACCATTGTATTTCAATCATGCCCAATCATTCTTATTTATCGGGGAACCAATTTACATGGGAGAGGTACAGTAAATTATATTGTTGCAACATGGGATGCCCAGGCAGAGGACAGAAAATGGAGGCTTGACATATAAAATGGAATCTTGACATGACTTTGGTTCACTTACAAACACAGGCCTAAACCATACAATAGCCATATGAAACAATACAAATCAATACAAAATGGTAATAATACAATATACAACAGTAAAAATCAACACAAACCTGATAATAATACAATATACAACAATGACTATCCAAAACCAAAAACTTGCTACCAAAATAAAAATGTTTAAAGCTTATCCTAAGTTTGAGCTCATTTATACTTATCTATAGGGGATAGAGAGGGAGAAAAAAAGTCAGAAATGGTTGGGGAAGGAGAGGGAATGCAATAAAAAATAAAGAAAAAGAAACTGGGGTTTTGCTACAGTAGCACACATTTACTGAACACACCCATCGTATCTAAGACACCCACTTGGGCCAACCTAATTTTTCAGAATATTTTATAGTCTCAATAGTTTTTAAATTTATTAATTCAAATAATAGGAAAAGAAGCTTTGAAAATTCAAGCAAGACCTAGGTTCTCTGTCTTTTCTCCTTCCTCCACCCCACCCCCTCAACTAAAAGTTTGATTTTCAGAAAACCTCATACTTCACAGGATTCACCATATCTGGATAACCTTACCTAAGAAGCAATAGGAAAGCAAATTTGATTCATGGAAAGTGAACAAACAATTTTATTTCTAGATTAATTTCTATAAATGAAATGTGATAGTTGTTAATTAGTGATTTACAGGTTCAGGAATACCAGGCATCTTTGTAATACATGAATAATTACCTGTTTTTACAGCAGAATTAGGCAAAAGTTTTTAAACATAAACTGAAACGGCTGTTTTCTTGGCTTCAGACAAAGGAAAGTAAACCAGATAGACAAAAGAATTAAATACCATGTATGTTTACCGTGTAAGCAAATTTATACATCTACTTAGTAAATAAATTAAATGAGGCACAAGGAAAAGATTTTTTATAAATTAGATGGATGACAAATAGATATTCTTAATAAATGCCAGTTAAGTCTAATAAACAAATCTATTTCTAGAGTGCTCGTAATAGCTGTAAGTAGCCAATACATGCCTGCACCCCTCTGTGACTGCACTGAAGTAGCAGGAATGCGGGAAACATAATGCCTTAAAAATAGACCCAAAGGGAAAAACTACTGTGGTCTAAACCACAGTTTTTTTGCCTCATTTGAGGAATAAATGACACATACATTATAAGAGGCTATTCTGAGCTATTATTTTATACATAATCATTACTTGGTCATTTTCTGTTTTAAACTGGTGCTAGTTAACCCATATCTATCTTCATTTTAAAGTACTGCTTTTTCTCTCTTAATTATCTATATACATGAACAACAGGATTCAGTATGATGCAGAAAATTATTAATGCTGTATAAAGTTGTCAAATAAATTAATCTAAGTTGTCTATGTTGAACAATAGTGAAGACACTTGTGTTCCAAAAAGATTACCATGTGGTTCCATTAGCTTATAGGCTTATCAGAGGTAGGTAGAAGGTAGACGAGACAGGAATTTTATGAGGCAATTATTTTTCATCAGAAACTGACCAATTAAAACTAATACTTTCCCCAGAAAACAATAATTAAATTTTCAGAATGTATGGTCCAAAATGGATAGAAACTCAGCACCAGGTAGCCAATAGCTTTCACCTGGGATGGGGAAGACTGGCAGAGCAGAAATTTGATTCTATTTTTCCTGCATTCCAGATGAGTGTCCTAGCTCCTGCCAGCAGCATTAGTCTCTCTCTGTTTCTCACTGCCTAAATATTAATATTAAATTAAATAATTAATGAACAAATATTTAATTATTTATACAACACAGAACAGATCCAACAGGAGAATTTGAGAGAAAGAGTGCCTCTATAAACTTTTGTTTAGGGCACTCACCTGGGATCTAAAATATCCAGGTTTAGTTTCTGTATGAATGAGCCAGCCAGTGCACTATTCACCAGGCCATTAGTTATACTAGTTTCTTGTGTGAAAGTTCAAAAGGTCTATCTATCTATCTATCTATCTACAGTATCTATCTATCTATCTATATATATATAGATATTTGTATATGCTTTATATATATGCAATGACAATGGATTGATATCTATCTATCTATCTATCTATCTCTATAGATATATAGAGGTAGATATAGATATCTATTTTTAGATAGATGTATATAGATATCTATATATATAGCTATATATCTATATTATATATAGATAAATATCTATACTATATATAGATATAGATATATATCCATATATGCAGATATTTATATACATCTATCTAAAAATAGATATAGATAATTTTTTAG
>NW_017729024.1:71067619-71071246 GCF_001723915.1 Gavialis gangeticus | reverse complement strand
TGTATATAGATATCTATACATATCGAGAGAGATATCTATACTGTTTATAGATATAGATACATAGAGATCTATAGAGATCTATATAGAGTAAAGATATAGCTATATATAGATATCTATATACATCTATCTAACATATATCTATATCTATATATATCTGTCATTGCAAAGCATATATACAAATATCTCTCTATATATAGATATATCTATACTGTATATAGATATATAGTATATATAGATCTTTTGAACTTTCACACAAGAAACTATCTAAAATATATATCTATATTTATAGATATCTATCTATATACATCTATCTAAACAAATATATATCTATATCTATCTCTATATGTCTAGATAGATAGATAGAGAGAGAGAGATAGACAGATCAATCCACTGTCATTGTATATATACAAAGTTCCACCCTACTCCTTTTTCTTTTGTGTAGTGAAGTCAAGAGACCCCACTAACAGCAATGTGCTCCACCTGATCTCTTCAAAATGCTCACAGGTTTGTCTTTCTGTTTAGGGATGTGATTTTGGATTTGGATACCTTTCTTCTTTTGTCCCTGTTCTCCACATCTTGCAGCAACCTTCTCGCAACCAAAACACAAAGCCTGTTAAATGCGTAACTCTCAGGCCTGTGATGATAACCAACAAACGGGATCTATTTTGATATGCGTGGCAGCATAATACAGCATGTGTGTTTTCTGGTTAATATAAAGCTAAATGATAAAGTTATATATATGCATCTCAAGTAAAGAAAATGTAAATTTCACTTCGGTTTTTTTGTCTCTCTGAAGGAACCCTGCCAGACTCAACGGTAGCCAGGCAGAATGACAAAGGCAGCAGAAGCAGCAAGACACATGGATGGAATCCTGGCTGGCCGTGACTCTGGCTTGTCATGGAAAGAAAATAGCCTATGGAATGAAAATGGCTTTTGCCATAAAATTGTAACATGGGATCAGTACTATTGTGGGGCGGGTGTTAATTTTGGAGGAAAAAGATCAGACACTTTTGGAAATATAGAAAGTATCCAGCAATTTTTTTCTATTCAATGGTTTTAAAATAGTTTTTTATATAATAGGTATGTCCAGCACTTGTTTGCTTTTGCTAAATGAATAGCAATGTTACAGGACTTAAGGCACTCCACTTAGCTCAGTGCGTGCCTTGTTAGGTTCACTGGAAATTTTTTCAGTTGAATTAAATAGGAGTAATCTAGTCTATATTGTAAACAGATATTCCTCTTTGAAATAGTAACTGCAGAGGTGATATGAATCATTCTGAAAGGCTATTAAATAAAACAATCTCTACTTGCACGCGTGTCCTTTTTGGTTGCCACTAAAAATATTATTATTGCTTATTACATATTGATTTTTAGTAGTAGTAGCATAGTAGCTTAGTAGGAGTGGATATAGTAATGGAATATGACTTTTTAACATCAATCAGCTGACTCCCTCTCAGAATCTGCCCAAACAATAATGTTTTTCTTTGAAACTTTACTATATTAAAAAATGCCAACAATTTTCTGTATTTGTTTTATAATTTTGTGTTTTTACTGGTCTATATAATATTAAATGCTTAAATATAAAAGGCAGATATAAAATATTACATTAGAGAGGGATAACGAGCTTGAAAATATAATGACTTGGAGTAAGTATGCATGCTTGAAAGCATAATATTCCTTAAATGAACCTCTCTAATCTTTCTTGCCAAACCGTTAAAGATGGAAATCATTGGTTTACATATTCAAGTGATTATGAAAGAGATCAAAACTCAAGCCTATTCCCTAATGGGAAATTCTAAGTTAAATTCTTGTTGGCCAAAGTCCCATCCTGCTCTCAGTGGAAGATCTTGGAAATATTGTTAAGAAAAGTTGTGTCAGATAGCATTTTAAGGAAACAAGAACAACATGAAGGGTGACCCTGCACGTAAGAACAAACATATTGGAGTAATCTTAATTTTGTTCATTTTTATTTATATCTAAATTAAATAATGGTAGAAAAAAAGTTTAAAGTCCTATGGCATTTGAGTTGCTACTATAAGAAAAAAGGCATTTAATGAACAGTTGGATGAGAGCTTTTAAAGACATACTTATTCCATCAGTGTACTGGAAATAGTAAATCTTTCAGTAGTAAAATGTTGATACATTTGGACAGATTAAAAGAATAAGGAAAGGCCACATGTTTCACAGTACCAGTATTCCTCTCACTTTATAGAGGTCCTGTTGAGCAAAGTGCTGGAATACACATATAACTAAACAGTTATGACTTCACTGGAACCTACTGTGTATCTAAATCTTCTGTACCTTCCTGATTCAAGGCTAAAGCGTATCTTTCAATATAGGGCAGTGTATTTATGAAGACAGGATTTATCTAATCTTTTAAATCTAATTCTATATTCTTTTATGCAAGAGCTATTTATTAGCCAGGATTGTGGAAGAAAGTTGTGGGGATAGCAACTGGGAATTGCAACTGAAAAATGCTTACATTTATTGATAGATTCCTCAGTCTTAATCCTCCAAACATTTTATTTATGCTTAATTTAAAGAGGCTTGTTTCCTTTTAGGCTGGGAAGATAGTGGGTAGGGGCCAAAAGGAATAGCTGAGGTTGTGACTGTCAGTTTTGTTTGCTTGGAACTGTTGTGGTGCTTCCTAAAGATGATCAGACTGGATTAATCAAAATTTCTCACGGTTTATTCCACTAAGCTACAAACAGATGTCAAATTTGTCCTGAGACAAACCATTTTCTCCTAGGAGAAAGTGCAGTCATTCAGACATCCATATCCATTGCCCTGGGACAAACCCTAAAAAGGTTGAAGGGATAAGAAGTGCTAACCATTTATCCCAGGACACTGTGAAGTATGTCTGAATGGTTGTCCTCGGACTGCATCACTGAAGCAATAGCAGAAAAACTACTGTGCATTCAGCTGCTCACTATATCAAGATTAAAAGGCCAATGTGTGTATGCACCAGTCCAGGGACTTTTCTTCTCCATGTCTCAGGCACGACTTGTCCTAGGACAATGCAATGTATTTCCCTAGCTTTATGAACACTCAGTTTTTATGAGCTATACACTGTGCTTTGTCAGCCACCTCATCTCAGAGCTATACAACTATTTTGATTTCAGTGAGAGACAGACACCCAGGTGATTTTGAAAATGTTACTTGGCACTGATCCACAATTTCAGACTCCTAAATACCTTTAAAAAATATGACCTTGTTACAAGGGCATTCATTCTAGAACAACTGAAACTTTAACAATAAGTTGTAGTTTTCACCATTGTTGTTTGGAAATAATGTACTCTGAAAACGGTGTAGTTGGTTTTCAGTAAGGTAACTGTTGCTTCAGCAATTACAATAGAAATCCAAAGCGCGGTGAACAAATCCTTTCTGTATTGTTTTAGATTCACTACCACCACCTACACTGCTTACCCTAATTAGAGGAGGGAAGGAAAAGATAAGGGCAGAATTGTGCAAAAATGCAGTGCTGAGTTATTTGCCACTTCAAACCTCTTTTCAAATGGCTAAAAGCAAATGCTCTCATTTATGCTCAGATGACCTCATTAACTTTAATGAGGTTTCATGGGTGTAAATAAGATCAGATTTTCAGCCAATATTTGTAAGTTCATTAAA
>NW_017729024.1:71061070-71062619 GCF_001723915.1 Gavialis gangeticus | reverse complement strand
ATTTCAAACCTCTTTTCAAATGGCTAAAAGCAAATGCTCTCATTTATGCTCAGATGACCTCATTAACTTTAATGAGGTTTCATGGGTGTAAATAAGATCAGATTTTCAGCCAATATTTGTAAGTTCATTAAAAAAGGGGGAAAAATATTTTTGTGCATGCATTTACATGCGTGCGTGTGTGTAAAAAGAATTCACCTTCTGATGTGCATTAGGTAGACTGAGGCATTTTTGTCAGTGTCCCACAGTGAGTGTTAATGAGGCATTCTGCACACATTGGGCCTGATTTTTATTTGTGCATCATCCCTGTTAATAACAGCATCTAATTAAGACATCCATTAAAAGTCCATAATGTTAATTTAATGGAAAAATTCCAATAGAACTCCATTAGACTCTCCCTGTTAGCTTAACATAACGCAACTTTAACAAATGTCTTAATTAGATGTTGTTACTGAAAAGAATATAATACAATTAAAATTGGCCATTATTTAAAATGGAGAGTAGTGTTCCCTGGTGCTAGTCCTTTAATTGTCATGAATTATAGATGTTTCGGGTATTTTTAAAGTTTCTGTGATTGGTTGTCATATACCTTTGTTGGCAAACAGGATTAGTTTGTAGCTGTGATGAAGTAAAGCACATTTTAAAAGGGGAGTCTTCACCACTTGAAATTTGCATTTAATTTCTATAGGCGATAATGAGTGTGATACAATTGCATCAATGGAAGAATACACATCTAATTTTAACTCTAGAGAACTTTTTAAATTGAGATCCAGGTCTGAATTCCCCTCAAAATACTAATATGTTTGGATTCAGGGACTTTGTTCAGCACTTCGAGATAAGACAGCTGTGAAATTTAGATATGGATCTGGAATCAATGTTTCACACCGGCTGTAGTGGGATGGTCGGGGTGTAGGGATACTGGGACCTGGGTACATTCAATTTGTGTTTTTCTCTTCAATTATGTAATTACTGAAAATAGTGTGCTGCTGCTTTTATAAAAGTACTTCTCAGTTAACAATGGGTAGGAGATAGATTACTGAAGGGCGGAGAACAAAGGAGGAAGAATGACAAAGAGCAATAGCATGAAGCTATAAAAAGAAGAGGAAGCAGGTGAAAGGACTGGAAAGGAAAAAAAGAAAGCAATGGGGTGGGAGGGAGTTAGATGAGACTTTAAACAAAAAGAAACAAAACTTTAAAACTGCGCACACATCTATCCTGAAGACACCTGCAGCTAGGAGAAACTATTAATAACTTAGATACAAAGTAAAGTATAAAGAAATGCAGACCTGTAGTTTCGTTGTTATTGCTTTTTTGTAAATTTCAATTTGGACACATGGGGTACTAATTTCATTTCATTACTAAATTGAAAGCTGAACTGACAAAATAAATCACATCTATCCATATCCATAAAATAAGAAGAAAGCAAATGGACAGGAGACACTACTGTATTCTACATTTTGTGTTCCCATGGTACTGAAATCCTTACTGAAGTTTAAAAATATGTTTATATATTATTCTTTTCTTTTCTCTCTCTCTCTCTCTCTTTCCCCCC
>NW_017729024.1:71053668-71056070 GCF_001723915.1 Gavialis gangeticus | reverse complement strand
CATTTTGTGTTCCCATGGTACTGAAATCCTTACTGAAGTTTAAAAATATGTTTATATATTATTCTTTTCTTTTCTCTCTCTCTCTCTCTTTCCCCCCTCCCCAACACTACCCAGAATTTTGTTTTTATTTTTAACATTAAAGACTCAACCTCACTTTAATGAAGAAAAGATTCAGGTTCAACTTAAAGGAAAATTAATTTCACAAAAGAATGAGTCAGCTACAGTTATACCATAGGTATGATTTAAAACTCATCTTTTGGCACTCTACTGTGACTGAAATATTATAGCTAAGAAGGAGTCTGAAGGTACATGGAGCAGTAAGTACAGAATGACTACTGCAGACCTCATTCTTTTAAACTCTCATAGACCACTAGGCAAATTCATGCGGGTTGGGTGCTGCATTATTGCTTAACTTTGCTCATCCAGAACTGCCAGCCCTAGTTTGTACTACATAGGTCATGATTTCTTTTTTAATCATTTCCACCTCATAAAAGGGTGCTCCCCCCAACTCCCAAATGTTGGTACCTGACCAATGCTGGGACTTCTCTTTCTTCTTCTAAATATGAAGGGCTAGGGAAAGGAGGTTGTTTCCTTACTTCTCATCAACCAAAGGAAAGAAGAAGGGATATTCTGCCAAACTAGGAAGAAAAGGTGACTATCTTTTCTGGTTTTGGGGAAAGGAAGGAGCTGTGCTTTCAGCAACCCTTTTCTTACGGTGCAGCTTTGGTGTCACCCTAAACACTGATTGATATTAGAGTATTCCTTCTTTGACACTCGTGGTTTCCTTGTGCCAAACTCCTGAATTCAGCATGTTACAGGGTATAGTCTCTAATTGCCAATCCCCTCCATTATAACAAATATCTTTGTTAAATGCTGCAATTTGTTGTGAAAACAGGAAGTCAGATAAGTAAAAGACACATGGCTGTTATACCATACAGTACAGGGCACTGCAGTTCCACTTTGAGTTTCAATGCCAAGATAAGCATGCCAAGATAAGCAACAGGGCAGCACACTATAATCTCTTCAGCAATACAAGGAGAAATTTCTAAATTATTTGCAGGCATTGTCACTTGGTTCAATAACTGGTCCTGTTTTTGACATTCCTCTCCTCACTGCCAAAAAAATTGAAGGTGTATCAGTTTTCTTAAGTTAATAATAATAATAAAAAAAATGGAACAAGCAATTTAAACTCTTCTTCCAAGATCAGTCACCAGAAGTAGAATGCTCCCAGTGTGCTGCTATTCAAATTCTATGGTATTTATTTAGAGACCAGCTCTACTATGGGAAGATCATAAACAATAAATGACCAACCTCCTGTGCTGTAATTTCTCTTTTGGCATAGCTATCAGTACAAAGAGCCTTGAAGGAACCATGGTCATCCAGAAGATCACTACAGCATAGGTGATCTTTCAGTGTCAGTGGCATTAAAATAATACATCAGGCCACCTACTCATATACACACATGGGAGGAACCAGAGGGGATGCAGTGGTGCCATCACACCGCGTTTCGAACTATACTTCAGAAGCAGTAGGCAGAGCCACATTTGAAGTTCCTGAAGCACGTACAAAATCTCCCAGCTTAGCATCCCCTCCTTTCCTCTATGTTCTTAGTAACATCTCCCCTCCCCAACCCTCCTCCCCTGGACAAGAGAAACTCCAGAGCTATAGATGCCCCATACTGTGTGGGTAGCAGGCTAGGGCAGGGACAGTAACAGTGGTGATGGCAGCAGGTATACTTTCCCTCCCTGCTGAGTCTCCCCAAGGTGTTCCCTGCCAGTCTGGGAGCAGGTTTGTGGATAGGGAACCCATCCACTGTCACTGCTTCTGTCTCCAGCTTGGCTTGGCTCCCCCACAGCTGCTTCCCACAGCCCTGGATGGAGAAAGTCAGGAGCATCCAGGACAGCAGCAGCAGGAGATGGGTCTCCCTACACCCAAATATATAGGTTAAGAGGGTGAAGGGGGAAATGGGTGGGGAAGGGAGCTACTGCTGAGCAGAGAGGAGGCAGGGGGTCCTGAGGGTGTGCAATATTCTTATTGGATTCAGGAATTCAGAGTAGAGGTGTAGCCACTCCTGCAGCACTTGTCACTGCTTTTGCACTTTGCTTTTTAAAATCCTTGTTTTACCTATATACAAAGGTACATATATAAGAGGGTTTCTGGAGACTTCTGATTGACTGTATAAAGGTGAACAGCCCAGGGTTTGGAAAACACAGGAGTCAGGATTTTAAAGTCATTTGAGTACCACACCTCACAGTTGCACTATGGCTAGTGACAGACATTCAAAAAGCCTAAGTCTGAATTGATTCAGTCTTTGCAGGTTAGTCTAACCTATAAAGCTTGAACTAATTTGGAGGTGGATAGACATTCCATTTTAATTCCAGAAATGCAGGCACATGCCTGCA
>NW_017729024.1:71036107-71053497 GCF_001723915.1 Gavialis gangeticus | reverse complement strand
TTAATTCCAGAAATGCAGGCACATGCCTGCAGTGGCTCAGGCTAGAAGCTGGGGGGTGCTAAAGCAGCCTTCTCTTCCCTTCTACAGTACTGATCTGGGGGGTGGGGGTGGGGGGAGGGATGCGGCCAGGCCCCAGCAGGATGCTTTGATTAGCCCAGCAAGGAATTGATAACAGTGTTTATCACCTCTAACTCAGTGTTTATCATCCTATTAAGAAAACAACAGAGGGACATTACCAGCTACCTGTTGATTCTGCCTTTGTCACAGCATGGACCTGGGCCAGCATGTCCTCTTCTAGCTAATAGACAGATACCTCTAAGCAAGGCAGAGGGGTGGGGGGAATTCCTGCTTAGTGGGGAGTGGTGAGGAGGAAGGAGGAGGAGCTGCCTGCAAGTCTTTGCCAGGGCTGCAGCTGAGGAGCAGAGGGGAGGGGCCAGCTCTGCTGTGGAGCAGAGATCCCCACCCAGCCTAGAGAGCATGCCAGGATGCTGGGGGCGTCTGCTTTTACTTAAACCAGCAAGGGGTCTGGGACGGAAATTTCAGAAACTGGTTTGAGCCAAATCAGTTAAGTCTGATACTACATTCAACCAGGTTTATCTCAAACCAGTTTCAGTCATTTTCAAACTGGTTAATGTGCACTGAGCATCTGGTCTGTTACAGGTTTAAACCAGTTTCTGATCACTTAAACCAGTTTATGTGTAAAGTCTGTCCCTAGCCTATATGTTCTTGGCCACTGCTCAGGTTCTGAACCCTAAATTTTGAAAATAGACATAAAACTGGTAAAAGAGAACCGTTGTATCTCTTCATTTGGAGCAAATATTTGAGTTTCTGTAGTGCATGGATATCAAACATATGGGAGTCTAGCAAGCTGCCAGAAATTAGGGGGCATGGCCAGTGCAGTGTGGCCTGCTGCAGAATCTGGGATTCCTGTATCCTGATAGACATGATCATCAGCACCAGGGGGGCAAGCAAATATAGATTTTGCTTGCTCCACTTCCCCCTGCTGTCCAACCCATGCTATCACCAACTCGTTGATCTGTACTGTTACCTGAACCCAAACTCATACCACCACCTGAACATGCACCTACACTTCTGACACCATACCCAGACCCATGGCAGCTACTTGTGGCTCCATGGATCCAGCCTGGGGGAGCCACCAAGATCCAGATGTGGCTCGGGGCTGGGGGGAGTTTGACATTCCTGGTGCAGTAAATCTGAGTTCTTAATTTTCATTTTTACAGTGTTCCATGTGCTAGGATAGTGTATTTCCCTTTGCATATTGAGTAAGTGTAAGCATATCAATTACAACCCAATTCAAGGAATTCTAAAGGTTAAAACACTTCTATAATAAATAAGATGGTTCTTTTTCTCTTTCATATTACTTTCTTTCAGTTTAGTGAATGAACTGATTTTAGACAGGACTGTAGCATTATATTAACACAAGTTGTTATTAATTATTGAATGGTACAAATTTGGGGGACGTTACTTTAAAATATTTTAATGTACTTTTCCATAAAATAAGTATTTCTGTTTCAAATATAGATCTGCAATTTTATTTGTATTGCTATTGCTTCTTTCACTCCAGTTTCTTGTATTGTCAGTAAGCTTTTTCTTAAATCAAAGATGGCTGACCCACTAGTATGACACACACTCTTGAAAGTGTCAAAATAGGTAGGATTCAAGTGTGGAATCTGTTTGTAATCTCTACTGGAAAAAGACATGAGTTGCAGCTGGCATCACTCAGCAAGAAGACGACAAGATTGACTAAGTAAAGACAACGATTGAGGAGAGAAGAGAAATGGGAAGATAACTGGAAAACATGTCAAGAGACATCATAGAGGCAAAATTGAAAAAAAGGAATTCAATTTCAAAGCAATTTCTGACTGGTGACACTGACTGCACTGAACTGAGGAGGGCAGAGAGAAGGATGAAATGTTTGGGACCTAGGTACCAAAAAATGTAATGGTAGGGCTAGTAAGAAAATGTTGTGGTCCTAACAATATGAAAATGTATCAGTTTAAATATATATATTTCTAGCCTTTTTAGGTAGAAGAGAAGAGGTAGTACCATCAAGCACGTACACCTCATATTTTTTCTTGTATCAGTAATTGATCTGAATTACATGCATAAGGGCTGAATCCAGGTTTTGTGAATAAAAGAACATTAAACACTAAACATTATTAATATTAAAAGCAGATTACTTTAAACCAATATTCATCCCTTCTCTGAGAGTAGAGCCCCTGTAATTTATGCCCCAAAGTACACCACCAGGTTGTAAAATCCCAGAGCATGCAGAGTCTTCTGCTTCCCTCCCGGTGAGATTAACTGTTCCTGCTAGTAACCTTGGCATTTGTATAAATGAAATAGTTTAAGAATGGCCATATATGAGCTGAAGCATTTGAGCAGGACAGGCAGGTGAATGAACAACAGATATATGGGATGGATTTTAAGTGGCAGGCTGCAATTTTATTGATTTAAACCCTGGGGAGGAGTGCCATGTCCCTACTGACTGCTGTTTCATACCAGGTGTTTATTTGATTCCAGTATGTGAGTCAAAGGAAATCATATAATGACACCAGCTAGGGACAGATCCTCCTTGACACACTCCTGAACTTTTCTTTATGCAATTTATAGGAGTAGGGACCTTAGTTCACAAAGACTTCAGCTCTTCCCCTTCCTATAGATACAAGGTCTAAACAGCAAATTCATTAATCTAGTTTAATTTAAGATTTTGGCCCTCTTAACTTTTCACCTGCATTGCTCACTTGCCACAAGCTACCATCTGTTAAGAAGTTTAATTATTGATGTTTATTTGTGCCACCCTATTGTTTTTAACTGAATTTTGCTTCCTTGAAGGTGTGAGGAAGGCAAAAACAAAGTAAAGCATTGGACCTTTTGCCAAACTGACACACTGGGGAAAAATATCCTTATAGATCCCCAAGAGGCACCCAGTCTGGTCCTCAGCTTCTTAAAAGACATACCTCTTTTGCTACAAATAAGAGGAGGAGGGGCAGGGCAAATTAAAAGCAACAAAAGGCTTTTAAAGACCTGAGGATGCTTAAATATTTGAGGCGGAGGTGGGGGACACGTCAGAGCTAATTGACTGGGCCCATACTTTCCCTTGCCCTCCCCATAGCCCCAGCCAATGGATAGCCTGGAAGGAGAGGAAAGCAGCCACACATTCAAAGTCCTCTGGGGATAGTCTAGAGACTGATGAAAACCATTTTTTTTTACCCCTCTCATTCTGTAGAATGTCTGCCTTCTGTAAAAAGGCAAAAATAAAGAGGAAACTTCATTTCATTCATGTTATTCTAACTCAATTTTTCCTCCTGTTTGACTGGAAACATTTTTTTCCCCCTTTGTTAATTAGATATCTAGCTGGAATGCTGTTAGCAAATCAAGTGAGAGGGCCATTTCAGTTCATAGAATATTGTATGCCTCCTTCCTACATGTACAAAGCAGTCTCAAACTAAAAGAAAGAAGTGTCCAGGTAATCTGTAGTTTCAACATGGAGGAGGTAGGTCCATTTTATTAAACCGTGCTATAATAAACAGGCAATGTTCAATTTTTTTGCTCTGTGACATTACTTCATGAATCCAGAATTCTTGAAAATCTGGCACTTTTAAAAAATACACAACTTTGGGGAGTAGCAGCAGCCGGTCCCGGAGCAGGGGAGGGGGAAACTTGCCTGCGGGGGCTCCCACTGCCATCCACCATGCCGCATTACTGCTCTATGTACAGCTGCTACTCCAGCACCAGCCGCCACTACCGTCCTCTCCCCCCCACCCCACTCCACGACCAGCTGGTTTAAAAAAACTGGAATTTTCAAATTTCCGGCAGGTACGTGGTCTGGATTTATGGGATTATACTGTACTTTCAAAATATATGCAGCTCAACTGAGCAAATGCACATGCATTCTATTAGAGACCACTTAAATGTTCCATCATTGTCCTTCAGTCAAGCTCTGTCATTCTGAAAGAGTGCAGATGATGATGATGATGATGATGATACTTACCATCAATAACATAAAATGTAGTTAACATTATAATTAATCTCTTTGAAACTCATGGTTTCCACAGTAAATGAACAGTTTGCTTTTTTGACAGCTGACAAATCAGCTGGTATATACTAATTGTAAAGGATTACTGTTTAAACAGATTTCAGAGAAGTAGTGTGGTACACTCTTTATTCTTGTTTATCCCATTTTTCCCTCATGGAATTAATATGATTCTCCAAGCAAGCTTCAATTTGTCGCAACATGGCTTAGAGGTATTATTTCTTAGCTTTAGGCAGTGACTGAAGAGGGTACATTTTTTTCATTGCTCTGTACATTTCAGTGTATACGCAGCAATGGTTCTGTAAACAGAAAGCCAATGCACTTGTATTGACATTTCAGTGAAGAGCTTGAAAAGACATAAATGAGTATTGGAATTAAGACTGTGCCAAAACACTACTACCTGCATTACAAGAATATAGTGTAATTCATTTAGTGAGACAGAACAGGGGTACCATCACCCTAGGAAATGTAGTTTTCAGTATCTCTAGAAGCTACTGTCATTGGTGTTATCATCATAACACTGATGAGCCCTGGACATGGAACAGGATTCCATTGTGTGAAGCTCTGTACAAGGACAGAACAAATAGGAAGTCCTTGCCTCAAAATAGCAGTGCACTGGTTCTGGTTCCCGCTTCTGACATTTTTTATTTTTCCCCAGTGACTATTTAATGTGGGGTTCTTCTCTCTTTCAGGGGAGTGCTCACCTCTTTGGCTCCAGCACTGCTGAGCAATAGGAATCTGGAACAGTGTATGCTAATGATGCATCTCAGTATGTCCTGAAATCCAGGACATATCCTCTGGTGGTATAATTTGCTTTAACTTTTAAATATTTAGGCCCAGTTACTGGGCCTACCATTGCTGAGATTCTTTCTTTGCAACCATACCACCTTTAAGAGACTTAAAGCTTATCTTAAAATTTGTTTGCTGGTTGTACTGATATGGTGTGCAAACTTCTGGTGCCTTATGCTGAATTTATTGAAATTCAGTCCTTTTCATCTCCCTGGGCACAAGTTGGAGAAGCCAATAGACTGCTCTGGACTGGAAGTTTTTCTTGACTCCATAAATCTTTGGGATTGGTCAAAGCATTTTGGCTCTCCCAAGTTTGCACAGCTTAAAACTGAATGTTTAATCTCATTTTTATCATGTAAGATAAATGTACAGAGCCAATTGTTTAAAGACACTGGAAGTGTAAGGGGCTAGGGCATAGGTGGTCCTGCCTAATGGTTAGGCCATGGAGGGAAAGCAGGGCCTGGGACTAGGTCAAAGGGCAGGAGTCACATACTGAAGCCAGAGGGAGATCCAGAAGTAGAGTCAGATGCTGAGTATCAATCTGGAGGGCAATCCACAGAAAGAAGTCCAAAACCAGAGCCAAACCAGGTTCAGGAGCTAGGAAACAGAACCACAGGGAAATCCAAAGCCAAAGTCCAGAAATTAGCCAAAAACCAGGGTCAGGAACCAGGAGGCTTGCCAGAGCAGAACTATTGACTGGCCAGCAGACGCAGGGCCCCAGACGGTGCTAAATGGATAGATGGTGCTCCCAGCAGCTAATCAGGATACTTGATGCTCCTAAACTAGGACAGAGTTCATTAGCTGGGGCTTGCTGCAGGTGTGGTTTCTGCAATCCTTCGTTCAGGCTGCCCTGCCTGTTCAGAGTTTCTGAAAGCACTGGGCACAGGCTGGCGTGCCTGGCAAGAGCCACAGACATTTTCATTTGGATTACTATGCTGAAGTCCAATTTCTTTTTCTTTTTCTTTTAATTTTTTTTTAATTAATAGCTCCTCAGCTGATTAACTGTTCCAAAAGATATTAATCTTTTTTGTAAATATGTACTTGAAATTTAGAGGTAGGTCAAGTCTGGAGTGCATTGTACTTCCTTTTCAGCATATTTGGTGTTGTAGCTTTATTAACTGTACTGAAAAAAATACATTGAAGGAAAACCTAATGTTGTTGTTAAGGAAAACCTAATGTTTGTTGTTCATAATTGGCATTATTTGGCTCCCTTCTTTCATGGGACCAGGTATCAGAACTGAAAACTTTGATACACAATGTTCTAGTTCCATCTCTAACACAGGGCAGATGCCATTTTTTTTATTGCTTGCATTTACTCTTCAATATGGTTATAAAACATCTAGTTTCACCTTGTTTCCACGAATGTCTTCTGTTATTTTCTGCCACTTGGGAATCTCACTTGTCCTGATGATACATCACAATTTTCCTATTGTACAAATGTGAAACCAGGTAAATGTACTTTGCTGAAACTAAATCTCCCTGTAATAATAAACTCGCCCTCATTCAATGACAAAATGGTGAAAGCAGCAAGTTCTGAACAAGTGGCCATTATTATTCTCACAAAGGTTACAGTACCTAGATTGAGTAGAGAATATAAAGCAAAACTCAGCAGATGGACTGCTTTCTCTGTTATATCAATTGTCCTTTTGCTGCTTTGATGAGTCAATCATTTTAAACTATGACCTGTCAGTGTAGTCAGAAGTCCAATGCAATAATAACTTAATGTTGGTGTGCAAGGAAGTCTGAGGCAAATATATTGGAGAGACTGATGTGATATTTCTCTCAATGGGGAGTTCTATATTGCTCTTCTGGGACAGAGGTCTTGGTCAGCTTATCTTTTAAGAGTCATTCCAAATAGAAGGTCAAAGCTTCAGATCAAATAATGGACTTGGGTGCCTGAAGCAAGAAATGGGCAGATTTGAGGTGCCTAAGTCCTAGCAGTGATCCAAAAATTCTCTGCTAAGCCGCCACCTAAGGACGGAGATAAGTAAATTTGTGGCATTCATCCCTTTTAACTGTAGTGTGTTCCAGGCTCCTGCAGTTCTGCCTCTGGGTATGCTTTGAACTATTCCAATCTGAGCAGCACCTGCCTGTTGTCCTAGGGATGAAAATCCAGAAACTAAACCACCCAAAAGAATATCCTAAGAGTATTCTCAAAGCACATCTAATATCAAAGGCTTTCTCAAACCTATAGGCATTCTCAAAGTACATCAAACACATGCTAACAGGATTGGGGCCCTCACAAAAGCTGTGGCTATTTCCTTTTAAAACCACGATCAGCAGGGATGACAGCAATGGTGGTCTCCTTTTCTCTAAGGTGTGAGTCATTAGACTGCTTTCCCAGGAAGTAGGAGATGCAGGTTCAGTGCCTTCTTCAGTGTGAGTGGGTTCAAACACACCTTTCCTATCTTCCAAACAGTAACATAATCACACGGGTAGAAGCCATTCTCTCCCTTGTGGTGAAGCTGTACCACTGTGCAGAAAGGAATTCAACATTCATGCAGCCAGAAAGAGACAACCATTTTTTTATAATATTCTAATAGTTAGTGCACTCAGCTAGGAATGGGGGACATTGGATTAAGGTTCCTACTCTAAAACCTATTTTGGAAGGATCAGTGACCAGATATTGGAATGTGTCTCTTGCAGCTGAGTGCTCTTATCACTAAGGAAATGGAATCAGGCTCTATTTTCCGGGTAAGTTCTGGGATGTTACATGAGGAAGGTACCACAGTCATCTTCTCAATGGGCTGTATTTTTAAAAAAGAAATAGAGATCCATGCTCAATTCTTCGAAAGAGCAGATATAAATACCTTCTCTCAGGAGCAGATTCTTAGCGAGGGATCTCCAGTAGATAGAAATACTTCTCAGACAGCTCTAGCTCAAATGCCTATTTTCTGCAAAGAATGGGAATTCAGATACATGTTGCCTTGAGTTTTATTTTATTTTGGATTACCTTTCTGAGGTACCTAACTCTCTCCATGCACCATGTAGTGAGCCTATATGGGCCATAATGAGGTGGGGGTGACTAGGGCCCTGGGTGCCAACCTTTGCAGGGGGGAGGCACAAAAATAGTAGCAGCTAAAAGCAGCTTACCCACCATGACCCTGCTGGCAGTACATCCACTAATGCTACCTTTTGCTCAAGCACCCCGTTACACCTCTGGTATATTCCACTCTAGGTGCCAGAGGTCTAAAAGATAGGTGGCTCAGCACCTAAGTCCTCAAGTTCTTAGCTGGATCTTCTTATAGAGCTTGCAGATGCCTGAATATACAAAGGATTTGGGATAGCATACAGAGAAACGTGAAGCCCCTTGTGGTTCTATATTTATCCCATTTCTCCCCTCTCTCAAATCTTCTAAAGCTTTCTCGTTTCCCTCTAAAGCATATACACAAGCCAACAAGCAAACCAGCAAGTTAGCATACCAAACTACAGGCTTTTGTTATCCAGCCATAAGCATTCAGGGCATCATCAATGTTTTCTTGGACTAATGATGTGATGAGACCCAGATGTAAGACAAGCACAATCTCAGGTGTCCTTGATATTAAGCTATCACAGCTCTAATGGATTTTAACTTTTCAGGGTATGTTTTTAATACTAATGAGGTTAATGGGGTGTCAGTTAACTTGAGTTAGGAGGTTACAAACATGGATTCACTGAACATGTGTGAGGTCATTAAGGAGCTCCAAAACAATTTTAAAAAGATTTTCTTTTTCAGTGAGCATGTATTATGAATAACTATAGGAGCTTGGATAGTGTCTTTACTGAAATGTGGAAATATTTCAGGAAGTATTTGCCTTTGAAAGTTGGGCTATTCAGGACATATGTATTTGAGATGCAAACACCTCATTAATGTCACTCTGAAAATGAAGATGCAGAACTGAACACTGAGCTCCATCTGGTTCTGATGCCTTTTGTTAATGAATACAAACTGAAAGAACTCAGTTTAAAAGGAAACCAAAAAGTAGGGGAATGATGTATACAGATGTATTTTAATTATTTTGAAGCCCTGTCTAAAATGAAGAAAATATTATATAATTTTACAACTGATTTTAAATTAATTATAAGTAAAAAATCGAAAACAAAAACAATACATAGGAGTAGACATATGAAATAATAGTATTGAGAATTTAAAATATTTACAAAATGAAAGCCCAATCCCCAAAACCCTCACTCTTGAAGCAAGCAGAGCCATGTAATCTTTGCAGGATAAGGCTCTAAAACATTAATTTAACAAATAATTAATTTGAACATGGTTGAATAATTATATACCTATAGATCCTTTTTAAGTGTTATTGCCTAGCAAAGTAGGCATTATAAAGGCAATGAGTTGTATCACAATGTTAAGTATCCTGAGCTGAAGCCAAAAAGCCATCTCTAACAATTAGTCAATTACATGATGGCATCATGCATTTCAGCATAGTGTGATTTTAATGCAATAATGATTTTCTAAAGTTTAAAAAACTTAGATATTTCTCACATTCCATAGCTACTTGCTGCAAGGCAAAAGCCATGGTACAATAATAATGGCTCATTAATAACAAGCTACTCTTTCATTTATAACTTTTTTATATTAAAATTGTTGGTAAGTGGTAAAATAGTCCATATTGGTAAAATAGGTAAAACAGGTAAAATAGTCCATATTGTGTGCTAGGAACTAATCAAGTTAGCTTACATTTTTATATTTGAACTAGACATTTCTGGAATGGGAAAAAAATAATGTGTAGATCTAAGTTAAGAGTAGTGCAAAGTCCAGCCCATGGGCTGGATTCAGTCTGCATTGGACTCAATTTCCCAGCAGCCCGTGCACACATTACTGCAGCTGGTTTTCATGGAGACCCCAGGAGGGTTGGGGCAATAACAGTGCAGGGTTAGGGTTTCCACGGAGACTGGCCCAAGCAGTGTTAGGAGGCCATGTGGCTAGGTGGGGAGCTGCTCTGACCCATACTTCCTACCAGTCCTGGGCTGGCACCCAGGGGAGACTGTAGCTGCCCCCTGCTGCTGCAGTGGGACAGAGCTGGGTAGTGGGGCAGGAGCATCCCTGGTCTCAACAGTTCCCATTGAGAGCAAATTTGCTCCTAAATGGGTGCATGTGTAGACCCCTTCCAGGTGCAGTTTACCTTATTTTAATGTGCAGTAAACTTACTGTGCATTAATAGCACATGTAGATGCACCTACAGTATACAATTTTTTTGCCACAAAGAGCTTATTTAAAAATTATTTTAAAAGAGTTGGTATAAAATGAGACCATTTTTTCACAATTTTTTGTTTTGTGAAAACTGTTCCCCTGTCTTTCACTAAAAAGCTTGCAATCTATACTTCACATTAAACAAGTTTATATAATATGAAGGGGGAAGCACAACATAAATTAGTTGAATTAGTGTAACAGTAATAATTATAGTATTTAAAGGAAAGATAATTTTTAGAACATATTTGTTGGATGGGAACCATATCAGGAAAACAATGACTATAAAAAAAGATTCTGGGGTCATGTGGGTAGTCAATTGCACATGAGTTCTCATTGTAATATTATGGCTGATATCCTTAAATGTGTAGGCAGGGACTTATCAAGTAGGAAAAAGGAGGTGTCATTACTCTCTTATAAACCACTAGTAATATCATTACTGAATTACTGTTTCAATTGTTGAGGGCAAAATCCTCATTTTATTGAAATCAGTGATACAGCTCCCACTAACTTAACTGGGACTAAGACTGGCAGTCACATTTCACAGCAGTGTTGAAAACCAAGAAACGCTTGTTCAAAAGATTCAGGTCAGGTAAATCAGCTTTGCTTTGAGCCACCTAAGTAGTCCAGTTAATTTGGCTTTTCAGGAAGGGTTAGGAAGTGACTTGACCACAATCTTTGAGTGTCAACATAGAAAATGCCTGATAGCAGGGTCTCATTTCTTCCAGCAGGTAACATTTAAACAAAAGCAACTGGATGAAAGTTGAAACTAGACAGGTTCAAAATGGAGTACACATTTTTAACAGTGAGCGTAATTATTCATTGGACTATCCTACCAAGTGATATAGTGAATTATTTGAAGCTATGACGAAGTGTCTGTCTCAAAAATATCCTCTACAACCGTAAGTTGTAGATTTGATTCCAGAATGCCTGGATAAATTCTATATCATATCTTCTGTGTGTGTGTTGGGAGGAGGCGGGTCTCATGTTACATGATCAGAATGGTGCCTCTGGCCCTAAAATCTATGAACATATTAATAAGCAATGGCAATATAGTAGTTGCCCAGCCATTGAAAGAATATATCAATGTTACCATGACAAATCAATAACATTAATAAATAATAACTTAGGTACTTACTGATGCCTGAAGATTTCTACACTTACTGTAGTCAAAATATTGCTGCCTCACTGCCTATGAAACCAGGCTGTAGTTCAAGCTGGTTATTTCTCATTCATATATTTATCAACACAAAAATATAAAAAAGAAGATTCTACTTTTAGCTATTTTTACTATAATCATGGGTGACTGGTGCCTCCTGGCTCTGAGGGGGCACCAGCGGCTGATCGCTGACCCCAGAAGCACCAGCAGCAAACTGGAAATGCTACTGGCAAAACTGGAAGTGCCACCGGCGTTTCTCGGGGGGAGGCACCGCTGGCACTCCCCACTCCCTGGCCAGTGAGGGCCAATTTTAGGGGAGGCATGTGCCCCCCACCCCCACAGACCTCCCCCTACGCATCTCCTATAACTATAATCAACATAAAAAATACAGTCTTTTAAAAAAAAATCATTATACTTTCAACACTACAACTGAGCTTAGTTAAAATTGTGGTTGCCTAACAGTTCTGACAGATACTCAAGTACATATAGGCTATATAACTATCCAGTGGAGGAGACTCAAAACAAAGGCAGATAGCTGTAGGCTATATGAGTAATTGCAAGAATCCTTACTTTCTCCCGATTTGTGATGGAATTGAAGCTGTAAATTCAGATCCTGATATTAAACAATTTTTTAATTCAACAGTGCATTCATCTGGAGTAATTTCTAGTTAGTAGAACTCTGTTCTCTCAGCATTGTTCAATGTCTTGGTGGTACCTTCCCCATCTCTTTCCCATGCTATGAAGAGTTATAGATATTAGACTGGGAAAATTTTGTTTTTCCAGATATGCAAATTAATCAGCCCACCCAAAGAATACTAATCTTTTGGCTCCAAATCCATCAAACAAAATGGCCAATTTATTCACTAATTACTCAACAAAAGGTTCCACAGTCTAAGGTGTTTCTTGGGCCAGACAGCCAATTAGAGAACTAGCCGGACCATCTATCAAATCCTTACTAGTCCTGAGCAAAATTCTAATCACAGCACCTAATTAAGGACAGACTCAAAAGACCAGGACTGAAATGAATTAACCGGTTTATTAGGGTAAGTAGCAATAAGGTAACAAACAATTACAAGAAGACTTAACACAACTACACAACTATTAGATATATATATACTACGTAACTATTATATATACATGTAATAGTTGTGTAAAGTCTTCTTGTAATTGTTTGTTATCATATTGCTACTTACCTTTATACATATACTACTTACCTTTCATACACACCCACACACACATATTCATTCAACTATGGTTCAATCAATTAATGAGGGCTTTTATTAAACAGCAGCAGTGCAGTGCCAATCTTGTTGGCTTCTCTAAATGAAATAACCCCCTTCTTTCCTCAGAAAGAAGCCCCCTTGGGAAGAGTGATACTCACCAAGGCTATGTGAGTCCCTACTTGTTGTGCAAAGCACACCTGGGGGAAAGGTGCGGGGAGCTGACGCAGTCACAGCCTTATTCCTCAGAGATAAACAGTGAGGGGAGTCCATGAGGTTTTGAACAATCCACTCAAGGTCCAAGGTCTGATGCTGCTCCAGCTCCAGCTCCAGCTGCTCTCTCTCTCTCTCCCCCTCTCTCTCCCTCTCTCTCTGTATATATTTATATCTATATATCTATATCTATACACACACACATGCACAGCAACAGCCAGGCAACAGCACCAAACAACAAGGAACCATGCAATAGCACCTACTATCTACAAGACTGCTTCCATCCAATCACAGCAAAGCCATTCAAGCACCCAAGCACGCAAGCCCAGGCACAACTGCACTCACACTCCCAATCACATACTGAGTGTCAGTCAGCACTGTCTTTTATATGGGAGGTACACATGACACCTACCCTCACTGCACTCATTCCTAAACAGGTGCACTCAGCACTCAAACAGGCAGGCTTCTAAGGTATTCCAATCTTTTGCTCATGCACATTGTGTGCATTTTTGATGTCAGGTCATTCATAGTTCATCCTTTGACCTATTTTCCACTGCACATGCACAGGGACAGGTATGCAAGACCCAGGCCCACTTTTGACCTTACACAGACACTGTAGATCATGCATGTTATTTTAGCACAAATAGAGATTTTCATCACCTTGAGCCAAAGTTTTCCAGTTCATGAGGTACAACACAACTTTGAAGCTTGCATTCCATGTGTTGATGAATCTCTGCATATTGTTTAGCTGAACCATCTTTGATGATATCAATATAATCATGGGAAATAGTCTTTGTGCATATACTATAGTCTGTAATAATTCTGCAAAGCTCTGGCAGCAGATACATTTCATTTATGTGATGATGTCTACAGTTACAAATACTGTTTATTAGGGTTGTACAAAACAGAATTGTTTTGTTTCAACTTCTGTTTTGCTGTTTTGAAGTGACAGTGTTTCATTTTGCTGTTTTGAAGCACTGTTCCATTTCATTTTGTCAAAACTGTTTCACTGTTTCGATACTGTTTTGACTTATTTCAACATTTCACCCATGGGCTATAATGGGGAATCACAAAAATGCCTATAACTTGGTCATTTCTTTCCTGATTCAAATGAAAGCATCAGGAAGTGTAGCCTCTGCTGAGGCCACAAAGCCTGCCAAGTTTCAAGGAGATAGTTGCAGGCGTTTCTGGGAAACAGCACCTCAAATTGTTCAGAGGAAAACTTGTGTCACTTGTAAATGTGAAGGTACAGTGAGGTGAAAACAGAAGGCATAGTAGCCCCTGCTGAGGCTATGAAGTCTGCCAAATTTCAAGGAAATAGGTGCAGGGATTTCTGGGAAACTGCACCTCAAGCTGCTGACAGGCAAAACTTGTGACATGTGACTGTTTATCTGTTAAAGCGCAGTGGGATGAAAACTGCAGGGATGGCAGCCCCTTCTGAGGCCATGAAGCCTGTCAAGTTTCAAGGAAATAGGTGCATGGGTTTCTGGGAAACTGCATCTCAAACAGTTCAGAGCAAAACTTGTGTCACTTGTAAATGTGAAGGCACAGAGAAAGCTTAGTTCAAACACTACCTTTTATGCTGTTTTTCCATCCCTTCTGCAGAGCACTGGGATTGGAAGGGACCTCAGGGAAAGATGACAGTCACTGGTCAGCTACACAGTCAATATCAGAGCTGTCCTTTCCCCCCGTTCCTCCTCCCTCTCCTTAGTTTCTGTTTACCTGCAGCAAGCCCAGCTTCAAAACTCCAAACGTTTCAAAACTTTCAAAATGTTTTGAGTGCCCTCATTTTGTTTCAAAGCTGTTTTCAAGCCTTTTGTTTTGATTTCACTGTTTTGAGGTTGAAACAGCTTCAGAATGAAACATCCATTGAAATTTTGCACGGCCCTACTGTTTCTTACCTTCATGCATGAAGTTCTTTCATAGGCTTGCTTACTTTGCTAAAAATAAAGCTGTCCTTCTTAAAAAGTAAACCGTTTTATACAATTTGGATACATGTGAAATAATAAGTGACTCAAATGTTCATCTAAATTTATGCAAAACCTGATCTCAAATTCATTATGTTTAACTTAACTTTTGTTTTTGCTGATTTCTGCATTTTTGGTTCAAGTTGGGACTGGAAGAGGAGGTACTGAATTACTATGCAAAGGCTGTTTCAATAGTATTTTTGGCACAAGTATAATGAAAAAATGTTCCAGAAATAGTGTGAGAACTTGCTTTATTGGTATCTTTGGCTTAATCTTGCAGATTACATTGACTAGGCTCACACATACTGATACAGGAAAAGATACATTACATCTCCCCATGCCAGCTAAGCTTTCTACAACCAACAGAGTATCCTAAGAGGTCAGAGACAGTTTTCTGCTGATATTATAGCACCCTGGAGGCAAAGGCAGTTCACAAGATGTGGTAAAAAAGCACATCTCCTATTATAGACATACCTTTCTTTCTTGCCAAACTAAAGCTTACTTTCTGAGATGTGATGGACCTTGTAATGGAGAAGCATTTTCAGCTACTCTTCATTAACATCCATTCCTGACAAACTGTCTATGCCTAGGACTCCAAATCTGGTTCAACAGCTAGAGGTAAGGATCCAAACATTTATGAGAGAGAATAAGTTATAATTAAAACACAGAACTGTTGAGTGGGCAGTCTGTTTTCTCCTAACATTGCTTCTACTTATTTTCCTGTGTGAAACTGATCTTAGGTTAAATTTTCAAAAAGGGGCTTTGGACTGTGTGCAGTCAACCTGAGACAGTTACATGGACTGATTTGGGGAACCAACATTTGAGGTATCTAAAATCAGATTTGGAGATTATGACCCTTTCCTTTCTGCCCCTCATTTGGTTTAGTTATAAAATGTTTAAACTACTTATCAACCTCACAAGGGATGCTAGAAAGATTAATAAGTGTACCATGTAAAGTTTTCTGACACTTTTAGGTTGAAGGTGTTGTAGAAGATACTGCTATCTGTAGCAAATCTTTAACCTACCAGAGCAGTAGGGAGATACTGTTGAGTAAGTAAGAATCCAGTCCCATGTAGATTAATATGTAGTATTAATGCCCTAAATTTTCAATGAGAAATCAGTAATAGAAAAAATATCCAACTTAAAAATTCTACAGGATTATTAAAGTAAACACCTTTGGAAACAAGATTTGAAGCAGCAAGGAAATGGAGGAAAATTTGTCCGTTGTGAGAAGGCTCATAATAAGATGCCCACAATCATTGCCCTTCTCTTATTTATAGCATTGTAGGAGCTTTAAGATTATGCACAGAGATATGACAACAGGCACCTTAATAACAGCTTTCAACCATATTCAGGATTGCCACTGAAAAGATTATTCAATATAAAATGAGTAATTCAACTCACAACAGGACTCTGCATAAAAATTCCAATAAATCTCCCATCTCAGTGGGTCAGTTTGACATCTGCAATAAAGTAGTTTTGGTTGGCAGACTATATGAATGACATCTTGGTACCAAGCCATAACCATGGTCATAGTGCTTGAATAAATCCCTCGTCTTTCTAATAATAGCATATTATCTTTGTCCTTTGGCTGGAAGTCCTTAACTAGTAGAATTGCTTGCACGCGCGGGCACACACACACACACACACACACACACTGCTTTAACCTATTTCTTCACGATAGCATCATCAGAAATATTTAGAGATAGCATCATCAGAAATATCTAGAGATCATACTTGTAGTTAACTTGGCCAATCCATGATGATAGGTTTTATGTTACAAAATATTTTAGTTACAAATTATCATTTTATTCATATTCAATGTTATTCGGTTTGTATTCTGGTTAAGGTAAAATAACAGCATATAAAAGTACAAATAACCTGAAAAACAAAGTGCAAATATCACACGCTATTTGAAACAATTATTTGATCATTCTGTTGCGTGTTATGGAATAATTGCATATTCCAAGTAAACATGTTTGTGTTAAAGGCCCTGCATTTGAAGTATCACTGTGGACTGTTGTATTGACAAACAGTATTCCATAGTAACCCAAAAAACCCATGGTGATATATTATATTATATTATGCTAATCAATATTACTTTATTTTAATACTTTAAAAAATTCTTATCCCTTTTTAGCTAGGTTTTTTTATCAAATTTATTTTTTAAAGTAATTGTAGAGAGTTACTCACCATACGGCCATTGTTAAACAGAACGGAAATATTATTTCATTCTAATTCTAGTCTGTGAGGCATGCCATCTGCAACAGTTTATTTCAATGTACTCTCAGTTGGCATTTATTCAGAAAAAAATGCATGTGTACTTCATTCAACTTGTTGAGTTTGGTATTATTATGGATTTTTAAATGTGATTCTCAAAATGAACTTGGATTCTTTTCCATACAATTTAGCAATTAAGCAAAGAGCTGATCTTAATTAGATGGTATAAATAAGCAGGGGAGATCATGTGTATAGCACTTTTTCAAGACAGCTGCTTAAAAATCAAAACATTACGAAAAATACAGTAGAAGGTTAATACGAAAACTTTTGATCCTTTCAGATACTTGTTTTCAATTTCAAGGCCTTAGAATCAAGCCCTACTCTGAAACTCTCAGAAAGCCATTACTTTTATTTCATTCTATAGTATATGAACAATTTTTAAAAGTTGGAAGCAATTTCACATGTCCCTATTTTCTTTTATGCCAAGTGTCAACAGAATTGTTACTTTCCATTAAAAGGTAGATTTTAAATGCATTTCTAACCCAAAAAAAAAAAAAAAAATCCTAAACCCTTCATCCCAAAT
>NW_017729024.1:71024502-71031107 GCF_001723915.1 Gavialis gangeticus | reverse complement strand
ATGAACAATTTTTAAAAGTTGGAAGCAATTTCACATGTCCCTATTTTCTTTTATGCCAAGTGTCAACAGAATTGTTACTTTCCATTAAAAGGTAGATTTTAAATGCATTTCTAACCCAAAAAAAAAAAAAAAAAATCCTAAAACCTTCATTCCAAATGTCATTTATTTCTACCAGAAAAATATGTATACCTATATGAAAATGTCAAATTTTTTTAACAAAAAAGATGCAAACTTCAAAAAAAGATGAAACAATCAAACCCACATCTTTACTCTAAGATACTTTTGCATACCTTATTTTCACTTACTCTACTCACATTGCTTAACAGAGAGCACTACATTAGTTTGCTAAATTTAACAAAAATATCTTTTTTTGTCATCATGAGTAATTAGTAGAAGAAAGACCTGAAAATATAATGAAATGCAGCAATTTAAAATGTTCTTTCTAAGTAGCAATGGATTTCCTCAACCTGTCAGACATGAAAACAGGGCACCAAAGAAGAGCTAGTAAAGGGTTAAAGTACCCTGGCAGGATTTAGTAATTATAGATATTGATTACTTTAAGACATCATTGAGCTGACAGGATAAGAAAAGCCCACTTGTCTTGCTGTTTGGTTCTTTTATTTCTCACAAGATTGATGTGTTAATAAACAGGGAGCAAGCATTCCCATAAATTCAGCATCTGTAATATTTGTCACCTTCGGAATTACTTGGATGAGAGGAACATCCTTTATGTGAATTCACGGGAGAGGATCCGGCAGAGTTGATCTGGAATCTGTACTCTTTGCTGTGATTAATACAGTGTTGATGTTTAAAGAAGCAGCATCATTAGGTGAAAGCTCAATGAAAGGGAACTAGTTCCTTCAACATGGCCTCACACTACGATCTGTGTTTTTTCTCCAGTCTAAAAATGTGTCTTCTTGTACATTATGTGTTTACCCAGCAACTTCTATGTCTACTGTTTGTAATGCAGTGTGGCATTGTTTTTTATAACTGTTCTCTACATTTTGAGTTATGTATAAATTTAATGTAAGATTTCATATAAAATAGGTCATTTTAATATAAAAACACACAGTGCAGTGGTCTAATATCAATTTTTCAACATGTGGATAGAGTTCTGATATAACTCCAAAGTGTTTGTATATAATAATATTTTAATATAAAAACATATACACCCATTGATACTTACTCACAGACAAAACCTGTTACATTGCAATTCCATAAGTAATTTTTGGCAGAATATATGATAGGGATATTGTAATTATCCCAAAGCCTAACATATATTATGCATGTTAAGAATTCAGAATTAAGATTCAATTGAGGAGAAATCCAACTCTGTTAAAATATGGAAATTCTAAGGACATGCAGATAAAGAAGCTAAACTGACACTATATAATAACTAAATGATTTAAGACATTTAAGTGTTTGTAGTCCCAGATTACAGTAAAACTAAATTTGAAAAATACATTTTTATTCCAATACTACACTTTCCAGGTGGAGAGAAAAAGTATTGCATGAGAATTTGCTAAGTGATGACTGTCAGAGAATCCTAGCTAGGGGTGTCCAAGCCCAGAGGTATGAGAGACATGACCTTCAAAATGCCCGTCATGGTTTTCTGTATCACTTGCTGGGCAAGTATGATGCACACCCCATGGTTGTACATTTGGTTCTTCTCCTTGACTGGCCATATATCATCATTCCCATAAAGGACTCTGAAGTCTTGGATGCAACAAGGTAAACAGTGATGCCCAGTCATCTTTCAGCCACATATAGTATTCCTTCTGTTTTCCTTTAACTGGCGTTGCTGGTCTTGAATCTGAAGGTTGGCACTAAACCATATATGCTCCTTTGTATATTGTGCCAAAAAGTTGAGACATAACATGTGGCAACTTAAAGAGATTTCTTAACACAGGGGTGGGCAAAATTTCCCAGCAGCCCCTGCCCTCATGGCTGGGGCTAGTTTCCACAGAGACCCCAGCAGCAGCCACACTGTGGTAGCGTGAGGCCCATGTTTCTTTGGAGACCAGCCCCATCAGAGCTGGCAGGGTACACAGCAGGGCATAGAGCTGCTCCAGAACCCAGCTGAGATCTTGCAGTGGTGACAGCATGATCCAGAGCCAGGGCAGAGCTGTGATCTGCAGCTTGCATGCTCCATACAGGGGTGTGCAGGCAGTGGATTGTGGCTGTACCCCAGCTCCTTGCAGTGGTGACAGTATAGTCCACAGCTAGGGCAGAGCTGCAATCTGCTGCCTGCATGCCCCTGCCTGGAGCAAGCATGTTGCAGATTGAAGCTCTGCCCTGGCTCTGGATTGCACTGTCACTGCTGCAAGATCCCAGCCAGGCTCTGGAGCAGCTCCACCCCCTGCCAATTGCCCTGCCAGCAGGGGCAGTGCTAGATGGGTTGGGGGGGGTTATAGCCACCCCCAAATTCCCCATAGCCTCCCAAAGCCACCCCTCCCAGCGGTGCTGTCACCACTGCCACCACCACTGCCCACCATGTACAGGTGGTGGCAGCTGAGCCTGTCCTGCTTCTGCCTGCAGCATAGCACCCCCATCAGCACCCAACCAGGAAGAAGCTGATACCACTGCTGGCTGCCAGCGCTGCTGGGGCCAGTCTCCACAGAAGCCCCAGCCCTGCGCTATCACAGCTCAGCTGCTGCTGGGGTCACCATGGAAACTGGTCCCAGCCATGTGGGCATGGGCTGCTGGGAAATTGAATCCATTGCCAGCCAGATCCAGCTCACAGGCTGGACTTTGCCTGCCCCTCATCATAACAGAAAAACACCCTAAATACAAACCTTTTGCTTTTGCTTTTGCTTTTATTATTCTGATAAGTCTTGAATCCTGCTAAAGGTATTAAATACTAAAGAGATGGTATATAATGTAAAAGAGTAGTATTGTTAAGTTGGATTCTAAGGAAAGAATGAACTGTACCATTAAACAGTAGGTTTATACCATCCTACTACATTAATCCATGTACTACTGGTATCAGCAAAATGTATATATTCTGAGATGCTATAAATACATTTCAGATACAATATAGTTAGTCTAGGAGGAGGGTTACCTTTTTTGTGAACTGCAACATGTTTAATGGACTGTATATCTTCATCTTCACTCAGGGAAAGAAATAATCAACTTGCACCTCAAAAAGAAAGAAACCTCAAGAAGAGGAAGAAAAACAGGAGTAAAACAAAATCAGATAACATTTCATGATTACAGACCAGCAAAGATACAGCTCTGAATTTTCTTGGTGCTACCATTTATCCCTGTGACTAGTCTTATGAAATGCTGAAATGTCTAGCGTTATGTTGACTCAGTTGATTTTCTGGACACAGGGTTGTGAAAGGGGGATACAACTGTTAATAGGAGCCTGCCAAAGTCATCATTCATCAGTTTGTGTTATCAGCAGAACGTCAAGGTAGAAAGCACAATCTTGAAAAATGTTTGTTTGCAACTGTGAAAGAAAGTATCAGCTATTGAACTTTGGGCTTTTTTCACCACACCAGACATACCATATGTGTTATGAATGTGGGTGGTCTTTTTATGCTTGAAAGTACATACTTGTATTAAATTCTTTCAAAAAGGAATTCATTCAAACCTATTTAGAGAAATAATACTCAAGTTGCATCAACAAGTATCAAGATCAATCTATTTGGTTTGTGCTAGAGAAGGTTAATTGGTAACTTGATCATTATATATAAGCACCTACACACAGGGAGAATATCAGCTGGAGGACTCTTTAATCTTGCAGACAAAAGCATAATACATTCCAATGGCAGGAGGATGAAGCAGGACAGATTCAGACTAGAAATAAATCACAAGTTTTTAATAGCAAAAGTAATTAATCATTGAAACAATTTATCTAGAGATGTGGGAGATTTGCCATCACTTGAAGACCTTAAATCAAGATTGGGTATCTTTTCAATGGATAGTCTCTTGCTCAGTCACAAATTGTGGGATTAACACTGGAATTATGAATTGTTTTCAGGAATTGCCACATTTTAATTCAAATAAATAAAAGAAAAGAAAATCAATTTTATGTACTGTTTTATGATCAGACTAATGATCACAATGGTCCTAAAATGTAAAGAAAACAGATGAATCATTGCACAACTATAAAGGCAGTACAGAAAAACAAGTATCTTGAGTATTATACTACATCATGAATTCTACAAATGACTGATTATATGAAAATTAAGAAACTTCAAATATACCTGTGGCACATAAATAAAAGTGTTTATGGTTAAGATATTAAGGGGGGCTGAAGTCAATGAGTGTTCATAACTTAGTTTGCCAAGTTTGTGGCTTCAAAATATTTAAGATTAGACGCTACAGTAAATTGGCTGTTTCTAAGAGCTTGTTTAAATGCAAACAGTGCAATGATTTAACTATAGTAGCATAAAGAAAGGGGAATAAACTATTACAGTATAAAGAACTAGGCTATGTACACTCACACTAGCATCAATACAATTATCTTGCATCAATGTAAATTGCATCAAGACAATTATTTTGTTAAAACAATTACCCTCCTTCTAACTAAAACAGTTATACAGGTAAAAGGAACTATGTCAGAACATACCTAAGTAGGTAAGTGTCTTAAAAAAGAGAGAAGTGTTCCAGTCACTTACAGAGGTAGACCATCTCAGGTACAGTAACTTCAAGGATTCTGATTTTGTATAGTGAAGTTCATTTCATTAGTTTTAACATAAAAGCTAGCATCTGAGCCACAAGTTCTTCCCACAAAAGTTACAGAACTCTGACCAGATTTAATGAGAATAGGCAAAGATAATATTTATAAACATCTGAGAGCTGACCACAATATTTGGAGACATTTTTAGACATTTATATGCATTTGATAATTATAATCTTCCCATAATTTTCATTATATACTACACAGTGGGCACATCTACCCAAGATGCTTTACTCTAGATTAGAGCAAATTTCTGTGCAGTAAACATCACTGTCTACACATGCAGATACTTACTGGCAGTATTTTGCTCTAATCATGTAAATACAAGTAGAAAATTTAATCACAATTAGTTACTGTGCAGTACAGCACATGTAGATGGCTGACTGGGAGCAAACTAGCTCCCAGTCAGCTGGGCAGCAGAGGGTGGGAGATTGCTACTTGCCCCTGAGAGCTGCCTGATCCCAGGATGGGCACCACCACTGGAGCCTGGGTGGGGGCAATGTCTCCCTGCCCCAGCAGCAGGGAGCTCCCAGTCCCACTCCCCAACTGCATTCATGTAGCAGGGGCTGGGAACAAGCTCCCAGCCCCTGCTCTGGGATCATGGAGTGGGGACTGGGAGCTTTCTGCATGGGGAGAGTTCCCACCCAGCTTGGAGCTGACTGGGACCTGCCCCAGACTGGGACAGTTCCAGGCCAGCCCTAGGCTGCATGGAGCAGTCTGCATGTGCAGCCTGGAGATGGCTGGGGACTGTCCCATTTCAGGCAGTCCCTAGCCAGCTCCAGTCTGCATGTGCAGACTTCTCTACACAGTCCAGGGCTGGCAGGGAACTGTCCCGGTCAAGGGCAGGTCCCAGCTCAATGCCCTGATTAGGTGATTGAGATGCGGGGCTTGGAAAGAGCTGGGGGTGGGGAGCAGGTCCCAGCCTCCTGCCTGAATCTACTGGTGGGAAGTAAGTGAGAAAGACAATACCTCTTCTTCTTATAGTACATCACTTCAGAGTTCAGCATAATTTGGCTTACATGTAAAAATATTTACATTTGGCTCACCAGAAAAATACATCCACTTTTGGATTGAAGCAAACCAAGTATTTTTAGGATGCAATGTCAATACTCATGATTCACTCTGGATAGGAAAGGAGAACAAAAGTGTACCTAAACCAGTAATTCTCAACCAGGATACCATAGCACAGCCTTGAGATCCTCTCAAGGGTGTCAGTGAGTGCTACACAAGGTTAACAGTATTTGGTGTGCAAGCATGATTGACAAAATAAAATTCAAATAGGAAATTTCAAATAGGAATCCCTTGTTTCAAAAATGTTCTGACTTTTGGTGATCTTTCTGAGCCTGCAACATAAAAATTGTTCTATTATTTTTATGTAAAAAAAAAATGAGTGAAAACTAAGAGCTGGTATTTTCTGAGGGGTGCCTTGAGTCAAAAAAGGTTGAGAACAACTGACCTAAAGGAAAGCAAAGAGGGAATCAAGAAAGGAAGGACAGAATTGTACAATAAAATTAAGATAATGGGGCTAACACTTCATTTGGAAAATTACTGCTCACAATTGGTAAGGAACATGGTTTTACCTCTGTTGTAAAGGTGGTAATGCAGCAGCAAAACTTGTACCTCCTGTCATCATGCTTGTTCCTTTATGACTCATTTGTGCCCTTATTCTTCTTCATGAATGTAGAGAGGGACTGTTATGTACAGATTAAGGCTAGTTAACCCTGCACTGTACCTAACCAACCTGGTGGCCTTTTACAACCAGGTCGCTAAATCATTGGATGCAGGGGTGGCAGTGGATATAGTTTTCCTAGACTTCAGGAAGGCTTTTGATACTGTCTCTCACCCCATTCTCATTAGGAAGCTGGGGGACTGTGGCGTAGACACCCATACAGTCCAATGGGTCGCCAACTGGTTAGAG
>NW_017729024.1:71019466-71024068 GCF_001723915.1 Gavialis gangeticus | reverse complement strand
TTTAAGAGGAGGTTGGATGACCACCTTACTGGGGTCATTTGACCCCAGTGCTCTTCCTGCCATGGCAGGGAGTCGGACTAGATGATCTGCTCAGGTCCCTTCCGACCCTAGAAACTATGAAACTATGAAACTAATTAATACCTGGTAGGTCAGGGAAAAGAAATCCCACAATATCTTCTGACAGTGTTTAAAATTAATAAAGTACAGACTGCCTCTTGAGTCCCAGGGCCTATGTCTTCATTCTCCTGAACATCCTGATCCAATTTGTTCATGTTTCAAAAGTATTTGATGCATGTTTCATTCAAATCAATTTAAGCAGAAAGGCTGCTCATAAATAGTATTTGTTACTTGTATTCATTCATTCTTATTGTCTCAATATGACTGGCTACCTTTACAGGATTGTGAACAATAGGAACACACTGTTCAATTTGGGCAAAAAGAACTCTAAACAGTAAAAATATATAAATGCAAGGAAAATTATACAATTTTGCAATTCCATTGTGAAAACTCATTTTTAATAAGGGGGAGATTCTCAGCTATTATAAAATCTATGAGGTTGATATTCTAATGGGAGATTAGTGTTAAGATCCAACTGAATAAATCATCAGGAAGAAAATATAAGGTATGTGTAAAATGCAGACTCTGGTTAGGTTGATCTAAGTGCCAATCTGTACAGACATTCAGGGAGGTTAGACTGGGCACAAAAAGAGTGACTGGCCTGATCTAAAGTAGTTCATCTGAGGAGGTGAACTAAGTTAGATAGGGAATGGATTAGCCTAATCTACTGAATATCTGTACACCTTCAGAGTGCAGCCCTGGGGCCTTCCTAGCCCCTCACCCTGGGGGGTGGAGTTAATACCTGCCCTGCCAACCCTTCCACCTTCAGACAGACAATGTCCCCCTGTAGACCCACCAACCCCCCCGGTAGAGCTGCCAGCACCATTTTCTGCCATGACATATTGACACAAACCCCACAGGACATACTCATTTCTCTCTGGAATCCTAAGCAGAGTGATATAATTGTGTAGATCATATAAGTTCGTCCCACTTGACAAAATTCTTGCAATTACTGCCTCTTACATTTTTTTCTGTGTTGCCATATTTCATCCTAAGGTTGATTAGATTTTAACACAGGTTTATGTTTCATATTTTGTAATGGTACTGAGTATGCTTCTAGGATCTTGATGCAAGAGATAGTATGGCCTAGATCTACAATTGTTGTAAACTAATGTAGGCCCATTTCTTTTTGATGGAGTTCTTTCAGTTTTAGTTTATTTCAGTTTATACCAGCAAAAGATTACCTCTCTATATATTTTTTCATAAAATTCAGCAATATATCATTTTTACCATTAAAGTCAGGCAAGACACAAAGGAGAATTCTGATTTGGCTTTCCTATATCTTAAATATTAGATAATATAGAACTTCATGTATTAATAAGTTGTTGATGCATAATAGAAAGATTGCCATGCGTCTTAATGGAAATACTTTTAAAAATGACTCATTTTATTTTATATGTAATTGTCAAAAAAGTGTAATTTACCTGGCTGGAGCTTTAAAGAGCTAGTTTTTACAGTTTATCCTAGTCATATCAGCTCGTGGATGAATGTTTGTGTGTCATTAACTAAAAAGAAAGAATATTGGAATCTATAACTTAAGACATGTCCAAGGTGTGTGTGTCATTTTATGAATCATAGAAATTTAATTCAGCTCAGCGGAGAAGAAAAGCCAACTGTAAAGGGAGGAAAATTCTGAAAACTCATTTTCCAAATATTAACTTGGTCAGTGTCTTGATAGGAATTAAAAAGTCTTATATTAGTAAATGAGTCACTTTCACAGAGAATTATTGTTTTAAATTTCAGTGAGGTGTACTATATTTTGAAGCTGGATCCACAAAATGAATCAGTGTTGCAGCATTTAATTTCCCTTGCTTTCTGGTGAAAACCCATGTCAGATACTGTGGCTCCTCTGTAAGATTAAGGGAGAGTTAGTGCCTAAGAATGGGATCCATAAAAGCCAAAACTGCTCTACTATTATGTCCCTTCAATATTACTGGGCCACTAAAAATTGGAAAAAAATGTCTCTATTGTTTATGCTAGGAAACTAACCTCAATGGAGTGAAATATATATTCTAGACACTGAAGAATACTTAGTGTAATATATTTGATCAATTATTGGAGCAGAGATTGGAAACTGGGTTTTAGCCTTTCCTAGCCCCTAGACTTTTGTTGTCATGCTCTTGTTCTACACTAAGTGAAACAACATAAAAAGAATGAATGAGAATGCCTCATCATGGAATTGGCATGAGCATTCACTTGGGAGATGTGGCTCAAATCTTATGCAGGAAAGAGGAAATTAAAGCTTGCCCTCCATATCCTAGGTGAATGTCCTAGCCAATGTGTTATAGGGAAAAAATTGGGCATTCCAATCCCATGTGAGACCCAATGCTGATTAGATAAGGCATTAAAAGAAATATTGGCAAGGGAAAAGCTAGTGGATCCTGCTTTAGTCATGAAGTAGCAGTTAGACCTATGAGTACTATCCTTTCAGTAATATTTTAGAAGAAAACAGCAACCATAAAATGTTTTATGTAGGGCCTGATTCTGTGTACAGTAGTAATTTTCAGAGTAAAACTACCAGATAGAGTCCCTTAAATGAGGAGGATCCTTAATTTATAGATCCTGAGATGCTGTACGTGTGGACTAGGTACTGAGATGCACAGCCCTGAAATGCACAGGACTAATGTGCCTGTGGGCAGATGCAGAAGTTGAATTTAGGGTACCTGAAACTTTAAGAACAAAAACTGAGGTGTATGTGGAGTTTAAATACTAACTGGGTTAGGGAACATCTAAGTGGGAAGTTTTCAGAATTGCAATTCTAGGCCACAACCAGATGAGTGCAGATGAATGATATGTGGCACCACAGAACTGTCTGGGGGAGAGGGGCATGAGGCCAGACATGGAGCAGGGAGGGTGATTCGAGGCGAGATTTGGAGCAGGGGTGGGGTGACACGCGGCCAGATGCAGAACGGCAGCAATGTGGGGCAGTGGGTGGCAGCAGCAACTGCCACATGAAAGCTTCCCTTCCCCTACTCCCGGGAGGTGGCAGTGGTGCAGGGTGGTGGGTGGCGGCGCTCTGTCCCTGCCTACTCCCTCCCCCATCATTCTTGATACGCAGTTCACTAATACAAAAGTTTACTGAAGCAGTTGAGTTAGTGCCAAGTGTAAGGGGAGAACTTCCATTGATTTCACTAGATAATGGATAAATCCAACAAGCTTTAAATATGGAAAATGAGTCATGTAGGAAGACCCTTACCCTCATGAAGAATCCCCAGAGTCCCTTGGGATTCTGTCTATTTAGTCTGTTTCTCTTTGCAGATGTAGAACCTGTGGGTTGGTTGCAGGTAGGTCTTACTTGACCAATTTTAATTCCTTTTATGACCAGGTAACCTATCACCTGGACAAGGAAGAAGAGATTGATGTCATGTATCTTGACTTCAAAAAACCCTTTGATCTGGTATCCCATGATCACCTCTTAGTGAAACTGGCCAATTGTGGCCTTGGGTCCACCACGATCCACTGGCTGAGAAATTGGATCCATGGTCGGATCCAGAGGGTGGTAATTGATGGAAGTCATTTGTCATGGTGCCCTCTGACCAGTGGGATCCCCCAAGGCTCTGTCCTTGGGCCTACACTATTCAACATCTTTAATGATGTGGACATTGGTATCAGAAGTGTACTGGCCAAGTTCGCTGACAACACCAAACTCTGGGGTAAAGAGTCCACACCTGAGGACAGGAGGGTGATCCAGGCTGACCTTGACAGGCTCAGGGAATGGCCGTATGAGAACCTGATGGTATTTAACACTGAAAAATGCAAGTTTCTCCACCTTGGACAAAAAAATCTGCAGCATTCTTGTAGGCTCGGCAGTGCTACTCTGGCTAGCACTACGGGTGAAAAGGACTTGGGGGTCATGATTGCTCACAAGATGAACATAAGCCTTCAATGTGATGCTGCAGCTAGTAAAGTGAGCAAAATACTGCCTTGCATCCATAGATGCTTCTCAAGTAAATCCCAGGACATCATTCTCCCATTGTACTCGGCCTTGGTGAGGCCACAGCTGGAGTACTGCATCCAGTTTTGGACTCCACAATTCAAAAAGGATGTGGAGAAGCTTGAGAGAGTGCAGAGGAGAGACACACGTATGATCAAAGGTGAGGAAAACAGACCATATGATGAGAGACTAAGAGCCATGGGACTCTTCAGCCTGGGAAAGCGCAGGCTCAAGGGTGATCTGATGGCCACCTATAAGTTTATCAGGGGTGCCCACCAGAATCTGGAGGAATGTCTGTTCACCAGAGTGCCATCCCTAAAGGATGGCAAGGTCAAATGGTCACAAACTCCTCCATGACTGTTTCAGGTTGGACTTATGGAAGTTTAGGGTACCTGAAACTTTATGGACAAAAACTGAGGTGTTTGTGGAGTTTAAATACTAACTGGGTTAGGGAACATAGTGGGGAGTTTTCAGAATAAGGTCTTTTGGTCATTTAGTTTGCAATGAGAATACAATGGGGTTAATCCTTTACCAGTCTATACTGGTGTAAC
>NW_017729024.1:70953875-71014466 GCF_001723915.1 Gavialis gangeticus | reverse complement strand
GAATTGCTACTGTAGGCCACAACCAGATGAGTGCAGATGTATGATATGTGGCACCGCAGAACTATCTGGGGGAGGGGGCGTGTGGCCGGACATGGAGCAGTGGGGTGCCATAGGGCCAGATGTGGAGTGATGGGGGAGGGCATGGGGCTGGATGTGGAGCAGAGAGGGTGATTCAGGGCCGGATGTGGAACGGGGGTGGGGTGGCACGCGGCCAGATGCAGAATGGCAGCAATGTGGGGCGGTGGGTGGCAGCAGTTGTAATTATGTTATAGCCCATCTCTTGTCTCTATCTCATTAGTATTTAAACCATCTAATAAAAATTTCACTTATAATTCAGCTGTTTGAGAATATATATGTCATATTCTGTTGCTGATTACACTAGTATAAATACTGAATTGCTTTCAGTTAAGTAGTTCTGGATATACATCAGTGTAATTGACAGTGCAATTGAGTTTGGCAGATATGTCTATTGCAAAGGTATAGCTTTTTCTCTGTTTTAAATTTTAAAGTGGATTCTCTTCTGTAAAGTGACTTTGTATAATGATATCTCAGGGTGTTATGTTTACTGTCTCTTAAATAGAAAGAGATTATACTGGGATGACAGAAAAACATGCAATATGTTCTTTCTGGCTTGCATATGATTATCCATAATAAGTACTTGGTGGCAAAAATTCTCTCTTTAGATGTAGCTGCACAACCCCATGCTCATCTAATTTTGTTTTTTACACCAGTGCAAATGCATTCTCTGAAGATTATGTTCTTAATTACACCTTTGTATTCACCTTACTTTTGCTTAAATAATAATAATACATTTTCTTTAGTGAGTTCACGTAGGGGTAACTGGGAGCCCGAACAGCTCTGCCACTGGAGTATAATTAACAATTGGAGGAGATTACAATCTAGCTCTTGCTCCCAAAGCTGCAATTGCTCTAGATGTAATTTAGGGCACACTGTAAATACAGTGGTACCTTGAGGTATAAACTGAGTGTTCTCCCAAATTCCATGTTCACACCAAAATCTCCACCTTGACAGTGATGCTTCAGTAAATTCAAGGATGATACTACACCAGACGGTTTCAACTGGAGTTTGCTTCTGATGGCCAAGCTAACAATACAGTGAAGACTCATTTACACTGTGCTGCTATTTCCAACATACTGTGTTGCTTGAGTTCTGTTCTGCTGTGTTACCACTCCCACTCAAGTTAAGCTAATCTACAAGGAATTCATTCAAACTCATACTGTAGTGAGGAAAAGCCTTCTGTAGGATTAAAATCTGATTTTGTCATAAAATGTAATTAAGCAGGACTCTCAGGGATAAAAGGTAAAATCAGTTAGGTACTTCACCACTGGAGTGGAACTCAGTCTGAGCTGGGTGCCTCAGCTCCTTATATAGTGGGAAGAGTTTGCTTATTTTATCCAGTAAATGTTTAATAATAAAATATATAAACATTCATTGAAGCAGGCCTGAAAGGTTCTCTCAGGTCACTTGCTAAATAACTGGGATGAAGAATCATGCTTGTGCCGCTGCTTTCTGGAGTTTTGCATTCTGGCTGTTTCCTTTTGACTAGTTCCAGGACATACCCAGAAATTACAATGTAACAGTCACCAACCATATAACTAGATGCCATGGGGAACAAAAAAAATCAACGAATCAAAATACATATGTTTGGGGAAACACAAACATTTTCATGGTTGTTTTATGAAGTATTTGCAATCTAGTGATCCTTTAATATTTCTTGATCCTCCTTTGTACTTTATACATATGTTATAACCTGAACAAATTATATAGTTTATTATTAGTTAGAACTGAAATATAAGGCCACACTGAAATTTTCCAAACAATGGCTAAGAGCATTTCCATTTACCATAATATTGAAGCTCTTTGACTGTGGATCGTGGCCTCCTATCATATACGACAGCATATCTGGTCCTTTAAGTGTTAGGAAGAGGTTTTGCATATAAATGGGGATCCATACTCAGGGAAGGACAGGGGGTGGATGGGTATGGGAAGGAGATCAAAGTGAGAGAGCATGACCATATTCCAAATGTGGAATTTTTGGAGATGTAACCTGGCTATATCACCTTTATGGATTTCAATTATCCGCTGTAATAGAAAATAATTTAACTAAAAGTATGACTAGGGAAGACCATAGATAACGAGAGCTGGTAGCCAGAGGTGTGGATACATAAGGCCCACATTTACAAAAATATCCCTGTGCCCACTTCCAAAGATCCCTGAGAAGTGGATCCTTCCCCACTATGTTCCACAAAAGAACGCAAAAAAACCCTGAAGGTGTCTGATAAACCCAGTATCATGGTAGAAAAATACAAATACAGTAATTCATGGCTGAGAAGTATTTAATTCTTTAATGCAATTGGATCTGGTCCTTTTACAAAGCATACAGAGAAACAAATAAGCCCAGGGGCTTATGGAACTAGTTTTTGGACCTTTTCTTACTTAAGGAGATACTAAGGTTTAAGGGCTATACTTCTTTGTTGAGTTAATCAAAATAAGTGTTCATCTTTGAAATAATCGTTACATACATTAGATGAACATTTGAAAAGTAAGATATTAAAATGAGAAGTATTAAATATTAACAGGTTTTCAGACCAGAAGGCACTCACTCAAGGGTTTTGAATTGTCTGCCAGACAATGAGAATTGGAGCTAATTAAGCAGAAAATTAGTTCAAAAGTAGTGAAGTAGACAGCTATAATTATTTTTTAAAAACCTATTGTAATCTCCATGCATCATAAAGTTAAACAGGGTGCTAGGTGCAAGTAATGCTTCTCCCTTAAACAGGATACTGATATATTCTTATACACCAAATACACTATAAACAGGTGATCTATTCTTGCCATTTTTGTGTACCTTTATTGGATACCTGTAACAGGTATATATTAACATCCTACTTTGTTAGATATCCCTCAACATTAGGACTACTTAGGGACTTATGTTTTATTACATCAGGATCTGTTTGATTGCCCAAGAACCTTTTCCTTTCTAAACTAACAGTCTTGAATTATATTATACACCTTGTGCTGATCTTGATTGTTAAGCCTATGTGTTTCTAGTCCATTTCACAGCCCTTGACATCATTTTATTTTTGATGACTTTGATCTGCTGTAATTAAAAGGCCTCATGCAAAGTTCATTAAAATTAATGAAAGATTCTCACTGGCTTTGCATCAACACTATAGTATGCAGATATCAGAAAAAATATTTTTCAGTACAGTAACATTTTCATTATCCAAAAATAGTGATAAAAGACTGTAGGAATTAGCACAAATAATTATATATGCACAGAGATGCTTGGCATAGAATACTGTAATAATTTTAAGTGAGTATATCATTGATATACTTATAGGAAATCTTAACTAGTACCTGAATCTTATCTTAACTAGTACCTGAATCTTGAATTTAATATTTTGATAAAATTGGTTACAGATTTTGGACCTCATATTTTCTTCCTTGTTGTTGCTGGGAACAGTTCACTTGAATGTTCTTTAGAAACCTCTATGCATCTGAAACAGCCATGAAAATGTAATTAAATAATCTTAAATGTATGTTCTTCCAAACCCAATTTCACCTTCACATAATCTAACAAAACTTTATACCCACACCCCCGCCCACACTTTTTCTGTCCTTCTCTGTCACACACCCACATGCACACGCATAGGTCTTTAATGTTATTTACTCTACTCCATGTAAGAGCTACACTGAATACAGAATTATTCATTTCATTATAGGCGTTTCTATGGTGCTCATCACCATGGTATCTGAGAGCTTCATAAACATTAATTAATTAGTTTTCACAATTCACCTGGGATATAAATGAATATTATTATCCCTGTTTTTACCAGTGCCTAAAATAGGACTTAGCATTTAGGTTCCCAAGTCCAAAAAATGCTGCCGCATTGTAACCAAATCCTAGGAACAGATACATTAAATAAGTGCTTTGCTTTTTTACTTTAAAGTACCTCAGCCATCTTTTGTCATTCTTTGCACATGCCCAGAATTGTTCTAGCCCTAATAGATCCAAGCAGCCTGGTGCCTAGCTCATGCCTAAGCCTGATCAGGAGCCAAGAGATAGGAAATCCCCTTCTTACGTTTCTTCGGGGGCTTGACTTGACTTCCCATTCAGAATGGTGTCACCTGCAAATTTGGTGAGTATACATACATTGGTGAGTATATTCATTAATCTAAGTCATCAATAAGATCCTATACCAGACCTGAACCTAGAACCTATTTACATTACTTAATTTTTAGTAAGATACATAGTCTTCCTGAGACATTTATGAAAAAGGAAACAATAATAAGGCTATGATTAGTAAATGCAATAATTTGCATTGTGCATCACAAAGAGGACCCGAACCCTACATGTTATAAAAAGATTGATATAGCCCCAAGACACTATCTTTGGACCTTCTGTACTAGGTAGACTCCTTGGAAAGAAAAAAACTGTTATCCTCAAGTATCAAGAACAAGAGGAGGAAGCATAAGACAAAACCGTAATGTAAGAATGATAAAGACATTTTAAAGACAGCAGAAAAAAATAATAATTTGGAATTTTCTTCCTGAAAAGTCACGTCTCAGTGGATGAGTTTTGCCATACTAAAAAAATGAGTGTTATTCCCAAGTTGTATAACAGTCTCCAGAGTGTATAAAGCACTGGCTTTATAAGAGTGTTAAGAGTACAGAATTGATACCAGCTACCAAAAAAATGCGTATAGAAAAATGGTCTCTATTTCTGTTATTTATATTTTTTTGCCTGGTTCATCAGATGTGTGTATGTGGAGGATTTTTTTGACTCAAATGATGCTTCCAAAGTGGAGAGCTGGCCAATAAGAGACCTAGAATACATGGCTCCAATGGCCATTTCCTTACTGGGACCATGTCTTCTAAATCTCCTAGTCTCAGAAGTTAAATAACCATTCTCAATGTTCCCAGCTGCTGTTTGCTCTGCAGTTGTGAATCACCCCCCCTGGAATATTCAGGATTCTCCTGCTTAGGTAATAGCAATGCAAGCCACCATGGGGTTCCCAAAAGTTTAGAATTCAAATGGATCAGAGAAGAACTTCATGGCACCAGCAAGAGGAACTTCTACGTTTGCCAAAGGTCCAATGCCCAGACTCAGACATGCAGGTCTGAGAAATTCTTGAGGAAAAAGCAAATAGAAAATTCTTTTATAATGGATCACCCACGTGGTTTATATTTTCTAAAAGCTATGGGAAACTTTGTTTCATTTAAAAGTTATCATAGCTGTATATTTGTAGTAAAACATAAGAGTTTTGTTCATGGAAAGTTTTCTGATGAAATATAGATCAATGACTTACACATTGCTATTCCTCCTTTTTTTATCATCAATAATACAAGATATCTATCTATCTATCTATCTATCTATATGGCTCAACTTGTTTTAGATTATAAATGGATGAAATGCCATATAACAACCAATAATTATGCCCATTTAGGTCACAAAGGAGGCATCTACACATCGTCCTATGTCGTTATAGTGATGCACTGCATCATCATGTGGCATGCTAGGACGATGTAGTGCTCATGTGGGTCTACACATGATTGGCAGCTATGTCACCATAGTGGCACGCTCCCTCATTTTAGCATGCTGCTATGGTGATGCAGCGGTGAAATCTAACCATAGTATCCACATACAGCAAAGTACAGGCAGTTACTTCCAAAAGGAAGTACTAAATTACAGTGCCATAGCAACATCGCTATAGGGCAAGTTTTGACATGCCCAAAGGGATTTGGATCATAGTATCTACACACAAGCGTTGTTTGAAGATATTTAAACACTACTGAGGACAAAGGCTTTAATCATCAAAATTCTGACCAGCTAAGCTACACAGTGGCAATAGTGGGTATCAGCTAAAATGTACCATATATGTAAACTATTCCCAAATTTTAGCATAAAGCCTGAAATAACAAGCATCAAAACTACTGATAGAACTATAATGTATTCATTCTGTTTTTCATGCATATTGCTGCACATGTTGGTCCAGATGCTGCCCTTTGCATAAAAAAAAATGTTTAATCCAGAAATGTTGGCCAAGGTCCTAAATGCTAAGAGGAACAGAACTTGTACCAAATCAAATTTATTTTCATAGATTAATGTCTGATTACTGAATGTTGGTAAAGTTTCTATGGTTGCAGTTTCAAGACATCATCATCGTGAGTCATCCCCAGATTTGGGACTACAATTGACAGTACAGCTCTGTGAAATACATCATTCAAAAGGTAGAGCACTCATAATTTACCTGATGAAATGGTGCCAGTAGAAAGAGGCCTAGTGTTACCTAGTGGTAGCCTGGTAATTACAACATTAGACTGGATGAGTCAGTGGCTCAAGGAAAAAAACAGAAGAGGTTTCATTGGCTCTTTCATCCCAGTATCCTATCTTGCATAAGACGTTTGATTGTGTATTCTAAAGGGAATGGCTATTGGGGATGTCCATGATCCAATGTACAAAAACAAAGCTTTCTTGAATGTTTGAGGAGTTCCCAGATTGTGATATTTGATTAATTAAGCCTCTCCTCCTGATTCATGACAAAAGTACTGCTGCCATTAAGAAGTGCAAAATGGACAATCATTTAATTTAATAATTAAAGCCATGTAAGATGCCCCTTATAAGATTGTTGGCACTATTTATGCATAAGCACTTTTTACCAGCTAAGAACTGAATCATCAATATCTTATTTATATAAAGCTGATTGCTCATCTAATATGGTTCTATTTAAAGTGTCTTTAAAATAATATTTTCCAGTAGAATTATTATATGTACTTGTATTCTGAAAAATAGTTCCCAGTAAAAGAATAAGAATTTTTGCCTTACTATGAGTAACACTACATTTCTAACATTTCCTGCTAATCTCTCCTGAATTTACTATGTGACATGCCACTATAGTGATAGGAAAGAGGGATCTTTATTTCCCAGTCACATGCTAAAGAACAGGAATTGAAAAGATACTTTTTCATCATGTTTCGAATCAGCAGTGTCATCTTTCACAGATTCCATTAACTCCTGTTGCATCTTTCCTTTAAAGAAAAAGAAAGATCACATGAAATTAAAGCATCATTTCAACAAACACCACTAATTATTCCAATTAATAAATCATGGAGGTCATGGTAGATAACCTGATTCCTTTGACAAGTGAGGTGATTAGTTTGCTTCTTATTGGTCTAGCAGTAACAAATATCTCTGACACTCAGTTTCTTTTTCAGTCCATCTTCCACTATGCAGGTAGTGGAAATAAATATCCGGCCTTTGAAGTAAGCTTGTCAAGAATATATGTTAATTTTGCTTTTCTTTTGTGAATTGAAGGGGAAACTAATGTAGAAAATATCTGAACCTCAGGAGGCAATTAGTCATGAATTGATAAAGACAAAAAATAAAGACACTAGGTAAAAGTAGCTTTAACCTTTGGGGACACTTGAGGGTTATGTCCGTTCTGTGTAAGAAGGAAGGGATGGACAATGAATAAGGAGGGAGAGCAGCTGTAGATTCACAGATGGTAGGGGTTGGAAGGGTCCTCACAAGATCATCAGGTCCAGCCTGCCTTTGCTTGGCCAGCAAGACGAGCATCCAGACATTTTTTGAAGATTTCCAGAGTAGGTGATTGTACCACCTCTAGGGGGAGTCTGTTCCAGACCCTGGACATTTGAACCATAAAGAAGTTTCTCTGTATCTCCAATCTAAAGCAATCTTCTAGCAATTTATGACCATTATTCCTTGTCTTCCCCTGGGGTGCCTTGGTGAAAAGATGCTTCCCCAGGCCCTGATGTGCATCTCTTATATACTTATAGACTGCCACCAAGTCCCCGCTAAGTCCCCTCTTTTCCAGGCTGAACAGTACTATGTCTTTCAGCTTCTCCTCATATGGCCTGCTATCTAGACCTCTAATTATATGTGTAGCCCTCCTTTGGATTCTCTCAAGCTTCTCCACATCTTTCTTGATGTGCAGCACCCAAAACTGGATGCAGTACTCCAGGTGCAGCCTCACCAAAGTTGAGTAGAGAGGGAGGATGACATCCTTAGTCTTAATTGAGATGCATCAGCCAGACAGAAAAACTCACTGAGGAAAGAATTGCAGGGGAGGGGGAGATGGGAGTGACAAGAGTTGAAGGACATCTCATTTGCCAGCTTCTTTCTATTTTCCCTCAAAGGTAGTACCTTAACTCCTGTCTTCCTCTTTCAGCTTTCCACAGTCATACTTCCATTTTCACTCCCATACCTGATTTTTCTCTTTTATTCTTTTTCTAATTTCTAGGGCTGTGCAAAATTTCACCAGCTGTTTTGGTTTGATGCTATTTCAACTCATTTCAAGCTTGAAACAGCAAAATTAAAACAAAACAAAGGACCTTGAAATGAATCAAGGGCAGTCCAACAAGCAATTTGAAAGTTTCAAAATGTTTTGAGTTTTAAAGTTTAAGCTGGGCTTGCCTGCAGGGAAACAGAAAGTAAGGAGAGGGAGGGGGAAGAGGGGGAAGGACTGCTCTGACATTGACTGTGTAGCTGGCCAGTGACTGTGTTCCTTCCCTGAGGTCCCTTCCAATCCCAGTGCTCTGGAGGAGGGATGGAAAAACAGCATAGAAGGCAACATTGTTTTAACTGGCCTGCTTTCTGCCTTGGGGTCTGACAGTTACTGAGCAGCATTAGAAGCATTTGACAACAACGGCTACTACTACCATCGATTCGAATGATTTCCTACTTGCTAGCCTAGCAAATTGGTTTCCACAATACCTTAAATTTTCTTATACATCCTTTTATTTTATTATTATATTTATTGATTTATTCTTTTCAATTTTATAATTATATTGGATATTACATTATAGAACTTATATAGGAGGGGAGATACATTTATATTTTATTTCTATGCACTTATACCTCGTGGCATATCACATATATTATAGAATTTATATAGAAATGCAGATACATTTATACCTTGTGGCATATTGCATTATAGAATTTATATAGGAAGGAAGATACATTTATATTTTATTTCTGTATATTTGTACCTTGTGGCATATCACATACATTATAGATTTATATAGGAGTGAAGATACATTTATATTTTTTATAAAAACAAGACACTATGAAACACATCATGAATCATGGTAGAAAGGCAGCTGGCAAGCCTTCAGGGAGGGGCAGAAGAGGAGGTAGAGGGAGAGGTATAAGCGCCCCCCTCCCCAAACGGACACAGCCACTTCCCTACAACTAGCAGGGATGAGGCATCCAGAAGCAGCAAGGGGAGGAGAGCAGTGCCAGTATCACTGCCTGTGCCTGATTCTGAATCCAGTCCAAAAGCACCAGCCATAAGCCCCTGCCCCCACCATGACAACAAGCAGCAGCACTAGCACCAGCACCAGCACCAGCACCAGACAGTCTCCTCCACCCCCATTATACTTCCCAGTGCCAGAGGAAGAGCTGGAGTTGGATATGGATCTAAGTGCCCTAGCAAGGGAAATTCTGGAGAAGCAGGGGAAAACATTTAAGTTTGTGTTCCACACCCCTTGGGTTTCCCCTTGAGCCAGGTCTCCTTCCCCAGAAGGCACTTCAGAGGAGGTTGAGGTAGAGGTTGTGGAGGCAAGCAGCTCATCTGAGTCTGCTCCTCATGTTGCTGTACCTCTTCCTGTTGAGGAGGGGGAAATTTCAGCATCCATACATGCACCCACACCCCAGAAGGGAGTGGGTAGTGTTGTCTAGGATAATTTTGAGCTGGCAGATGATCCCACATACGCTATCTGTCTGTACTGCTGAGCCAAAACCAGCCAGGGCAAGGGAACAAAACACATAAGAACCACAGGGATGCTGATGCATCTCCACAGGCACCACCCCTTTGCCCTTTCTCCTCCTCATCCCTAGCATGAGTGAGCGCATGCCCAAAGGGAAGTCCCGCTCTCACTCCAAAGCCCCAGTCCCCCCCAAAGCAGAGGCAGGCCACCTGGAAGAGTGGGGGAAAGGTGGACAGAAAGCGGGGTGCATTGCAGAGACAAGTGAGATCATCCAGAGCATTGTGGAGATGCTTGCTGTGGATGTCCATCCCTTCTCCTTAATTGAGCATCCAGGGTTTAGATGATTCATGGTGCTTGTGCACTGCCCGCACACACCACCTTTATCAGGACAGTGGTGGCCTCCCTGTATGAGGCATGCAAGGAGTACTTGAGGGAGGAGCTGCACAAGGCAGGTCCTCAGGTGGCCTTACACTTCACCTCAGACATCTGGAGCAGCCAGGATGGAGATCGTACCTACCCCTCCCTCACAGGGCATGGTGCAACCAGTCAGGCCTTTGGTGGACTCTCCTTCAAGCTGAGGTGATGAATGAGTCCCACACAGCAACAGAGATCATGGGGGCCATGAACCACTTGGTGCAGGGGTTGTTCATTGGACAGGGTGAGCTCTCCTCTGGGTTCATGGTCACTGACAATGGGGCCAATATGGTCAAGGTGGTCCATGATGCCAACTTTGTCATGCAGAAGCCAAACCCTGGATTAGTGAATGGAGGTTCTGGTGAAGAGACTCAGGGAGGCAGAATGGTAGAAGCAGGGGGACATGGAAGAGGGGGATCCACTGTCCCATGCTAGCATGCTGTCCACCAGCCAGTCTCCTCCTCCACCACAGGCACTGCCAATGTGGGCCAAGGGCATAGCTTCCATGGTGAGGTCCAGAGGCACCAGACCCCACCATCAGGCAGATAGCACTCAGGCCTTGGTGGCTGCCTATCTTGCCAAGGATGTGAAGCTGCTGCTGTGTGACCCCTTGGCCTACTGGGCAAGCTTCAGCCAGATGTGGCCAGATCTGGCCATGGTTGCCCAGGAATATCTCTCCTGTCCACTGACCAGTGTACTGAGTGAGAGGGTGTTCAGCATTGCTGGGGATGTAGTGACACCCCACTGCCCCTGCTTGGATCCTGTTTTGGAGGAGTGAAGGCCACCCTCCTTACTCCATCTGCATCCATTTAATTTTTTCATTTTTTAACAGACATTTAATGTCCTGCTCTCAGAGCTGGAGGGGGCACTCACTGAATCACCAGCCAGCAGCAGAAGAGCATGTCCCTGCTGAACTTCTGTGCCAGGATGAACTCGGAGGTATGGACTGGGGCTATGGGTAAAGAGAAGGCCCCAGGTTATGGGCATGACCACTAAAACTGCACTCTGCCAGGGTCAAGGAGGCCTGGTGGGACTGCTAGCAGCACAGCAACCCCAGGAAATGCCAGGACTGAGCATCCCCCTGGTGAAAATTGTGTAGGAGACACCAAAACCTCCTGCTACCACATGCACACACACAGTCCTCGATGGGGAAAGCCCAGATCTATCATATCTTTGACAGGCCTGAGGCTTGCTGGTTGCAGTGGAGTTGTGAGGCTCTAGGTGAGCTCAGCTTAGTTGCCTGGGATGCCAGCTTTCAGGTTGAAAAACCCTTTGTCAGGCTGAGGAAGCGCCTGTAATTTGTGTGTGTGCTGTTCCTGGATGGCAGGAATAGTAAAGAGGCCAGAGGCTGACATGCAATGCAGGCAATAAAGCCAATCAGTGAATATGGAAATGGAGGTGTCAGGGGGTGAGGGACAAGCTGGGATTTGGGGGAGAAAGGGGGACTTAGCAGCACAGGTAAAAGTGGAGAGGTACCTGGGGAGTCAGATGTCCAGCAGGTTGTAGTGTGTCAGAATTCCAATGTCTATATTGAGTCCATGAGTTTCTGTACCTAGGAGGTGGATGAAGTATAGTTCATAGGTTCACCTGTGAAAAGTGGTTTGTAAATTCTCTTTGAGGATCAGGCCTGAGAGAGTGGACTCTGGTAGTGTTTGGTTCTTGTCTTTGATAGATTTTCGGTGTGTACTCATTCTGGTGTGCATTTGTTGCTTAGTATCTCCATGTATTTTCCATCAGGGTGCACACACACACAAACTACAGGTGCTTCCTCAGCCTGATGAAGGATTTTTCAACCTGAAAGCTTGCTAAGATATATTTCTATAACTATTCAGGTTGTCTGCTAAAAGATACCAGATTAGATTGACCCAAAGGGAAGGACCTTGTCTGCCAGTGCCATGTCCTTAGACTAACACCCCTAGCACCCCACCGGAAGGACACAGGACCCTGGGCACATCTAAGCCCCAGGTCTGTGGCTGGCAGGGTGAGTTCTCTGGCAGCTGCTGGAGAAGAAGCTGCTGCAGGAGAGGAAAGAAAGGCTCTTTCACAGTTTGGCTGCCTGAAATGCTGCTGGTGCTACTGTGATGCTGCTCACTAAGTTATTATTTTACCGGTTATCATTTAAAGTGGTAGATTGAGATGAGGCTGTAGAGGGGGTGGAGAGGAGACCTCATTGGGGCACACTACCATATTAGTAGAGGCCCCAGAGCCAGTGAGGGCATGCCTTAACACACACACACTGTCACCCATGTCACAAGTTTTGCTTGTCAGCAGCCTGAGATGTGATTTCCCAGAAACTCCTGCACCTATCTCCTGGAAAGCTGGCAGACTTCATGGCCTCATCAGGGGCTTCCATGCCTGAAGTTTTCACCCCACTGTGCCTTAACACACACATGTGACATGAGTTTTGCTTTTCATCAGCTTGAGGTTCAGTTTCCCAGAAACTCCTTCACCTATCTTCTTGAAATTTGGCAGGCTTTGTGGCCTCAGCAGGGGCTACCATTCCTGCTGTTTTCACCCCACTGTGCCGTAACATATACACACGTGACACAAGTTTTGCTTTCAAGACTTTGAGGTGCAGTTTTCCAGAACCCCCAGTACCTATCTCCTTGAAATGTAGCAGGATTCATGGCCTCAGAAGGGGCTACCATCCCGGTAAATTTCACCCAAATCAGGCAAGAAATGACAAAGTTATAGGCAGGTTCATACTTCCCCATCATAGCCAATGTGTGAAACATCAAAACAACATTGAAACAATGAAACAGAACAGTGGTTTCAAAATGAAATGAAACTTGAAATGAAACACTGTCCCATGGAAACTCTAAAATAGAAGTCAAAAGGAAACAGTGCTGTTTCACACACCTTTACAGATTTCCCCAAATTTTTTCTCCAATTTCTTATTTCTAAGCCTCTTAGTTTCCTTCTCTCTTCTTATCCTGTATATTTTCTTCTCTCTTGTTATACATTGAAACTCAGAAATTAAATAGTAATCATCTGCTCATTCATACTATTTCCCTTCCCTCCGCAAATGCACATAGAGAAAGAAAAACACTATTGCATATGCTGTTTTAAACTCCTTTACCAGCAGGGGAACCTGTCAATAGAACTGAATAATCTCACAGAATTGAACTGTTTTTGTTCTATTGTTCTTGTTTTAATAGATGAGCATGTCTAGTTAGGTGTTAATAGCAGAGTTCATCACTATTTTGCCTAATGAAATTTTCATTCCCATAGATTTCTGACTAAATGCTAAAAGGTAATTTTATCCATTAAGTGAATAGCTGAGAGTGGATAATAAAAATAGTTATCATTTAAGTGGGTAAGTGACTAAGGAGGAGGAGGAGGTGAATGATAATAGCCCAACATATGCCTATGATGGGGTTTATTTAGTAGACAATTAAACTAATGGCTTGGGAATGGTGATTTTTTTGACTGTGGTCTAAGAAATATCTCTGTCTGTTACAAAGCACAAGTCACTATTCATTACTACAGTTATATCTATCTTTCGTGCCTTGAACCACAAGTCACCACATAGCCAAGATGATCAACTCAGGCTCACATTTTTATTGGTTTTGATAGTCCTTAAAAGACATTTCTAATTTTGGTTTTCAAAGCTAACTGTGACCTTTCAGAGCAAGGACTTTTGAACACAATGAATACATTTATTAATATTAATCCCAGGTTAGCTCTTGTGCAAAAATCTCTTGCTGATATTTGTAGCAACTCATAACTTATGTTATAGTAAAAAAAATCTGGACTATTCTATTAGTAATAAGAATAAAAATTAAAAATATCAAAAACTCAATATAACTTTTATAATTTATTTTGTTTCTTTCTTAACTAGGCAACACATTGGGAAATGAAAACAGTGATACCTGTTAAAACATGATGCTCTGATGTTCTATTATAAAAGTCATCCTCAAATACAGTGAGGTCAAAAAATACAAAAAGGATTCATGAATATTTTCATGACTAGCATTGACAAAATTTTCTGTTATGTGTGGGGTCATATTATTTTTGGTTATAAATGTTTAGATTTTAGCTGGGAATTAGTTCACAATGTATGTTCCTCGTATTTTAGAATAATTATTATTTACATGGCAATTCACACAGTAAAGTATATTTTATTGTTTATTATTAGATATTCTTGTGTTGAAAATAGCTCAGCCTTCAGTCAAAAGACATAACAAAATACAAAGTAACACATCCAGTTCTTGGTCTCCCTACTGAAAATATAAACAAGGTATCAAATGTAGGAATTTGTAATGTGACTGGTAAAGTTACTGTTCACTTCTGTGGCTTCTTTGTCCAGACCCTGGCTTAAGGAAACTGTCTTTGGTAACAGTGGGAAACAAGATTTTTTAAGCCTTTGCCTACTATTGCTTTTGGCCAAGTACAGACAGTCACAAAGTCTGAGGCTGAATCAGTTCAATCTTCTAAGCAGTGTGGATTGAACTAATAAGCAAGCGAACAGCCATTTGCTTTTGATTCTGGAAATGCAGCCACATGCTTGCAGTGGCCCAGGCCAGAAGCCAGGGGGCGCTAGAGCATGCCTCCCTGCTCAGCTGTGGCAGACAGCTTAGGCCAAGGCTAGAACACACACCTTGCAAAGGGGAGTTTGCAGGGCAGGTGCAAAGCATCCTGGGATGCTGGGGGTTAACCTTAATCTGGAGGGAATCTGGGACAGAAGTTCAATAAACCAATTTAACCTAAATCAGTTAAGTCAGCTACTACATCCATCCAGGTTGATCTTAAACCACTTTCAGCAATTTTGAAAGTGGTTTATGTGCACTGAACTCTGTTGTGTTACAGATTTGAACTGGTTTCCAATCACTTATACAGGTTTATGTGTAGTTTCTATCCCTAACCTTTATGGTCTTTACTGCTAAGTTCTGCCTGTAAGGAACACTACAGTGTAGAAACGTAACTAACTATTTTGATACCATGGCAGAGAAAAGGGGCGATGTTGCGTGAAGTGGGGGTGGGAGTTCTGACCAAATTTTATCCCACTCAGAAAGTCAAAGTGCCTGGCTGCTGCTGCTGTAGTGCAGGATACTCTGGCTACAGCAGTCGACACAGCAGAGCCTTATGAATGCTGTTGCTAGGCATGGGGTCACTACATTCTAGCTGCAGCAACTGACTAAGCAGGAGCTCAGGGCAGCGGCTTGAGTGCATCAAATTAGATGTAGACTAATTAGCCCTACAGTAAATGCCTCACATCTATATGTGCAGCCCTATTAGGCCACAGGAAACTAATAAACTCCACAGAAGGGTAGTTTTCGTAAATACAAGTACTACCTTTCTGTAGAGTTTTTTACTCCGCAGCACTGCACATGTAGACACTGATGTGACTTGCTGGAGCACGAGGGTGCTTCAGTGAGGGAGCTGCCTGCTGGCTAGCCCCACACTGGAGCACACTTGTGTCTCAGCCAGCCCTTCTGCAGCATGTTGAGCCAGGTCAAAGCAGCCCTGGGCTGACAGGCTGGCCCCCCAGGTCCCCTGCCAGCAGAGGCTGTTCTGACCCAGCTCAATGTGCTGCAGTCCTAGGAACATGTTCAAATGGTGCCCCTGGGAGCAATAAACTCTGGCACAATATGAACTAGAATTTATTGCTGTGTGCTAATAGCATATATAGACATGCCCTCTAATAGCCTGGGCTCCCCAGGGGACCACTTTTCTGTAACTTCCTCTAAATCTGCACCTAGGGCAGGTGCCCCTTTTGGCCACCTCTAGTTATGCCACAGTATGTATACTGGCTTGTGGTTTTAAAGAAGCACTGAAATTTTGGCTTTACTCACTGTCCATAGAAATAAGATTTGAGAGATTACCACATTTGATAACAGTCTTCAAATACCTGAACAGTAGCAATAAAGGGAGTGGTGATAGGTGGAAAAGTGTAATGATCCTAAATACAACCAGGGAAATTTAAGTTAGATACTAGGAAGAACTTTCTCACTACAAGGATGATTAAGAAAAGGAACAGACTACCTAGAGAGACTCTGGAATCTATTCTTGGAAGCACAGCTTAGACAAACTTTTGTCTAGATGGGGATGATTCGGCCCTGAGCAAGGTGTTAGGCTAGATGACCTCCTAACGTCTCTTCCAGACCTAGTATGCTAGAATTCTATGTTTACTCACTATTAACATGGGTTGCTTTTAGGCTAAATGTGAAAAAGTCCTCGTTTTATTAAAAGCTGTCAAGCCATTCAGTCTCCTTTTACCTTAAGATTATTAGAGCTACACTTGATATTCAGTTTTTCATTATGTTTAACAAGTACTTATTGGGTTGTGGTAATTTTAGTATTTTATAAGAAAAGGTTCTCACTAAATAAGATATATGTCCATATGACTCTTCGAAGAATAGGTTAAAGGTACTTACAAAATGTGTTTGTTGAGTCTGGATTGCAAGTTGGAAGACAGCATGACTGAGAACAAGGATGAGGCAAAGATCATGAGGTCATCCACACTGTTTATTTGTGAATGTGGATCTCAGGGCACAAAAAGTAAAATTGTATTGACAAGATGATGAGATCCCAGAGTACAGCATTCATATGGTTCATATAGACAAAAAATCTGAGCAGCTGTCAGAAAAATGAAAATAGAATCTGACCTGAAGTCAAAGCTTAGTAATGGTTGCAGATATATTCTTAAGGCTGTTGTCTGCTTTAAAAGATGCTGATAGATGCTTAAACTGTGTACTTTGCTATGGATGTTAAAGGGTGGCTGCACTTTATTTACTTTGCTTTGAAAAGGAAGGATGAGAAAATTAGTATTTTTTAAAATGCATTTAATTTGGTTTATCAATGCTTAACGTTTCCAAATGACACTTTTTTATTCCTTCTTGCAGGTCAGTCTTGAAATTGATGGAAGGTACTTAGGGAAATGGAAGAAAACTGCTGCTGTATGATTTCAATACCTAACAGACCTAGTAGAATGGGGAGGTGTGCTAATTCATGTACAAGTCTGTAGAATGTAGTTCTTGATGAAAATATCCAGTTTTCCATGAGAATGAAAATACTCAGTTTTACACAGATCTGAATATGTATTATTAATATTGTGGATGCACTCTATAAAATGTTTTAGTCATCAAATCAGAGGACAGCAACAGTACAATGTCATTTAGGTGACTAATCAAACGTGTCAAAATAATATAACAAAACATGAAGTTGGAAACAGTTTGAATATATTCACATTAAGTGTCTGGAAAACATAAAATGCATTCATAGAGTGCCAGTGGAAATTTCACAAATATAAAACAGGTTAAATTAATTGGATAACTGTTCTCAGTGGTGACAGATGACAGAACAAGGAGCAACGCTCTCAAATTGCAGCAAGAGTGGTTTAGGTTGTATATTAGGAAAAAATTTTTCACTAGGCGGGTGGTAAAGCACTGGAACAGGTTACCCAGAGAGGTGGTGGAATCTCCATCCTTTGAGGTTTTTAAAGCCTGGTTCAACAAAGACCTGGCTGGGATGATCTAGTTGGAGATGTTCCTTCTTTGAGAAGAGGGTTGGACTAAATGACCTCCTGTGGTCCCTTCAAACCCTAATTTTCTATGATTCTGTTATTTAGTTTGCCCAATTATTTAAAGTATTCAAGGAACAATATACCAACATGCCTGGAAAGATATTTCCTGGCTTGGAGTACCATTTAACTGCTATCTACCTCAGTAGATGTATCAGTATTTGCAATCGGGTATAATGTATGCACATGTTTGCTATGCAAACATGTACACAGATAATATATGTAATAATCAGCTGTGACAACTGTACTAGTTTCAGCAGGTTGGTATTTAAAATTGACAACCTCATCAAAATGCATTGTTTTAATATTATATATCCTTCAAGGGATGAAACACAATGTCTCTTTTCCCCAAAAGTGAAATAAAATGTTTCCCACAAATATTCATGTTCCCTCTAAATATTATATTAGTGTAAGAGGAAAATGTTCAGTTTTCAAACCAACAGTACTGTAGTAAGAAAGTGAAGGTCATATTCCTTCCAACTCACAAGACCTGGGAATAGAAAAGTTTTGTTTGATTGGAGCTTTGCAGTGGAACACACAATATTTGCTATTAGGTTTTAAACAAGATGGAACATGTTAAAATTTTGACATTTTTGCATACCAGATATAAAAGCTATTTTATATACTTTTATAATGTTAAAAATAGATTTTTTTTTCTCCTGAAGCCTACACATTTGGATTCCTGGGTAACTAAGGTCCTCAGATTTAAAAACTGGAGGGATATAGCAATGCACGTAAGAAATGGGCCTAGTAAAACATAACTAAAAAAAAAATACTGTAACATTTGTGGGATTCAGAATTGTGTGGTGTAAATTTTTTTATATATATTATAATCTACCTATGAACGTTGATGCCTAATCTCAGAGTCAAGTTGTTGTTTCTCATTAGGATCAGGTGTTTTTTTTAGAGCTTGCCTGACATGACTCTGATGTAAAAGGAGGATTAAAGATAGCCATGATCCTAGGAGACAATACAGCTGTTACTGACTCAGGGTTATTGCTTCCTCTTCGCAGGGCTCCACCATCTCCATCCGCTGCCCTATCCATACCAGGTGCTCTGCACTTCCAAATTACCAGTATTCTTCTCTGGGAGCTCTGGACCCTGGTTAACTAGTCTCCGTTCCCTGGGTCCTCTCTTCACCCTGGCCACTTGTCCCATTCTTCTCTGCATGGGTCCCAAGCCGGCTGCCCCCAGTTCAAATCTCACACAGAGCTCTCAGGGCTGGGTCCAGGGATTCCTCCCCGACTCACTGTAATACCTTCTTCATTGTCCTTGTCTGCTAGGTTCCCAGAACGGTTCACCACACCCTCCAGGTTCAGACTCATCGAAGATGTTGCTGGTACTTCTTCTCCCAACCACTGCAGGTAAGTGGGCTGCTGGGGCTCTTCTTTCTCAGGGTCAATGCCGACTGCCTTGTCAGTGTCATTTAAATTCCCCATGCTAACCAGCTGGGTTCACTGCAGCAGTTTCTAATTCACTGCTTTTCCTATGCCTCCAGCTGGTGGTGCTAATTGCTGCCGGGGCAGCATTCCTTCTGCTCAGGTTTGGTGTACTCCCCTCCCCTGTCTGGGATCAGACCAGTAAGTTTCTTTTTGTGTCTCTACTTTTTTCATTCTTGCAGCAGGGTGTGTGAGTCTCACTTTACCTTATGTATTTACAGGCCACACGTACCCTTTTCCCAAAAATCAGCCTTCCAATATTTGAGCATTTGTCTTAAATGGGAAAGCTGAATTTCTTCACTGGAATAGAAGCACAGAGGAATAGAAACAGGGAAAGACTGCTGCAAAACAGCTGCCAGTTTCTCTTTCAGCCAGCAAGCAAGCAGGGGAGAGCATTGTGTTAATTCTCCAAGAGCTGCTACTGAATTGGTAACAGTTTTTTGGTTGTTCAGTCAGAAGCTGCTATTATTTCAATAGCCACTGTGCAAGGGTTAACACTGGACTCTGCTGGTGGAGAGAGAAGCTGGCAGATTTTTTGGAACACAGCCTTTCCATGAAAAGGCCAGCTCTAAGCTATTGCTTTAGACAAATCCCCCCCTGCCCCTCCACCATACTCTGCTTTTGAAAAACAAGGTACATGTGGTATACAAATGAATACAGTGTTATTTGTGTTTTGTATTAATTTGTATTTTAGTATTAGGAGAACTCACATCCATGTACCAAGAATCTGATGTACTAAGTAGTATCCAAACATGGTTCCCCTCAATGGCTGCATAACTCATTTATGATCTCATCACTTCAAAAAATGATGTCACCATCCCATACTGATGCTGAGAAAATTTTATATTAACATGTCACACTAAAATATTCTGCCTTTTATGCATGTTTCAGTCTGTCAAGTGCTGAGAGTCCTGTCCTGGATCTCAAATACGCATGACTAAATCCTGGTGATTTCAGTGGGAACCATGCTTAAAGTTAAGCATGTGTTTAAATCCTTTGCTAGGCCATGAAAGTACTCAGCATCTTGCAAGATCAAGTCTGTATTTACTGTATTATTCAGAGTATATGAAGTTATAATAAGCATCTAGATCTTGGTTCTGTCATACTTAACTGTGAATGCTTGTCCAGATACTAATGACATTCTTTTGGAATGATTTAATTTTCATTAAGAAGATTAAATGAGAACGATAAATTTTATGTTACATTAGCCCATTAGTCCCCTCTTGTGGTGATGATGTTACCTGATTTGTTATATTATTCTGGTCCTGAATAATAACTGATTAATGAATATGCCTAAATACAAGATGCCACATGCCAGATTTCAACAGAAACAAGGTGGCTTTTTTCTGTTAATCCAGTAAGAACGAATTTTCACAACACAATGCTTTAATCTTGGGTTTAACTCCATATTAATTGCTACTTTGTTCACTGTTGGGGAGCTGTGGTAGATGAAATGCCTCTCAAAATAGTTTGAACAAGTCTAGCCCTCCCAAAAATAATGTAGCATCCCAAGTCTGTAGTTTGAATTATTCACACTAATAACAGCCTGTTGTTTCCTAGTTTGCTTGACTATTACACCAAACAACAAAGGAATCATTTCATACCCCAGTGAAATACAACCACTTCTGAAGTAGAATTCAGGAGCAGCTTAAAATCTGCAAAACAGCTTAAGGCATGAGTTGAGAAAAGAATTGTATCCAGCTGAAACTACAGGGATGTTCGTGTTGACTGAATATAATTACTCAAATTGGCCAGAACACTAGTGAACACCCCTGTATTCTTTAGGGTAATATCACTGAATCTCAAGCAACTAGTATCACAACAACCAGCCACTTCATCATGTCTCATAACACCAGATGGAACAACTCTGAGATCTAAGAAGATCTCAGCCTTGCTGGTATGGCTACAGGCCTAGTGAATTGAAAAAAATGATGCCCAACTCCACGCCTTGACAGTAGTTGTTAAGTATGACATTATGACATTTTGGAAAATGGTAGGTGGATAACGGTATCTAGACCCAGATACTGCCCATCCATGAAAAAAATAAATATTTTGAAATACTCACATACTTGAAAAACATTTGAGCATATTATTCGTATTTGTCCATATTCTGATATGGAAAGTGTCTTTCAAAAAAACAAGACATTACTGTCCATGTGGAAGGGAGAGGAACTGTACAGTGCAGGAAACTTGGCCTAGGATTTGCAAAATCCACAAGCAGTTCTTTTGAATTTTATGATTGCATGGCTGTGCATTGCAGAGTCCCAGAGGAAACATTTAATTGGTGGAAGTAATTCAATATTTGACTTCTGCCCTTCCAAACATTTCACTCCCTTTCGTATCTTCCTAGACCTCTGTCAGATTTGAAACTAGAAATCATACTGGGTCTATTGAAAAACTTGTGGGTGGCAAATAAAGTATATAAAAAACCTACATTTATGCATAGTATTCAACAGTCTTTGGTGTTAATGATTAAATATTCTGAATGAGTAAATATATTAACAAAAACACTAACTGCCCAGAAAACCTTTCTGCCCAGAACTCTTGGGAGCAATAAATTAAATATTAAATGAATGCAGGATAGGGAAGTTCATTTACCTCAGTGCTGCTCTTGACTTGTTGATAGTTGGCACGGCTCTTTAAGCATATCATGCGTTATTTGAGGAGAATTTTAAACAATTGAATGTATTCTCTCACAGCAGGGTTATAGTAAGTTTGTACCAGCTACCAGTCAATGAAACTTCACAATGCAGATCTTCTGTCACTTGATATGAATTTCAGCTCACTCCTTGACATAAAACATCAGAACACTTAACAAAGAACAGATAAATGAGCATGAACAAAGAACAGATAAATGAGCACGAAGAAAGTAATGTGACAAGTTTTCAAAAACATGTAGAATATCAAAAGATCCATTTCCAAAAGAGAAAAAAAAAACAGGAGAAGGAAGCTGACCCATATTGATCAGATGTACTCATTCTGCATATTTCGTTAGAGGTCTGTTTTTTGAAACTGCCTTAAAATACTCTACATGAAGAAGAATTCCCTGAGCTGAAAATGCTCTCAGCAATTACTTCTTATAGATCCATATCTCAGTTGTGTTTTGTTTTGTTTTTTTCTGTTGCTAAGATTTCAAGCTCAACTGGATGGATGGAAAGGCATACAGATAATGTGCTGATTAAAAGTAAACTTTAATTGGAGTTTTAATTCAAAACAAGAAACTCAACAGAGAACTAATAACTTCATTATTTTCTGAATGGAAGACAAAACAATGATTAAAACAGAACTATTATATGTCACTGTTGTAATTTATCATTTACAGATGAATTCATTATCTTGTACATATTTAAATATTAGAACAATTTACATACATACGTATACTGAATAACTGTTGTCTCAGTTCATATTTTATTTCACACAGTATTGCCAATTTGCTACTTACTCAACCTGTTCTCTAGTTAGATTTTTCCTATGGTGGTGTCCCTCACTGGTCCATTATGAGATGTTCATTGTTTAAGATTTATAGTTCTAATTCAGAAGGGCTCTTAAGAAGGGTCATCATTAGAGCAATGCAAATTGTGTAACTGCTCAGAACCCTAAACTTGTGAGAAGTCCCATTACATTGCAGTTTTGTTTCTTGGTTGTCTAGTCAAGACCAGGACACCAAACAGAACCTAAACATGTGACCCCCACAAGGTAAACCATACAATAAATGCAAAAGCAGATCAGTACTTGTAAATACAAACACTATCCTGCTGCAGAATTTTTCACTTTACATCACTGCATGTGCAGTTGATGACAAGACCTGCTGGGGCACTGCAGCCCCCTTGGGCCCCAACCAGCCCTTCTGCATCATGTTGAGCCAGATAGGAGAAGCCCTGGCCTGGCAGACCCCAGGGCTCCTGCCATCTGGGGCTGCTCTGACCTAGCTCATCATGCTGTAGTCCTGGCATAGATGATTGGTGTGGGGGGGGGGGCATGTGCCCCCTTCACAGGCCCATCCCCCACTGCCGAGACTGCTGGTGGCTTCTGCAGGTGCTTGCCAGCCCCATCTCCACTGCTGCCACGACTGGTGGCTTCTTCAGGTACTCGCCAGCCCTGTCCCCACCGCTGGATTCTGTGGGTGCTTGCTGGCCCCACTGACACCAGCTTTTGCGGGTGCCCCCCCAGATTCAGGAGGCACCAGTCACCCATGGGTCCTGGGAACAAGTTCAACTGGCACTCCTGGGAGCAATAAACTCTGATGCAATATGCACTGGTAGATGTGCCCAGTCAAAATTCACAAGGGACACATTCTGCAAAACTGAATAATGTCTGTGAACTATGTACATTCTACTTGCTCATTCTATCCCTCCTTCTCAATTTTCCTCTTTCACCATGCTGTTCATATTACTGAGTCTATCATTGTCCTCTATGTATTAAGAATATTTATACAATTTTTATCAAACAAAATGAATCAAATTTATGCCTCATTTCATTGATTGATTCCCTAAATTTCTGTAGATTTAACACGTAGGATGAATTTGGCCCAATTAATACATGCAAATGTTAAACCATATCTCTAATTAGAATATACAGACCATTCAATCTTGTTCTCTCCTCAAATGTTTTGAACAACTGAACTTCACTCATTCAGATTATTGATTAACAGTCTCCAAAGTTTATAAGAACATAATAAAAGTTTGAGACTAGATAATTAGAATCTAATCTCATTTATATCTATTTTGTGTCTAGATATAACTAATCAACATGTCATTATCTTGCTTTTTGAAATTTATTAAACCATTTCTTTTCCTATAAGATTTAACTCATCTAAGCATTTCTGATTAGAGATGGTCAGAAATTTTTTAATTGAATACAGTGATTCAGTGAAATGGACAAAGATACAGGAAAGGTTAATTTCTGACAAATCTTTTGATTTGTAAAAAAGGTTAGAAATTGTGTGCATCTCCCATTTTTATATGTTCAAAATATTTTTTCTATTCAATGTCAAACAACTTTTGATTTTGAAATGTAATGTATGCTAAAAATGTATTTTTAAAATGAGACTGAAATTCCATACTTTCTCATATAAAATATGCGTGGTTTACCCCAAATTGGGGTGCATGTATTAAGCAGGGGAGCAAACTTTCCACCCACAATAGAACTACCCTAATTTGATTCCTGCTCCACTGTGCTATAGCCATGACATTATTATTGAGGCAGCTGAGGGAATCAGTTGGTTTAATAGTTCATTTTTTTTCATTCTACAGGAGTTAATGATTGTTTCTTTCTCAATAATCTTGGTGTTGCAAGAATCAATCTAACCTTTCTTAGGGCAATCTTTCTATCTGTTAGCTGCTCCTGGTTTCTCTCTATTTTACACACGTAGAGACTATGAAAACCAGTCTTCAGCAGTATCTACAGTTTCATCTTTCATTAAGCAGGAAAGGGAGGTTGACTCAGCTGATAATTAGGTTCTCTCCTTCCTCTATGTAGCCATAGCTTTAGAAAAAAATTTTTTTTTTCATTCTGCTTTTTAGAAACATAATGCATACTATATTCTGCAGTGTGTTATATGTGATACAATATGGTAAACTAACATATTTTGACTGATACATTTCACAAATTTGTCTCAGATTTACTAAATTGTTCATGCATGGTATTCCCTAGATAAAATATTTTGATTTTTTAATTTGAAACTGTTTCTAAGTTTCTTGAAGTTTTATGCATGCATTTTTATATATAATATTTAAAAAAAAGAAAGCTAGACCTGGAAACATAACTTTTCCTTTAACTCCATTTTTTTTAGATTTTCAATTCAACAATAATTTTAAAATGCTTTTGAGCCCAAATGTAATTGATTTTTTAATTTTTCCCCAAGAGTTTTCAGAAGAAAAAAAACTGATCAGTACAATTCTAAATATACCTCCTTGAAATAGGTTTTCATAATGGAGATGGATAAGAAAATTGAGACTGACAGGATAGCTCTGCAAAGAGTATTTCTACAATAAACTCTTCTATACTACATTGTTTATTATAATAAAGGATTTGTACATTTACCCAAGCTTTAGCACTTCTCTTATCCTGTTATCACCCACCAATTAATCAGTGTCACTCCAATTTTACAAGATGCAACTCCTTTAGATGTGGTATCACACACAAACAATTTGGTTGGAAAATAATAAAGCAAGGAAGACAGTTCTTTCCAGATCTCCAATATTTCCTTCAGTGAAGATTTTACTTTCTACTTAAAGATCAAGGGCAGCATAAACATACCAACATTGTCATTAGTGCATTCATTTTTCATCAGAAGGCTTTATCTTCTATGGTAAACAAGGACTGTATTGAATTAGTAGCAGATTTAAAGAATGAGTCTCTTGTACAGCTGAACAAAACTTAAGAGTAAGGCAGAGACCAAAAAGGAAAGATAAAAGCTGGGATTAATTAAAAAACCTGTTACCTTTTTCTTTTTTTTTCTTCTTTTTTTTCTTTTTTTTTGTAGAGCCCTGCAGCTGTGAAATGTAGATATGACTAATTATCATGTAAGTATCAGATTTCTTTATGTGTATGCAGAGTTTACATGTCAAATAGATCAACTTTACATTGGAAACAGGACACAGAAAAGGTTTTACTAGAAAGAGTACCAGGTTTGGGTCATGAACAGTTTGTTTCTAAAGGATAGATGTTATTGGGTTGGACAAGATATATTTTAAAAGATGTTGTTTTCATGAAAAATGTAATTTTATTTGAGTTTACTGAGATGGCACAATGCTTCAGAATGTGAAGGGCTATACAGCTTTTAGACGTGTAATTGTGCAAAGGAGAGTTTTATTTGACTTAAGGCTACTTGATTTGGTTCTGGTTTAGGAAATATAGACCTCATAATCTGCAACAAAAATGGAAGGCACCCCCAAAACCATGAGACACCCTAGAGCATTGAGCCCCTGCCAAGCCATGAGCCCCAGACTCTTGAATACACCCTTGATTACCCTTTCCCTCAGATTTGCTGAAACTTACCAGTGGCCTGTACAGTGGCAAATGTCTATTTCCACCTCCTTGATGAAGGTGTCATCCAAGCTGTTTTCATCTTGTGCATTCTGGGTCTAGGATTAAGTCTGCATCTGGGTCAGGGTAGGAGTAGTCAGTGGACAGGTGATTCCATTGTTGTTTTTGTCATTGTTATGTCATGCTACGTGAGCATGCAGTGCATAGTGTGGTGGGAAGCAACTGTGTGGTCCTCCTTGAGGATCCTGGATAGCACCTCGTGGCAGGGGACCATGGTCCTCACAGCATTTGAGTCTTTGTTGGTGTCCCTGTCCGAAACATACTGTGACTTCATGTAATTCACTTCACTTTAGTGCAGATCTGCAGCCACCTTGCTGGCGCCCCTGAAGCAGTGCTTGGGGCGTGATGTGCTCATAAATTGCCCAGTGTTGTTCATCACCCTTTGTGCCCTTGGTGATGGTAGTGATTGTTCTCAGCTCTCTCCAGATTGTGATGAGGTTCAGCATCTTGCCACAACTCCAGTTCAAGACCCACCAGCTAGGGTCTAAGGATGGCATTCTCTGGTCTGGTTTGGTTCACAAAGCTAAGCGATCACTGGGCACATCCACACGAGACACGTTAACATGCATTAGCTTAATTTACTGCACAATAAATGTGCACGCCCTTACTGCACAGTAAAAATGGCTAATCATGCCTAAATTTGATACCTAAATCAAATTTAGGCATTGTCAGTTAATGTGCAGTAGCGCATATGTAGACATGATCCTGCACTAACTTTAGTGTCAGGCATGCCCAGCCACTAGGGGGCTAGCTTGAGCCTTGCCGCTGGCATGCCCTTCCCACCTGGGTGCCATCCCGAGGTCTATTCACCTGGCATGATTTGATGTTATTTGAAATTAGTTGGAAGTGCTGCTCAGTACATTCCTCTGGTCCTAGGCAGCTCAGCTGGTAGGTCTTCTGTGAGACTCCACCACCCCTAAACCTCACCCCTTTTCACTCAGGTGGTCCACTCTGGTCTCGATGATGTCTGCAATGGGCCACTGGTGCTGCCTGTTCTCCTGGCATGCTTGCCTGCATGGTCCCCAGTGGAAGTGTGGTGAGGCCTTCTTGGCTGATGAATGAACAAATTAATGATAATGAAACTAAATGTGTGCGCATAATGCAGGGAAGCAGGGCATCAATGCTACCCATACCCGACACTTTACTTCAGTGTTCTGCATTTGGCAACATGGACTTCACCTGGCCCACGCTGGCTTCCCCTTTATGGGTATTCCCCAGGTGAGCTGGGGTTCTAGGCCTGCTGGCACATGGCCACATACCCCAGTACTTCCGACAATGTCCCTTCACACTCCCTAGAGTCCTGCATGACCACTTCTGCCCTAGCAGTGGATTTTGGGCCTGTACCCCACCAATCATGATGGCTGCGGCTACATGGGCACTGGATGAGTTTCCTTTTCCAGCAAGCTCTACCAGTCCCTCTCAAGCTAGCCTCCTGCCATCTCAGTTGCCTTCATGATATCTATCAGCACCATAGTGTGTGATCAGAGGCTTGGTCAGGACTGTCCCATTGGGTTCAACCATCAAGGCTTCTGTGCCAATGTCTGCTGTCTCTCTTACAGGTGCTTGGTTGCCCATGGTGTCTCCTCTTCTGGCAGGGCCTCCTGCCCTTGGAAGGATTCCCTGCTGTGGTGGCACAGATAAGTGTGTTGCCTGTTTCTGCAAGATAGTTCCCATGGCAACTGGGACTTCTGTGCCTAGCTGGGCAACCCACCCCTGTGGGGTGTGCTGGTCCCATTCCAGCTGTGGAGAGGGCCCTGAAACCCATGGAACAGATACCTAGGGTAGTTGGAGAGTGTGAGCTGCCTGTATTCTCCCACCAAAGAACTAACTTATGTCTACCACAATAAAGTGGCAGAGCCTATTACTGCCTTTTGTTGCAACACTGATTTTCCTTTGATGTGGTTTCAGTTTATTCCACCAATTTTCTTTTTTTATGGAGGCACAAATGAGATGTCAGGTGGCATCTGTATCCACCCGTAGAGATCAGTTCATTTCTAAAGGGCCTTCATGCCCTAGATCATTACTTGGGCAGGGTTACATTTTGGAGACCAACCAGCTAGTTTCTAAGGCAGGTGTTGGCAAAATACTGGATCCATCAGGTGTCTGGACTCCATTTCCCAACAGCCCCTGCTTGCACCAATGTGGCCAGTCTTCCATGGAGACTTCAGTAGCAGTGGCACCATTATAGCGCAGATCCAGGTTTTACATGGATAGCAGCCCCAGTAGGGCTGGCAGGACATGTGGCTGGGAGGGGCACTGCTCCAGGGCCAGGGCTGGGATCTTGCAGCGGTGGTTGTGTTGTCTGAAGTTGGGGCAAAGCTGTGATCTGCTGCTTGCACATCCCGTGCCCTGCCAGCACTGATGCAGCTGATTTCCATGGAAACCCTGGCCCCACGCTGTAATGATGCCACCACTACTGGGGTCTCCAAGGCAGTGATTTGGGTAGGGGCTGATGGGAAGTGGAGTCCACTGCGTGGTTGATCTGGCCCATGGGCCAGACTTTGCCCAGCCTTGCTCTAAGATATTCTGCCCTACCTTCTGCTTCACTTTAGACTAACATAGTTAACTATGTCTTTGCTCAAGGAAGGCTCCGCATCTGTAGTAAGTCAAAGCGGCACATTCTTATATACATCTAAAACATGTAGCTTCTGAAGTGCAGGATGAGGACTTCAGGAGTTTTTGTGGGGCTGAGGGTATACTGCCTTCTTTCATCTCTTATGAAAGAATGTATCTACTAAAATAATTGAAAATTGAAGGGTATCAGCATTTTACAAGGTAGATTGAGAACTGTTCACATTCCAGTACTGAGGCAATGTTAAAGTGATGTACTGAATAAAGATAGCATTACTCATGTGCTCAAAAATAAGTATGTGTAAATTCAAGAGATGACTATAAAGTAAGCCCATGATTTTCAGTGATAAAATACTAATGTCTGTATGTAAAATCCTTGCTCTGTTGAGACCTTTGGAAAAAACCTTCCTTTGAAATAAATATATTTAGGATTTTAATAGTAGAATTCTCCCTTTATGAACATTCAAATACCTGGAAAGAGCTAAGGACTGAAAGCTGAAATCTATTGCTTACAGAATTTTGATCTAAAATTAAATTATGTTTAAAGTAACCCATCACACTAACATCATCATCATAATGAGGATTATAAGTAAGTGTGTCATTTTGAAGTAAAAATAATTTTTAAAAAATCATTAGGGAAAGCTTACCAAAGTATTGTGTCTAGGAAATTACAATTTACTTATCTATTCAGCCCTAACTAAGGGGATAATATCACAGAAGATACTGCTTGCCACATTTATCTGTAAGGTTCTAATCATCTGCATAGCATATATAATGTAATATTTTTATATTTAATTGGATCAGTTCTACAGCTCTCTCACTTTTCTTAGTTCAAGTTTACTGTCTGCTAGTCTCACTACTCAAAATATACCTGACTTTTTAAAAAGAACTTCTTTTCACTCAAGTTTTCTTTTAATTTATTCATTACTAACTCCTTGTAATCAGTAGAATTTAGCAATCAGTCAGGTTACTTTGAGGTTAAGTTTGGGAATAATTTTCAAATCTAATGCGAACAATGCAGAAGATACAGTATTTAGCCTACCCTCCTGCTGCACCTTTACATGTCACATTGCATTTACTAGATAGAGAGTTTAGTTTAATTTCTAATATTCTTCTGTGATAGTCTTCTTTCAACATATTTGAAAGGAATATTTATTTGAACCAAAAGCATTTATGTTGCTATACCTTTATATACCACTATATTCACCCTTTATATACCACTATATTTAAGTGTTTCATAGTTCATCAATAAAATAAGTTATATTTGGAATGAAACATATCATAAAATGTATCAGGGGAGGATGAGAAAGAAATAAAGAATCCATTTGATCAATTTATACAAAACTAAGAAAAGTAAATGTTTGGGAAAAAACGTTTCCTTTAGCACATTTTTAAATTTTGATTTGTACATGATTTGAGATACAACATGCCACTTAATTTATTTTGATAATTTGTTTAGAAATGAGAGACTTATTTTATACATTTTTTGCATGATCCTATACATTTCAGCTCAGTGAGATTCCTGTACAAAATTCCATGCTTAGTAGAAAACATTTGGGGCCTAAAGTTCATATAATCCATCAGGAAGCTATAACCATATGCCTGGCACAGTGAGCATGTCAAGTAGAAATATTTTATATCAGCTTTATATTTCAAGCAGTATTGCTGGTCCTAGAGTGTGTAAGTAGCTTGACCTTTCAACTGAGTAATACTAAGTAGAAGTGGAACATTATTACAAACAAATACATAATATAGACTAGAGGCTGCCCTCAGTTAACCAGAAAATGTCTACTGATATCAGTCTCATTGCTCTGAATTTACACTACTGCAAGAGAAATAAGATTTAGCACAAAATAGTCCTTACTGATTTGAAAGATGAATTGCCCATCAGGTTGATGAAGTAGTCTGATGACATGCAAAAAGGCAAAAGGCTGCTTTGTTTAGGAACCTTGCATTAAATATACATGATTAAAACTGTAAAACACTGCAGGATGAATGTTTCAGAGTTGTTCATCCTTCCCCTTCTCCCCTATCCCTCATCCTCTTGTCCACATTTTTTCTGTCCAAAAAACCTGTGAATGGTTACCTTGCCAAATATAAAGTTTCCTCATATCTGCAACTGCAGCCATGTGTGAATGGGTAACACAGGAAGAGTATGCATTGAAACTGAATGTTGAGAACTAGGACTAGTAAAGAATGTAAAATAGATCCAGAAGCTGGGCTGAGATTCACTTAGAGACTAAGAATATACTGAGGTGTCGAAAGGTAAAGAGATCAGGAAAGGGTATAGGATATAAGAGAGTTGGATAGGAGGCAAATTGGCTAAATCCATATCTTAGAAGGCATTGCAATTTACCCCACACCACTGTAATTTGCATATCATATACAGATAACTCCTCAAATATATGTTACATCAATCTCCATTATTTTTTGTAATCTTACCTTTTTTTACTCAGCCACACTTCGAATTTTGGGTGAGTTATTGCAGGGAGTTAGAGCAGGTTTCATGTAGCAACTTGACAGAGAAGGTATTGTCATTGCTTCAGTCTATAAAACAAAAAAAGTAAAAGATCCAGGAGGGCAGTAAGGATAGTTAGACTTACATATGATAAACTAGGATCATCTAGCTTAGGTAAAATGAGTTACAGGAGGACTTGAACACGGTATTTAAAATTATGGAGGACTTAGTGAAACTTAATCAGTTCCTCGTTTTTATATTCTCTCCTAAAACAAGAACAAAAACTCACTCAGGATTAATGACAGGTACATTCAGAACAAATAAAAGAAAATACTTCACATGGCATACAGTGAAGCCTGAAGAATTCACTGATGCAACAGATCAGAAAGCCAGCTACTGCAGACAGATTTAAAATATATTTCATTAATATTATAACTGTTATAATGAATACTCTTTCTATTGGTTTCACTGAGAAGAGAATAGGGCCCAACCTAAGTCAAGAGTAAATGAATCTCTTATAGAAGTGTGAACTCCAATTACCACATGGGTCAGAAAATAATTTTCACCTCTTGTACAGCATTGTGCAACTGGCCAGGTGCATGATGGGGTCACTTACTTCACACATCTCTCTCTTCCTGGCATGGGTTGTCTGGTGATGATCAGTGATCTAATCTGATTTAGCAAATCCAAATCTGCTAGATGATTCCCCCACACTTGGCAATAATGTCAATGATGATAACACCTCCTTGTGAACACAGACCCGTCAATTACCGGAGCATTTTAAAGGTATGACCTTTTACTCAAGTGGTTGCCAGAGAGTGTATATTAATAGTTATTGAATCATGACAATCCAGCCACACACTTTCCTTTTTTAAAGACCAGTCATAAACTAGCTTGTATAACTGGCTTGAGTTATATTTCTAGGTAGGATAAAATACATCATGCTAGTAGTACAATAAAAGAGTTGTTTTATCTATAAGAGAAATTTGGAAATTATTGACTCAATCTCCAGAAATATAATGCAATTCTATTTTCTCAGTATTTTGATTACAATGATTTAAAGATTCCTTGTTTTATCTGTAAGGGTTTGTAACAGGGGGCCTGCTCGGGGCCGATCCAATCGTGGCCCACCCACCTGTTCCCGGGCTAACCGCCCACCTTCTTTCCCACCACGCCTTGATGTTAATTAGTTAAATAGATGTAATTAAGCGGGAGGCTGCCCATTCCCTGCCCCGATGCCAGGGAGCACTATCTGCGGCTCCATTCCTCCCCTACACTGCAGCCCAAGCCTCGCTGATGGTATCTATAGTTCTTATTGTCATCGGCCCCCACACTAGGCCCCTGGATTCCTCCCTTCAGGCAGTCTCTTCCACCTTCATTCCAGGCAACATAGCTCCCTGAACTGATTCCCCTTTGGGTGTGATCCCCACACTGGGACCGTCAGCTCACTAGCCCTGGCCCACTTCCAGGCCAGTTGGAAACCCAGGCCTTCAGCTCTTGGGCATTCCTTGTGGTGGGCCCCTGGCCCTTTGACTCTTCCGGTCCTGGACTCAGCATGGGCTAGTCAGGGGAAGTTCAGAAAGGCCTGAGTCTATGGCCTTTTTCTCACTTTCTGGGGGTCCACCCTCCAGGCCTTCCACACAAAGGGGTAACCAACCCGGTTGTAGGGGCTAGTGGTTAAGGCTCCCCGACCCGTCTTTTACCAGGGTGGTAACTGGCCTGGCATTTCCTGGGGGCTCCTGTGCCACCAGGAGCCCCACCAAGCCACCCACTCCCAGCAGGATGCAGTTTTAGGTCATGTCCAGGACTCGGAGCCTCCTTACCATCCCCTACAGCTCCTTCCTTACCTCCAAATGATACTAGCAGCCCTATGACTTGGCAATGTTATTGCCTGGCCCTCAGCATCAGGGCTGCCCAGTTTATATGAGCAGCCCCAGATCCAAACTGGCTGCCCTCATCAGGCACCTGGTGGCTGCCAGCTCCAGGCCCTTAAAGTGGCAGGCACACAGTGTCCTGCCACAGGGTTGATAGGACCATCCATCTAAGTGGATTGTGCTACATCAAGCATTTACCAGGGTGGAAGAAGGGGTTAAAGCTGGGTATCAGTCCTAGTCCAAGATAGCAATCTGAGAGCTGAGATGAGGTTATGGTCACACAATATTAGAATTAGAGAATCATAGAAAATTAGGGTTGGAAGGGATCTCAGAAGGTCATTTAGTCCAACCCTATGCTCAAAGCAGGACCATTTCCAACTATATCATCCCAGCCAAAGCTTTGTCAAATTGGGTCTTAAAAACCGCCAAAGATGGAGGCTCTGCAACCTCTCTGGGTAACCTATTCTAGTGCTTTACAACCCTGTAAGTGAGAAAGTCTTCCTAATATCTAACCTAAACTTCCCTTTCTGCAACTTGATAGCATTGCTCCTTGTTCTGTTATCTGCCACCACTGAGAAGTTTAGCTCAATCCTCTTTTGAACCCTCCTTCAGGTAGTTGATCACTGCTATTAAATCCTCTCACAATCTTCTCTTATCTAGACTCTAGTCTTCTCTAAACTAACCCAGTTCCCTCAGCCGCTCTTCAGAAGTCATGTGCCCCAGCCTCATTACCATTTTCGTTGCCCTCTACTGGACTCTCTCCAATTTAACCACATCCTTTCTGTAGTGGGAGATCCCAAGACAGAACACAGTACTCCACATGTGGCCTCACCAATACTAAATAGAGGGGAAGAATCACTTCCCTCTATCTGTTGGCAATACTCCTAATAATGCAGCATCAGTATACTTCTGGCCTTCTTTGCAACAAAGGCACACTATTGGCTCATATTCAGCTTACTCTCCACTGTAACCCCAAACCCCTTTCTGCAGAGTTGCTGCTTAGCCTGAAGCAGTGCATGGGATTGTTCCATCCTAAGTGCAGGACTTTGCACTTCTCCTAATTTAACCTTATGAGATTTCTTATGGTCTCATCCTCCAATTTGTTGTGGTCTCTCCGAATCCTAGCCCTACCCTTCAGCATTTCTTCTACTCCCCGCAGCTTGGTGTCATCTGCAAACTTGCTGAGGGTGCACTCTCCCAGGTCACTGATAAAAATATTAAGTAAATTGGGCCCAGGGCTCCACTTGATACTGGCTGCTAACTAGACATCGAGCCTTTCACTGCTACAGTCTGAGCCTGATGATCCAGCCAGTTTTCTATTTACTTTATAGCCCATTCATTCAACCGTACTTACTTAGCTTTCTTGTGAGAATATATAGAAAGCAACTGGGTTGGTCAGGCATAACTTGCCCTTGGGGAATCCATGCTGACTGTTCATAATCACCTTCTTTTCCTCCAAGTGCTTAGAAATGGATTCCTTGAAGATCTGCTCCATGATTTTTCCCAGGAACAGAGGTGAGGCTTTAGTTCCTTGGATCCTCCTCCCTCACTTTCTTAAAGATGGACACTATATTTGCCCTTTTTCTATCATCTGGAACCTGTCCTGATCACCACAAGTTTTCAAAGATGATGACCAGTGGCTCTGCAAGCACACTGGTAAACTTCCTCAGCACCCTTGGATGCATCCCATCTGACCCCATGGACTTATACTCATCCAGCTTTTCTAAGTAGGCTCTTACATGTTCTTTTGCCACTGCTGGCTGCTCACCTGCTCCCTAAACTGTGCTGCCAGGTGCAGTAGACTGGGGGCTGACATTGCCTGTGAAGACTGAGGTGAAAAAGTCATTGAGTACTTTAGCCCTTTCTGCATTTTTGACCCCCGGTTATTCAGGTGTCCTCTTTGTTCCTAGGCTTAGGTCTAGGAAGATTAAGCCTTACTATCATGGTTGGAACAAGACAGAGGCATTTTCCAGGTCATAAAATTGCCCTTTCTTTTCCCTTCTTGCCCCCTCCTTCCCCAAACTCTGTTTGATTGCCCAGATATCGCCTTCCAGCCCTACATAACAATTTCCTTTGATTTAACTTGTTGCATTCAGGCAGGGTAATAAAATGCAGGTAAAGTGAGGGACAAAAAGTAGTTATGCCAATAATACAGACAAACACCTTATTCTCCTCTGCAATGAATATAATTGGGAAACAAAATTTCATTTACTCCTATTACTAAGTAAAGAAATAGGCTGTCATCTACAGAAGTGTATGCCTTTCTGAACTAGTGTCACCCTGCCCTGCATCTTGCCTTTTCTTACTGGTAACTCAAACTATTTCCAATCTGTTTTTGAAAAGGACAGAGAGAAAGAGTATTGTTTAAGCTCCTATTTAGGAAAGGATTGATTTATTATATGATTTCTAAAATATTTTAAAATGTTTTTATAGTAGAAATGGGACAAAGGAAAATATAGAGAACAGTTCAGTATACCTATGTGGATACCAGAGACCATGGGGACTCAGCTGATTCAATTTTAGGAAAAGTAATTATTAAGAAAGTGCTGTATGATTGTATTGTCTAAATTAAGTGTTGTACACAATATATATATAGTTTGATAAGTGCATTGGAAGGCCTCTTTGAATGGGTTATTCATCTCTTTTTTGTTGTTGTTATTCTTGATTATGGATCTGATCTGAAGGCAATTACAAGATTTCCTTTGCCTTCAATAAGTCTTGAATCCTTAATATAGTAGACCTGATTCCATTACCTATGCAAAATATACAAATGTGCAATCAAATGCCCAGATCAGAATGGTAGATTTTTATATACATTTTACATATGTAAAAATGAGCTCACAGATTGCAATATAATGCAGAATTAAACTCAAAATGTCTTGTTGTTATATCTGTGGTAGTTTATATTTTCTTGCCATTGGTGACTGATGGGTAGATTATGCTTATTGTAAATATATTGTAAATATTATAAATAGGTCCTTTTTCTCTTGGCTGTAGTACAAAGTGATAGACATTTATAAATCACTGCCAGCCTGATTTCTCTGTCTACTGAAATTTAGAGTTAAAATAAACCTAATGCAAAGAACACATACTTCCCATTGCATTTCTGTTGATATGATTGATTTAGAGAGGTACATTGTAGATACAGTGGAAACAGCTTTTTCTCCACAGCTAATTAAACACATGGCAATATTGCTTAATGATGACTCCTGCCCAGGGTGTAGATCTCCACAGAAACAAGAGCATCTTGGTATTGCTGTCAAATCCCTTAAGCAGTAAGAAAACTAGAATTGTAAATCATTTTCAGTGAAAATATACTCAAAGAATTTTTGGTATGTTTTTGAACAGCACACAAGCAACATTTGATATTTACACATATTGTCACATTTCTTAAAAATATTTTATAAAAAGAAATCTTTGTTACTGATTGATATTTGAAATTCAAGATAAGTTGATTCTTTTTTATGCGATTTTTAAAGTTTTCTGCCTTCTGCCTGCCTTCAGACTAACACAGCTAATTACATTTATCTAAATTGGCCGACCAGAGGAAATGAGCTCACAGATTTAGTTTTGGCCAAGGGGAATGACCTAGTGAGTGATCTGAAGATAGAGGGTAACCTAGGCAACAGTGACCATGACACTTTCACTGTCCATCGTAGGGCTGGAAAATCTGTCAATAAGGTACAAATTCTTGACTTTAAAATAGCTGACTTCAATAAGCCAAGGTCTTTAGGGAGTAATGCTCTATGGGATCATGGACCACAGGGAAAGAGTGTGGATGAAGACTGGTTGTTCCTCAATGACACGATCCTTGGTGCACACAAGTTGTATGCAAAAAAGGTGTCACAGGGGCTGGGAGGCCATCTTGGCTCAATAGGGAAGTTTCAGGTCTTATGAAAAAGAAAATGAAGGCTTACCAATGATGGAAGCTAGAAATAAGCTCCAAGGAGAACTACATAAGATTGGCCTATACCTGTAAGGGGCAGATTAGAAAACCAAAGGCAGTGACCGAATTCAGGCTAGCAACTTAAATCAAGGACAATAAGAAGTCCTTCTATAGGTACATAGGTAACAGGAGGTAAACCAGTGGAAACAATGGAACCACTGCTCAGTGCATCTGGACATCTGATCACCAACACCAAGGAGAAAACTGAACTCTTGAATGAGTACTACTCATCTGTTTTCCACCAGTCTAAGAGTGATACCTGCTGAATGCAAATATGGCACAGCATAATCACAATAGGGATGATCACCTACCAACAGTCAATGCAGACCTGGTGAAGGAACAGCTAGAGAAGCTGGATATCAATAAGTTAGCAGGACTGGATGAACTCCATTCAACAGTGCTGAATGAACTAGCCAAAGTCATTGCGGGACCACTGGTGAACCTCTTTGAGAATTCATGGCACTCAGGAGAGGTGCCAGAAGACTAGAAGAGGGCTAATGTGCCCATCTTCAAGAAGGGGAGCAGAGAGGACCCAGGGAACTACAGGCTGACCAGCCTGACCTCAATCCCAGGAAAAGTCCTTGAAAAATTTCTCAAGGAGTCCAGATGCAATAAGCTAGTAGAAGGTTAAATTCTGAATGACACCCAGCACAGTTTTGTCATGGGCAGGTCAGGTCTGACTAACTTCATCTCCTGCTATGATCAGCTTACTTGCCACTTTGATAAGGGATATGAGGTCAACATCATTTACTTGGACTTTAGGAAGGCCTTTGACTTGGTGTCCCATAAGGCTCTTAAGGGAAAGCTAGGGAACTATAAGCTTAACAATTCAATGGTCAGATGGGTGGGAGACTGGCTGCAGGGTCAGACCCAGAGAGTACTAATAGATGGATCTGTGTTGACCTGGTGGAAGGTAGCCAGTAGGGTCCCCCAGGGTTTGATACTTGGACTGGTGCTTTTCAACACCTTCATCAATGATATGGATATGGGGGTGAAAAGCACACTGGCAATGTTTACTAATGACACTAAGCTGTGGGGAAGTGTGGCCATGCATCAGGGTAGGCTGATGATCCAGGCAGACCTAGACAGATTAGTTATATGACCAGAACCAGATGCTATTCAACACTGAGAAGTGTAAAGTGCTCCATCAGGGGTGGAAAAATCTGCAACAAACTTACAGGCTTGGTGGTGCTAAGCTAGCCAGCACTACATCTAAAAGGGACCACAGGGTCATAATTGACCATAAAATGAATATGAGTCACCAGTGTGATGGCTACAGTTAGCAGAGCAAACAATATGCTGGCATGCATCAACCAATGCATCTCAGGAAAAACAGCAGAAATTATTCTCCCACTCTACTCATTGAAGCAGTGGTCCCATGTTTCTACTGGTTTTCCTCCTGTTACCTACGTACCTATAGAAGGACTTCTTATTGTCCTTGATTTCAGTCACTGCCTTTGCTTTTCTAATCGGCCCCCTACAGGTGTAGGCATTGGTGAGGCTCCAGCTGGAGTACTGCATCCAGTTCTGGGCACCACAATTCAAGGATTTGGAGAAGCTAGAGAGAGTCCAGACAAGAAACACTCTTATGATTAGAGGCCTGAAGAGCAAGCTATATGAGGAAAGGCTGACAGATATGAAACTGTTCAGCCTAGAAAGAGAAGACTTTAGAGGGATTTGTTGGCAACTTACAAATATATATATGGGGTGAGCAGCAGGGGCTTGGTGAACAACTATTTGCCAAAGCACGCCAGGGGAAAAGCAGAAGCAACAGTCATAATCTCCCAGAAGAAGGTTTCAGACTGGATATAAGGAAAAACCTTTTCACAGTTGATGGAACCAGACTTTGGACTAGACTCCCAGTGGTGGTGGTGCAGGCACCTACCCTGGAAATCTTCAAAAGGAGACTGGACACACATCTTGCTGGGGTTACTTGACTGCAGCAGTCTTTCCTGCTCAGAGCAGTGGGGCTAGACCCAATGATATCATGAGGTCCCTTCTAGCCCTAAACTTCTGTGAATCTGTATAAATTGCATAGTATTCGGTCTGCCCTTTGAATGGAAGAGTGTAAATCCCAGCATCTTATAGATTCAAAATTTGCAGCATGTGAATAATAGTATAATAGTATTTATGATGAGGAGGAGAAGGAGGAAGAAAGTGGAGGATGAGGAGGATGACGACAACAGCTATAGATTATAATGAATTAGCTCAGATGTAAAATTATGCCTAAACTGCTTTTATTGAAGATGGTGAGGGTGTGAGTCCACTTTAAACCCTTAGTTCTAAAGCTAGCAGGAAACCAAAAGCAGCCTGTGACATATACTAGTCAAGTCCCAAACTTGCTCTAACTTAATCCTACACATCTATGGCCACAGGGGACTCTTCTAGAAATTAAAAATGACTAAAGCATAGGAATACCTGAAATATACCCTTTCCGCCCTAAGCTATTTTCCCTGTACTGGAAGATTTGATGGGGGCAACCAGAGAATCCTCAAGTGAATCCAACAGCTTTCTGCAAGATGCTGGAAAATCTGAAGCAGGTAAGCAGCCTGAGCTGGAGGACAGGAATTTGGCCCAGTGTATTGAGAAATCATTTGTGTCAAGCAACTCATTTGCTAGAATTCCTGTAAAAATGCAAGTACTAAAGACATATGAATCAGTTTTAACAAGTTATCCTAAAATATGACCAAAGAGCCATAGAAATGTATGCAGTGTTTACTCACCTCTGGTGGAGAAAGGAGTAGATAGGAAATGCTAGTTTGCTTCTTGAACCCTGACTCACATTCGCTGTTCAATTCTGTTTCATTTTATTCTCTTCGATTCTGTTTCTCACATTGTATTTATCACCATATCTGAGAGCTTCACACAATAGATAGGTTTATTAATATTTAAATACAAAATAATTCAAATATTTTGCATTACTGAATCATTGCCAACAGATGAGAAGTAGAGCATTTAATTACATTTTTATAAACTAGTGAAGTCTCCTATTTAAAGAAACATGCATCTGAAGTATGCTGATTTTGTACCTTTTTTTTCAAGGACAGCCACTGAAATTAATTCTAGCAGCATTGTTTCTAGAAATACTTAAGCTAGATAGAGAGATAGAACCTATTTTTATTGCCTAAATATTTTATTTTCAAATGCAATTAATGAGTCCCGCTTGATATTCTCATTCCTATTTGTTATTATGCATTCCAAATTATTGATTACTAGGCAGCATCTTGAATTGGACTTCTGTGGAGTGAATCTAACTAGCATGTTTGTTTTATCATTAATCTTGTTGGTCATTATATCATTTACTGTTCATTATAGCAAGAGATAAATTGCAGAAATGCTTAATATTGTTAGTTCAGCTTGGCTGCCTTCTTTAGTGACACTAATTCTAGAGAGCAGTTGGGCAAAATCAATGTCTGATGCACCATTTGTATTAAATTATGCTTGTTATATGAGTGAATCAACACTACACAGAGTTTTCTCAAGTTAATTGATCAACTCCTACAAAACAAATTAATATGATACATCAAACTTAGGCTGAACTGTAGACCAGAACAAAGGAAACATGAGCATGAAAGAAGGCCACATGTGTCCAAGTTAACCATAATCCACAGCTTTGGTCAAAAGGCCAAAAGTATAGTAGGAAGAATTTAATTGTTAATGTTTTAAATTAAATTTAGAGTACAAAGTTTAAAGCAAGACTTTAAAAAGACCATGGAACTTTTAAAGGATTCATTCCTCCAGATTACAGCAAATTGATTTCAGACTTCATCAACACCACAGATCAGTAGAGCAACTGAGCATATGTGTAATCCTGATCAACAGAACAATTAATCATATGCTAAACTTTGAGTGTGTGCTTTAATTCTCTTTGAATACAACAGCACACATAAGTGTTTTGTTGAATAGTTGCAAGGTTTCTTATGTGCTTAAGCTTCTACCAAGTGGAAAGTAAAGACAGCACTCCAACTGATAGGTACCCCTTCCTGGCTACAATTAAAAATCCTACCTTAGTTTTTTCTTGACCAATTGCTCACTATTAAGCTGTATCAGGTGCCACTTGGAGTCTATAGTCCCATGATCTTTCTCATTTATTTTCCGTTCCAAGAGACTTAAACTACTGATCCTTACAATAGAATGGAAAAGCATGAGTATCAGGATTTGTGCTGTGTTACAATTTGATATTACAGACATTCCATAGCATTTCAACCATACTCTCACCTCTGCCAAACTATCTGAATGCTCTACATGCAATTTCAAGAGGCAGAATAGAGACAACTATCCTGATCATACATAACCTGGGGAATTTCTCTTTCCCATCAGTTACACTGCTTTTCCATTTGTGTAACAGTGTTGGAGTCATCCAAATCAGAATCACAACAATGTGCAAATATTCTGTCTGTATATAATAAAAAGCTACTGAGGTTTCTAAACTTAAGCATTTTATTTCCACACATAGACACACCCAGAAATATAAAAATGAGATAACCTCTTACCTACATTTTGTCTGGGATTTTTTGGACTATAGTCATTTAGTTATTAATGTATTCAACTCTTTACAGTAATAGAGAATAGAATTGAGAAATCCAATATCTTGATTTATGGGGTCAATCACTCAGTTAGATTTTTAAATGCTATTTTTAAATGTCAACAATTTCAAATGCAAGGTTGATTGTATATGCAGAAGTCACTCTGGTCAGTGCTATGACTTCTAAATTGCTGTAATTGATAATGAGGTATCACAGAGATAAGCACCCTAGAAATGCATAAGTTTCAGTAAGAAAAAAACAAGAAGAAGAAAAATTAGTGGCTGACATGTAAAATGTGGCTTAATAAACGAAGATGCACTAAAATGTCATATTCGGCTACATTACATGCACTGAGGTATTCTTTATATATGCCATTTTACACCATTAATGCAAGTATCTTACGCTATCAATTTTCTTTGAAATACATGTATGTTGCCCTTTCTGCTTGTTTTCCATAGCTCCTGTGCTAAGAGTTTTAAGATATCCATAATAAATTTTGATAAAATCACAGCAATATAAATGCTAATGAACTCTGTTTGGAATTATTCCATACTTTCTAAAAGCTGTACATATAAATATCAGGAGTGTATGATAAAATTCATCAGTATGGCCAGGCCTTACTTGATTGGTAACTCGTTTCCTTAAAGAAAAGCAGATTATATTAAGTGTTTTTATTATATGCAAGAAGTCTACTTAGATCAATGCTGAAATATCTATCGCAGTGGGAATTAAAATCTTCATAAGAACATCACTGCAAAGTAATGATGCTTTATAAAAGTTTCAAAAATCCTTCTTGGTGAAGTCAACCATTTAAAGAGTGGAATATGTCCTGACTCATTTCTAATGTCTCTGCCTTTGAATACTGTGCTTGACCTACAGGGATTTCCCATTGTAAACTGTTTGGCATGAGAAGTTGCTCAAATGTTTTTTGGGGTTTTTTGGTCAGTGTAGCAGCTGTGCGTATCTCCCTGCTGTTACTGTCACTCATCTGTCACTGTGGCTTCTCATCTCGTTGTTCTTCTTTACTTGCCTGCCACACCTTCACAGAAAAAATGTATACAAAGATAGGAAACAGAGGTTGGGAGATGATATCTCTTAATCACCATTGGGGTAGTGACCATGGGCTTCTTTGCAGGGCTTTTCCATTCCCTACACCATGTCCTGACCATGCCTATGGTGTTCCAGGTACACTGGTTTCTCTGGGTATTCTCTTATTCTATCTCTCTCTCTTTCACAGCCCCAGTATTGATAACAAGGCTGCTAGTTGTTGGTCAGCATTCCTAATGGTGGGCCCTTGTCTCCTCAGGGTCCCAGCGTCTGACCACCTTGCCCAGCGAGAATCCTTGTTGTCTTAAACATGACCCCTTTTCTGGGTCCACCTCCCTCAGGGTGGATGCTTTGGGGCTCTTTTCTAGATACCCCAAGCCCTTCTGCCTGATGACTAGCTTGTCCTGTGTTTTGCTTCTCAGGAAAAGCCCCCCATCAATTTGTCTCTCGTCAGTCAAGCCATTCTTCATCCCAGTGAGGTTTCACCACCACTTCCTGACCATAGCTAAGTACCTCCACTCTCAGAGATTCCTTCAGATCCCAGACAATTGTACTCTGTGCTCCATGTTGCTGCTCCATGCAATCCTCACTACTCTGGCCATCAGAGTAATTGCACCTCCCCAGGGCAATTAGTCCTAGGGATCTGTGCCCCTTTCAACTCCTGGCTCCATCCCCAGGAGCCAGTCCTCACTGGCTCATCCTTTACATGTTTCTCTGCCAGGGCCGGGGTGGAACTCAATGGGGAAAGCCTGCATTACTGGTAACCTGTGCTGTCCTGCAACAGCCCGGTAAGTTTCCCTTCTCCCTCTCCAAGTGGCATGTCTCCTCTCTCCCCACACTGAGCACCGGAGTGGGTGCCCTGTTACAGTCGGGGTAACTTGACACATTACCAACCAACATCAACTTATATTAGGATAGTCTTTAGTTTGAATCAGTGTTCAAGCCTGCAGTCATACCACTGTTAATATAGTAGATATACTATGGCAATGGCAACTTTTACTCTGAGCCATACGGTTCTCCTTTTTTCTATACTATATTATGTATAATGCTTGCTGGCAACTATTAGAATTTTTATTCCACCTGCATTTGCCAATAGGTTTGATCAACATCAGACCTTTGGCACAGGAAGCAAATAAATAATTGACAGAACAAAGCAGATAGTGCTTTTTAAAATATCACATCAAAATCACCTTAAAATGGAACATCATAATTAAGTAACAACAGAATAAAAGTAATCTAGTTATTATGATCACAGAATGCTTGTTTTGACATGACACACCAGGTGCACTTTGACTTTTGGTCTTGTAACATTTGACACTACTCCCACTTTGCAATATTTGAAGCTGGATGCAAAGCTAAATATTTAGCTTCGTACTAATGGTTTTTGCATTGTGCAATATTTTCTGTAAAAATAATTGTTTTTCATTTCTTTGTTACACAAATACTTGAAAATTCAAGTTTGCTAGAAAAACAGTTGGTAAAAAAGTATACTAGAGATATAGGGGTGTCGGTTGTAGCCATCTTGGTCTAAGGACATAGGCAGACAAGGTTCTTTGGGTGAATCTGATATCTTTTATTAGACCAACTTAAATAATTTGAAAAAAAATTCTTAGCAAGCTTTCAGGTTTAAAAACCCTTTGTCAGGCTGAGGTGTGTGGATGGAATGATTCCCTCTAGGAAGAGCACACATCAACTGCAGAGGCTTCCTCAGCCTGACAAAGGGTTTTTAAACCCGGAAGCTTTCTAAGAATTTTTTTTTCCAGCTATTTAATTTGGTCTAATAAAAAATATCAGATTCACCCAAAGAACCTTGTCTCCTAGAGATATATGCATGCAGCTTGATGTAGCTTAATTGTAATATTCAACATGAAACTTAAATGCTCACTCAACCAAGAAATAAATACACTGCCATATGATCTACATTATCAACAGCTAGCCACCATACTTAAGTAAGTAGTATATACGTATAGGATACTTTTGACATTACAGAATTTTAAAAGAAGTTACAAAGGAAAATTGATTGAATCACTTTGAATAAACCCATATGAAGATGTTACAATTTGCTATAGTTATTCCATGATACTCACTAATATAATCAGAAGTACTTCATTATTCACACAGATCTATTCCCCAGTTCTCTCTCAAAAACATGTTTCTGCAACACTTCAGCTGGACATGTGGATTCTTGTCAATTCAGGCGGGTCTTCTCAAAAAAGTAATTGCCTTTGCAGAGAGGAATGTTCACTTTATTTCTGTAGACAATGGAACTTTACCTTTTGGTCTTTAGGGATTAATTTGCATGCCCAACAGTCATCATGATACCTGAGTTAGCATGTAAATGTTATACCACATTACATAACTACTGTTGGAATTTTTTCTCCACTTTTTTTCATCAACAAGCTTGCTCATTAGACTTTTGACAAAAGGTTTACATAGGAAACAGCTTTGCATTGGATATTCTGTATCTAAGACAAACAATTTCTCCACTTGTATTACTAGAAAATTGTACTTTCCATACTGGTTAACTTGAACCATGTAAATACCCCTTACGTGTAGTAGTGAAGGCATTATTTTTTTTCTAACAATTCTTTGTAAATTTTTTGTGATTCTGCTGAATGAAAGAAGTACTACTGACTTGTCATCAATTTACTAACTTTTCTTGCAGTCACTCAGATATGATTAAAACTTGATGGCACTTATATGGTCCACTGTAAAGGCATTTCACAATATTTTCGCCAACAGGATTGGAGAAATACCAAGATTAAATACTTTTCCTATTTAGGAGGTCTGAATGGTCTAATGCTTAACTAAATACTATGGGCAAAATGTGCCTTAGTCCTGTGGGCTGCAGAATTTTGCCAAATAAACACTTTTTTCTTTAATTTATTGCTTATATCTGTTAACCATTTTATAAGTCAAATCCTGAATATTCTTTTTCATGTTAGGAGTTCATAATCTAAACCACAACATGTAATATCAGTGCAGTTGGTTGGATGATTTCAATAACCAGAATGGGCTAGATTTTAAGGTGGTATAAATTGTTGTAGCTCCACTGACTACAGTAGAGATATATCAGTTTATACCATCTTACATCACCTGAAGATCTGACTTAGGGTCTCTAGAATATGTAATTTTTCAACCTTTACATCTGTATAGTATGTAAGCAAGGTTCTTTGGGTAGACGTGATATCATGTATTAGACCAACTAAATAGTTGGAAAAAAAATATTTGCAAGCTTTTAGGCACAAACACCTTTCTTCAGGCATCGGGAGACTCTACTGTTGTTCTGAGTTATCCAAGGTAGAAAAGAAGCAAAAAGTACACAATTAACTTTCATAGCTACTAGAATGTTAAGCAGAAACCAAACCAGGGCTTGGGGAAGAGAGGAGGTGGGGTGGACATAACAAAAGACCCCAAACTTTATACATTATAGCACACTGACTTGCTTCCAAATATTTGAACTAGGCTTGCAGAAAAAAAGCATGTGAGTTGCAAATTCAGTACTGCTTACTGCTTTGGCTCAGGAGAGAAAGGAAGTCTGAGAGCTGCCAAGATTTACATATTTAATTCAGTTGTTTTATAGGAGAGTGATAAAACAAGAGAGAAAAGTGTTTCAAGAATCAACCGAGGGAAAAAATCCCACACATTTGACAAAGAAACATTTATAAAAGCTTTCTACAATTGAAAACCTCCTTCCCCTAAAGCCTTGCTAAAAAGTATCAGTGTCCTGAGATTCATAGGCCTTGCAAATTTATATTAGAACAGGAAATATTGCATAAAAAACATTGTACTTGCTGAGGTGATGGTCTGTACTTTTGATTGCCATAACATGTACTTCAAGTAGACTTTGCTACTATGTTAGTAAACTTCTTTTTTTTTAAGTGTTCTGGTAATCTTAGAGGCCAAAGATTTGCCTATATCTGTATCTCCATTTAAAATACAACAGTTCTAGAAATTCCTTATTTCTGGATTAATTGGGTTTTTAATTGTGTTCATACCTTGTACTTTCATAGCCAGTACAAACCAACATATTTTGAAGCCCAGAAAAATATAGAGTATTTAAGAGTGTATCATTTACTTGGAAATATCTCTTTTGAATTTAATTATACTTTAACTGTGCATTTCAGCATTGGGAGAAGAATTTAGAAAAACAGTTGGTTAATGGCAAGGCAATACACTGAACTTTCAACATCTCAGGTCAAGTCTTTATTAGGTTTTAAATGGAAATGAGTTTAGTGGTCTTGGTCTAATCCCCAATGGACACTTGTCTGCATCACAAAAGTACATCCCATTTGCAGTTTGTGAGTGACTGTTTGCTTATGCAATGCTTAGTAGGGGAATAGCAGGCATGCTACAAATTAATATGAAGAGTATTGGTACATCCATGGATGCTGATGGCCTTGCTAACAGTCCTGTTGGTTCTTCCTAAACCTCACTTTTATAACATTCAGTGTGAAGAGCTTCAGCTTCTCAAGCATGGGAACTATTTTTAGCATGGATTTATGATTTCTGTCTCACCACATTTTCACTTTCTAAAAGGAAAAAAACCAGAAAAAAGGAATACAATAAATAAGCAAAAGTGAACATTTCTCTGCCCAGCAGCTTTTTGGCCTTCATCTCTGAGTTACATTACACACATATAAGCCAAACTGAATTACTCCAGCCAGCATCTGGCAGTGAAAATTTTAGGAAAGTCATTTTATTTACCAGTGTCATTGTTTTCACAACATATCTGAAGCCAGATTCATCATTTTTTCTGCATATCATGCTGTGTATTTATAAAACTTCCAATGATTTCTGTTTTAGTGCAAAAAAATTATGCCAGCTCTATGGCTTGGTTTCACTGATCAGATGCCTGATGTGTATGAGAGAGTTATTTCACAGTTTGTGATTTGGTAGCATTCTTACACTGAAACCGATATGATTTATATAAGGTTGACATGGCTGTGGATTGCTGAACAACAAAGTAGGATTATATCTGCCTACAATGCTCATTAGATACAAGATAAACAAGTTTAACATAATTTCTTTAGCTAATTTTTGTGCTAATTTGAAAAAAATGCATTGCATAAAAATACAAAAGACAAACAGTATGCATGAAATATGTAAATAATATTTTGTTGATTCAGCATGTTAAAAGACACAGGGATATATAGGAAAAATCTTTCTAATTTTTTTAAGCTTCCATTAACTCAGAATATATACAGCCTGCTTCTCACTGAGCTCATTTGCCCACACACACATTAGATATCATTAGTATATTTCAGCCATAAATTCTCCTTAATTATCTAAGGAATATCACATTTACTTTTTTTCAATTTATGGGTTCATAAGAAAAGCAAGTTATAGAAGAAACATTCTTTAATTTGCATTTGCTAATTAGTACAATATTAATACTAATTTTAACTAGTAATTTAGTATTTTTGAAAACAAAGCTATGACAGTATTTCCAAGTATTTAATTGTTTCCAGATGATACAGGTTTCATTATACTCCTTTTAAATCTGTTAAGAAAAGTTAACTATAATGAATATCTTTGTATATTATTTTGACCTCTGCTTCACCAACATATGCTCAGTTTGTTCTCCATTTTTTCTCCACAGATATAAGACTTTGTGATTAATATATCTTGTTGTGTTACCTCTGCTGTTAATGAAAAACATTGGGTGTTCCCTCACTTCACAGAGTGCAAACGCAGACAAAAAAAAATTCACAGGTGAACTCCTTATGAACACTTCTAATTGCTTAGGAAGAGTGTTTGAAAATCTCAAGTAATTTGCCATTATTATAATGAATAGCATAAACTGTAATTTTTCATAGTAATTAACTTGTGTCAGCACCATTATTTTTCATTAATTATAAATGAAAAAGAATGAAAGATCACCCGCAGGAACAGATGTGTGAAATTGTCTCTGAGGTTCTGTTCTAGCTATTTTTTTCTTCCCTCCAATAAATTGTACTGGATATGGGATCCAGCTACGCAAGAATGCAGATGGTAGTGACTGTCCAGGGGAGACTAGGACAAAGGGCATTTAATAAGGTTGCTGTCTGTGAAGTCCAATATTTTAATGAAAAATGCAATTGTTGCTGGCACTGGAGATAAAGACAACAAACAAAATGTGGAGCATGTATTGGCTTACAGCTGTGAGAAGCTGGGGGAATCTAACCAGACAGGGAAGCTTACTTTATTTTAAAAAGGAGGGGGTAAAACTCAAACATTATCTTGCTTTGTCAGGTTTGAAAGCCTAGGGTGAACTTAATTGAAGTCAATGGAGAAAGAAAAGGCCCTCTTTAAAGTAGATTTTATTGACAACTGTATTTCAAATACTGCACCTTTTCTTTTTCCATATGAGTTTCTCATCTTACTCTTCAAGGCTGTTAAAGTTTCTTCTGGAAAAGGGGAATAAGTTTATGTCTTCCTGACTAAGCTCTTCTAAGGTACATCTACCCAACATGATCCCAAGCTAAATGCAATACTGAAAGCAGTACAACCACATTAGCACATACTTCTGTATCAGTTAATTCATCCTGCTTTTCAGCCTTGGTGAAACTCTGATAATAAATGATAATATTACTTTCATTATCCAAAGTAGTTCATTCAGGGCTAGCTCAAGTACCTTACAAGGCACTGTCTGTCTTTCAGGTTCACCTCTCACACAATAGCTATAATTATGAATTGGTCCAAATTCTTTCTGGGTCCTGTATAGCAATGAACACAGTAGATGCTCTGAGTTGTGAGGCAGTTTCAATTCCTAATGAAGCTAATCACTAGTTATTTAAGTATAACTGCAAGCCAATTTAAACCTTAATAGAGAATATGATATAAACCTGGGCAGGAAATTCCATTCTGCAGGAAATTGTTGTGAATTTGGTTTTTCTCTCCTGCCCCTTCCAAAGCCCTTATATGAACATCATGCCTCCCTCTGGGCTCAGTACCTGCTGAGAAAAACCTATTCTGGTAGTTTTACCTTCTATCTATGCATCTATACTGAGGTCCACTTCCCAAATGATATAGCCATATGCCTTGAGAGTAAATATTGCCACGAGTAATGTGTGTAACAGAAGATTGAACCAGGGTGCAGTCTGCAAGAGTTGTGACAACGCTGCTAATTTGGACAACAACTCCCAGAAACCTCTGGAGAGGCAAAGGTGCAGAGGAAGAGGCAAGAGAAGGCTATCAGGCTGGAGAGGTTTATAGTTGCAATAAGAAGAGTTTTCAATCTCTGCCCATGGATGCCCATTAGCCCTACATTGGGAGTTCATAGTGGAGCTTGAGATACTGGTTTGGTCAGGATTGTGTGGACTGAGCTGGATTCAGAATAAGGGGGACAGCTGCAGGGTGCTGCTACTTGAGCACTCTAGGAACAAAGGCTTGATTGGGGACACTTCTTGAGGTGTGGGGGGAAATTTTGGTACTGAGAACATATTACCACACTTGTACTGCATATTACCACAGGTGTTGAAGTTCCTTTACCTTTTATCTGTTTCCTCCCTTAGGACCATTTGTTTGGACCCTGACACCAGAATAAAAAGTGGGGACTCCCCCCCATTTCTTGGGCCAGTTCCTGGGGCTGTGGGGTTGATACGATATTATGCCCATAAATCCCATCATCAACACGTGTTACCTGTTCAAATAATCACAAAGGAAGGTTACACATGAAAAGATTAACATACAAAATACTGAGATGAAATCCAGTGCTTGGATGATTTAGTCAGGAACAATCCTGCTTTGAGCAGAGGGTTGGACTAGACTAGATGACCTCCTTTCTGAGTCTCCTATTCTACAAGTTTATGAATAGAAGTCTCCTTATGATTGTATACACTTGGATGCTATATAGGAACTAATAGGTATTTGTATCTCCATATTGTGACATTGAAAGAGTAGGACAGAATTAGATGGAAGAAGTATATAGACCTCCCAATGAGAAATGGAATATCCCCATCACCGTCTGTCCTCACTATCCATCTGACTGTAAAGTGGACTTCAGTAGTAACAATATAACATAGGGCTATAAAAAAATGTGACAAAAAGGATCCATCATATTTGAACAAGACTTTATAAATGATCTCTAACTCTCATATGAGCCTAAGCAGCCAAATACCTTTCACTCTGCCCAAGGAAACAATGCCTATGTACTTGACTCCCCTCCAGAAAATCCTTTTATAAACTACAGCGTTCTTCAACAAGTTTCCAAGTAGTGAATTGTACAATCCTTGTCCAAATCAGGATGAAGATTCCCATTTACATATCTTTCAAAATATAAAATGGAACTATAAGAAAGCAAATGGATATATTCCTAGCTCATCATCAAATAATTTTCTAAGACAGAGCTTAAGGCAGCCACTATTGTAGGAAATATATTGTAATGGGATATCCATTTACTCAACACAGTCTTTATTTTTCCTGGGCACTCTTGCCTCATAGGAAACACCATAAACAAATCAGCAATCAGCAACAAGCAAAGACATAGTCAAACAGGGTAAATCACAACTGAGGGTCTTTTCTCAGACCCTGAGAGGCCACTCTGGCTCCGTGCTGCTTCCTCAGCACCACAGTGCTTCCTCAGTACTGTAGTCCTTCTCCCCCTCTCCCTCTGTCTCTTCCTCTCCCAACTTCCCTGGCTCACTGCTGCAGCCTCTAGTCTCACTGCCTTCTCTCTCTCCCTAGCTCCCTTTCCTGACAGGTTTTAACTTCTTCTGGGCCTGCTAATCATCTGTATCAGTTCTCTTAGGTAGGTCTGTAATCACTCACTTACTGCCTACAGCTGGGGCTCAAGCCCCTTGTCTGTGCAGCCTATTGTGTACAGTGACCATCACCTGATTGAATTCATTATCCGCCGTAGGGTGGAAAAGATAAGCAGTAAGGAGGAAATGCTTGACTTCCAAAAGGCTAACTTCAGCGTGTTCAGGAGACTAGTTAGCGAGGCACTGAAGAACAGGAGAATTGGTGAGACAGGAGTCCACAAAGGGTGGTCATTCCAAAAGGGAGCAATCCTACGGGTGCAGAAGGAGAAACATATAGGCTGTGGAAACAGGGGGTAGCTATCAAGGCAGATTATACCCACTTGGCCCGCACTTGCAGGGAAACAGTCAGAAAGGCCAAAGCTGAAACAGAACTTAGGCTGGCAACAAAAATTAAAGACAAAAAAGTCCTTCTTCAGGTATACAAGGAGCAAAAAGAAGGCACAGGGTAGCATAGGCCCCCTACAAGACAAATTCAATTAAGAAGGCTATCAACCCGTAGCCTTTCTATGCCATATTTACAAGCTTCTAGAATACCTGTTCCTACGGAAAAAAAACACACTCACAGTAGAAGAAACTGTGGTAAATGAGCAGGCAGGCTTTAGACCAAGTGTAAGAACCTGTAGGTAAGTGTTATCACTCAGATAGAAACTGGTTTTCAATAATGAGAAGACTGGGGTTGCATTTATTGACGTTACAGCAGCCCATTACATCCTATGGCACATCTTTATTTTAAAAAACATGTCCCCATTAGGTATTTAGGAGTGGGGATAATGCTTTGTGATAGACACTTATGAGACGTGTTTGGAAATACCTTAGATGGAGATTTCAAAGAAATTTACTCCTTCAGGGTTCAGTCAAGATAGCCTTGAGTCTGATTAATTTATTTATAAATGACAGATCAACTTCAGTTTCAAGAAGCTGCAAGTATGGACATAATATTTCCTTAGTGACAGAGGATAACGGCTTTAAGACAAACTGAAGAAAGCATTAGTGAGGCCATGAAGGCCTTACAGCAGTGGTTTTCAGTGGCACCTAGGGTCCTGCAAGACCCTTTCAGGGATGCTGCGATGGCAGAGCCACTGCTGTGGCCATGAACCACTGGAACTGCACTGAGCACATCCTGCAGAAGTGAGCTGGGAAGCGGCTGTGGCAGGAGCACCTGCTCTCACTGCAGCCCCTTCTAGTTCAACCCCACACTCCTGGGAACTGAAGCACACAAAGCAGGTGTAACTGTCTTGTGCGCTTCTGTTTCCTGGAGGAGCATGGAGGGTTGGACCAGGAAAGGGTGCAGAGGGTGGGTGTCCTTGCCACAGCTACTTTCTGATTTGGCTCTGCAGGAGTTGTCTAGTGGAGTTCTACTTGGCAGTGGTGATATTGGAGAATTCACTAATGTGCTAACAGAAAACATGGTACATTTATGCTTATATTAAAAAAAATCAGTTTTTATTATAGCAAGCCTTGTTCCCATTCCGGCCACATACAAACATTCAGTTCCTACTGGGATAGTCACTGCTTTCCCAATAGAAACCAGGAGTGTGCAGACATTCAGGAGATTCCTCTGAGAACAAAAATGGCTGCTTTTGGAGAAAAGTATCCTGGGAACTAACAGGGTTAAATGGCTCCTGAACTTCTGGCCTTTGGCTTCCCAGTTTGCTTTGCTCCTAGTCCCCAACATGGGTCCAGGGAGACAGTGTATCACTTTGGATGACCATTCAGACAGCTCCTTCACAATCTCCAAATTGTGCTGCAGGAAGGCAGAGCTTGCCACATAGTCTGAGTCAGCCAATTAGGACTACACCGTGGACTGCTCTCAGCTGGTGCCAGGGCAATGGGGGAGCCTGAAGGGCATACTGATGTATGTACAGTGGCCCCCTGGCTGTGCAGAAGCTTGACATAGAAACATCTGTTCAGAGGTCTCCAATTAAGTTTTTCTACCAGGAAAAAAAACAGAGAATTTTTTCCTGGGTCATTTGAACATGTGTATGTGGCCTTACACAGAGTTTACCTTCTTTAAAGAGTTAAAAAGCAATTATTTTCTGTAAATCTAAGATATGAAAAATGTGTTACATAAACGAGGGGAAATCTGGTGAATCTGAATTAATTTAATCCCATATTTTACCCTTATTCCACTCACTGTTCCATTCATATCAACAGATTTTCTCACAAAGCGAAACACAGAATATCAATTTATTTTAGTTTTCTGTGTTTCATTTCTTTCTCAGTTAATGTGGTTTAAATCAGGAATAACTCTCTTGCAACTAATTGAGAACTTCTTGGGTAAGCGACAGAAAAATAAAACTTTTTTTAAAACATGAGGGTGGACAGGAGCTGACAATTTCATGGTTCCTGTCTTGTGCTGTTATGGGAAAAGAAAAATATTAAGAGTTGGTAAATGCCTTATTGAATATGGAGCTACCTGGTAAGTTGAATCAGGACAGCAATGGTTCTCAGCTGAGGTATAACCAAATTCAGAAAGTTATGGAGGTTTCCTCTGACTCTCAAAAGACTGAGAACAATTGCTTTACAGTAATACTCTGAGGGCCCATCTACATGTTGCCCTACATCACCGTAGTAATGCATTATGTCGCCGTACAGCATGCTGTGGTGATGTAGCAATCACGTGATAGGCACATGTAATCGGCAGCTGCTTTGCCATAGCAGTGCACTCCCCCATTTTAGTGTGCTGCTACGGCAAAGTAGCAGTGAAATCTAACTGTGTGCCACACAGTGCAATACAGGCAGTTACTGTGCTGTGCTTTATCCAGGAGTCAAAAAAAACCTGTGGGAAAAAAATGGAGCAGCGCACACAAAGGCAGCACGCCCTTGCAGCAGAGAACACCTGACTGTGTGATATGTGGTGCTGCAGATGTGTTTGTGATGCCACATATTGCACAATCGCACTCATCTGGACGCACCCTTGGTGTGCAGCTAAAGCAACACTGCTGCATTCAGCACAGACCCTATGCTATTTTGTTGAAAAATATTATGCACAAGGGTGGTTGAATTCCTGCTGCCCTATGCTCACTGATGTTCAATTGCACCAAATGAGAATTATTTCAAGTTTTGGCCAACAACTATTAATTGACTTACTAGGCTTATCCAACACTGTCACCTAACATCAGACAACAAACTGCTACAAATCAATTAATAAAGGCTAGAGACAGACATTCAAAAAGCCTGAGCCTGAATTGATTCAATCTTTGTAGGTTAGTTTAACCTGGCTAGGTTAAATCAGGTTTGTAGACATCCCAGAAATACAGGCACATGCCTGCAGTGTCTCAGGCTAGAAGCTACTTACCAGCACAGAGTCCGGGTCCAGCACCCTGTGGTGGTAAGCAGGGACTACCCGAATCTCCAAATTTCTTCAAAGCTATCCAGTTCTTTTCTGAATCAATTCGGAGACCTTTGAATCAATTTGGACCTTTTTACTGGTATCCCTATTCAATACAGATTTGGAGATTTGGCCACTGAATCGGACCAAATCTCCTCCGAATTGAATCAGCACCTGAAGCTTTGCTATTACTCATGCCTTCATTATACTGGTTCCCTGATGAGCCAGAATTGGAAGTGGACTTGTTGGAAAGCATCCTGTAAGAAAGCTGGGAAGCAAGGGTCGGGGCTTTTCTCTGGTACAACAAAGAAGTAGTTCCCTTTCTGCCGTGCGTTGTCTGAAATAAATGGAAAGCTATCAGCAGACCCCAGAACTGTTTAAGTATCAACAGTGGTGGAGTTGATGGTAGCCCTCCAGTTACACAGAACATTCCCTGCATCTCGGTCTTCTTCCTATGTGTCTACACAAAGGGAAAATGGTCTGGCTAGTATCTGTGACTGCTGCCATCAAACTAGCTGAAACTGTCAGGAGAAATGAATCCTTTGGTTTTATACAAATAATAATAGGCACATAAAGGCTCCTCTCAGTCTAGTTAATATTAGAAAATATCAGAACCCTTAATATTAGAACACTTAAAAATGTGGTACAGGCATACTTTAACTGGCAGTGGGAAAAGTCAGCTGATTAGTCTGAACTTATACTGATTAGAACAGAATTTGGCACGCTGGATCATATTCCGGTTTTGAGGCTGCTTTATAGCCTACACATTTTACACCCACACTTCTGAAGTAGAAGATATGAAATAGAGAGAAAATAAAACTTTGCCTACTCATAAGAAGCATATATAACTTATATAACTTATAAGACGACTATATAACCTAGTAAGTTTTAAGCTTTTAATAGTGATATCTAAGAATTAAGGATTTTGTAACTCAGATATAGCTTGAAAATTAACAGCAATAAACAAACAAACAAAAAAGAATGATGGGAACCAGAAATATGGAAAGAACTGAATATAAATGTGGATGTAAATATAATTATCTTAAATGTTTGCTTTCTATGACAGATCACTTGCAGGGAGGAACTGAAGCAGAATGGCTGACTACTGTTTTTAATGTGATAAATGAGCTCTTATAACTTGAGAAGGAAAAAAAATATTCACCAGAGAAAGGGAAGAAATCATCATGGTTAATATTTTGGGACCTTATTTTTGGCCACGTATTATTTTTTAGGTCAATAGAAGATGGAGTGTAGTTTATCATGTCTTTAAGATTTGTTCATTTACAGTGCAATGAGAAATAAACAAAACGCATAAAGTGAAAAACAGTACTTGATGTTATTATAATCCTTTTATTTTTTTAATTCTACCTGGGATACTTAGCATTATAGGCTTTTTTTACTCTGCCAACCACAGGCCAGCATTTTGTTCAGTCCATTTTTAAAATTCACAGCTAATTAGATTACAACAGTGCTTTGCTTTTTTGTTTAAACTATAAAGCTAGTAAGATACCTGACTTCAACCTTAAGAAAAACAAGTTTGGTATATCAGTTTCTGGTATCCCACTAAGTGCTGTTTTAGACCACTGCTGATTATATTTTACCTCTGTGGTCCTTTTTTTAACTGAAAAATTTCCTATGAACACTGTACAACATAAGAGATAGGAAAAAAACAGTGAGAGGGAGAAAATCATCCATATTACCAGCAAAAGATTGAAAAATGTAAGTATGATTCTAGATATGCTTGTAACATCAGAGAATCATCAAAACTACAGACAGAAGGGACCTTGAGAGGCAATCTAGTCCACTCTATCATGGGTCAATCAAGAACATCAGTAATATCTATCTTTGCTTAGCAAAGATATATGGCCAAAATATCCAGGTAATTCTGTTCTAACAAGTGGCCATTCATGTGATTCTCACCTGTACAGTATAAAATCTGAAGGAAGTCTAGAACTTAACTTGTAACCCATTGCACCATTAGTATTCTTGGGTTCAGTAGGCATGTTGTTTTAATAACTGATTTTAAAAAGGTGAATGTTTGACTGTAAGCAGAAATTAACCAACATACCAGCATCAAGAAATGTTGCAGTGTGAGTAGACTTTGGCAAGTTCTGAAGTGGTCTCTCCTCACTAAATGTGTTACTGATAACAGCAGTCAAGACATTTGCATTTACTGATACTTACTATGGCATTTAACAAATTTATACTGAGAAGCCAAGATAGATGATTGACAAGAATTAGAATTACAAGTGGTGGGCATAAGAGAACATAGAACATGGAATCAAAATGAACCAAGATCCTTTGCAGCCTGGAGGAGAAAAATCATCTCAGGCAGAAAAATAAACCTGTCTCTCTCATCTTTGTTACTAGAATACTGATGACAATACTATGTAACAGGCAATTTAAGAGGCACTTACCTTCTGAGTGTCCTATATTGGGCTCTGCCTGAACACTTGAGGGAGATTGTCCCAACAGGGATGCCATACTTATAGTTCAGTATTATCCCCAGCAAGGGAATACAAGATTGTCTGAGCAGGGACACCATATTTGTAGTAGTATGAGCCTCAGCAAGGGGATGCCCGGGAGAATTCCAGCCCAGGGATTGGTCGGGCGGCTCCCCTTAAAACTGGAGTGTCTCCCTGGGGTGGAGAGAGAGAGGAGTGTGCTGTGTGAGAAGGGCTGAGAAGAGCCTGCAGCATGTTTCCACCCTGTGGTTGCCAGCTGGACCCCTCGTGGGTGGGCCAGAGGATCACCTGAAGAATCAAGGAAAAGAGAGTACATCCCTAGAATGAGCAAATTAAGTTCATGAGTAGGCTGAACAAATTCCTTAGGGTGAGGACGCAGGCCCAGGAAGCCCCTAGAGATTGGGAAGGCGATTCCCCACTGGGTTTGGAGACTTGGGGGTTGGTAAGAGTGATAAACCCCCTGTATGAATGTTTGGGGAAAGGGGAAACACCCTTCTCAACAACACAGTGGCTGAAAGGGATCTTGGAGTCACTGCTGACTCCAGGATGAACATGAGCCACCAATGCGAGGAAGCAGTCAGTAAGTCTAACCACACCTTGTCATGCATGTACAGATTTATCACAAGCAGGTCCAGGGAGGTGATCCTTCCCCTCTATGCAACACTGGTCAGACCGCAGTTGGAGTACTGTGTACAGTTCTTAGTGCCACACTTCAAGAGGGATGTGGCTAACCTGGAGAGGGTCCAGAGGAGGGCCACTCACATGATCAGGGGGCAGCAGGCCAGGCCCTATGAAGATAGACTAAAGGGCCTGAAACTATTCAGCCTTCACAAGAGAAGACTGAGAGGAGATTTGGTGACCATCTATAAACTCACCTGGGGGGGAACAAGTAGAAAATAAGTGAGGCTCTGTTCTCCTGGGCACCACCTGGGATAACAAGAAATAACAGCTACAAATTGATTGAGAGCAGGTTCAGGCTTGATATCAGAAGGCATTACTTTACAGTTAGCGCTACCAAGCTCTGGAATGGGCTCCCAAGGAAGGTGGTGTCTCCCCTACTTTGGGGATCTTCAAGAGGAGGTTGGATAGATATCTGGCTGGGGGATTATGATCCCAGCACTCATTCCTGCCCAAGGCAGGGGGTTGGACTTGATGATCTGTTCAGGTCCCTTCTGACCCTAGAAACTATGAAACTATGATGGGGCAGTCCCTCACTCCTCCCATCACATGCTTGTGGGTTCCAGCTGCCTCAGGCTATCCCACACGGGCCCAGGTGTCTCGCAGTTTGCAAAGGCTGTTTCCACTCCACACCCCTGCAAAAAACACAAATTCTCCCCCACACACCTCCATGCCTGGGTACGGCCTTGCCAAGCCCACAGAGCTATTTACATAGTTAAACACACAGAGGGAGAGCAAGCTGCTACTGGCAGACCAGGCAGCACCTCTGAGTTCAATTTCCATTAAGGCAGTCAGGCACACTGAGGTTCCCCCTCAGGTCACGCCTCTCTGGGTCTCAACCCACACAGGCATCCTGGAGACTTTTCCCTAGCTGGCATCTCTGTCTGCCAAGCTGCCCAGTCCTGCCACAGCCCTTTCCCCAACCAATCACACATGGGGTTTATCACTTTTACCAAACCCCAAGACTCCAAACCCAGTGAGGAATCACCATTCTGCTCTCTAGGCACTTCCTGGGGCTCCATACCCACCCTAAGGAATTTGTTCAGCCTACTCATGAACGTCATTTGCTCATTCTAGGGGTCCGCTCTCTTTTGCTTGATTCTTTAGGTGCTCCGCTGGCCTCTGACCCACCCATGAGGGATCCAGCAGGCAACCATGGGGTGGCAGCATGCTGCAGGCTCTTCTCAGCCCTTCTCACACAGTGCGTGCCTCTCTCTCTCCACCCCGGGGGCAGGGAGACACTCCAGTTTTAAGGGGAGCCACCCAACCTCCATTCATTGGGCAATAGTTGGAGTGTCTGGCTATTAGCTGTATATAATTAATTAGGGGATTAATACAATAAGTATATAATATAGTGCCTAAGTTATTAGCTTTGTATTAATTGATTAAAGCATTCTTTATGTATAAATAGTTATCAACTGTTATTCTTGTGTAAACTCATCCTTGTACTTTGTAATAGAAAATTTCAAACTTTTGATATTATTTGCTGTTTGTTGGCATATAGCAATTGTTTCCTGTATATAATTAAATTCTGTAAATAGTTATTTATGAGCCTGCAAGGTCTTTCCATTGTAAAGGGAGCCTTTTCTCTCAGGGAGTCTCTGGCCACTCCCAGGTCAGCTGAGCAAAGGTAGAGCTACCTGGCATTTGAGGTCGCAAACAATTGGACATGGCCCGTTTTAGCACCATGTGCCAAGGCTTACAACTAAAACACCAGATTCCAAAAATGTAAAATTCTGTAGTCATAAATGGATCACATTAATAGTAGAGAGATATGGCAGAATATATAAAATACATATTGCCTGAGGCAGTCTTAGTGTGAGTGAACTTCACTGATTTAAATGGAGATTTAGTTTTATTTGATGTAAGTGAATTTGAGCCCAAATGTGTCACTACAGAGAAGATATAGCAGGACACAAAAAGGCTGATAATCATCAGAAGTTTGTTAAAAATTTCTCTTACTCAGATGTAACTATGTAAGGGATAGTAGTCATAGATTCACAGATTCATAGATGTAAGGTTGGAAGGGACCTAAGTAGATCTTCAAGTCCAACCCCCTGCCTGGGCAGGAGAGAATATTGGGCTCATATGACCCCAGCTGGGTAATTATCAAGCCTCCTCTTAAAGACCCCCAAAGTAGGAGCCAGCACCACTTCCTTTGGAAGTTGGTTCCAGTTCCTAGCCGCCTTGACTGTGAAGTAGTGCTTTCTAATGTCCAGCCTGAACCTACTGTCAAACAACTTATGGCCATTATTCCTTGTTACTCCAGGAGGTGCTCAGGGTAACAGGGTCTCTCCCATTCCCCCCTGGTCAGTTTATAGATGGCCACCAGGTCCCCTCTCAGCCTTCTCTTGTGAAGTCTGAACAAGTTCAGGTCCTGTGGCCTCTCCTCATAGGGTCTGCCCTGCTGTCCCCTAATCATACGAGTGGCCCTCCTCTGGACCCTCTCGATGCTGACCACATCCCTCCTAAAGTACAGCACCCAGAACTGGACACAGTACTTCAACTGTGGCCTGACCAGTGTCACATAGAAGGGGAGGATCACCTCCTTGGCCCTGCTTGTGATGCATCTGTGGATGCATGACAAGGTGCGGTTAGCCTTACTTACTATGCCCTCACATTGGCAGCCCATGTTCATTTTGGAATTGGTAATGACTCCAAGATCTCTTTCTGCCACTGTGCTTTTGAGAAGGGAGTTCCCCAGCCTATAGGTATGCTGCTGTTTTTTACTGCCCAAGTGCAGTACCCTGCACTTGTCAGTATTGAATCCCATCCT
>NW_017729024.1:70945812-70948875 GCF_001723915.1 Gavialis gangeticus | reverse complement strand
TCTTATTCACCCACCCCTGTAACCTGTCCAGGTGCAGCTGTATCCTGTCCCTCCCTTCTAGCATGCCCATATCACCCCAAATCTTGGTGTTGTCAGTGAACTTAAACAGGGTGCTTTTCACCCCCTCATCCAAGTAGCTAATATAGAAATTGAACAGTGCGGGCCAGAGGACTAAGCCCTGGGGAACTCCACTTCCCACATCCCTCCAGGCTGAATATGACCCATCCACCACCACTCTGTGTGTGCAGCCCCTCAGCCAATTAAGATGTTCAAGGTGAGAAAGGAAGAGTGAAATTACAGTACTTACAAGTGTTCAACATAATATGCAGGAAACCTGGGATCTTTTCCAATAACTCTAAGAAACAAAGTATTTAAAATTCAGAGTATTCATGGCATACTAGTTAAATAGATAATAAGTTAAATAATGTAATTAAGGTGTATATAATCAAACTATTACATTGACTATTTTATGTTACTATGATCACATTATTAAGGTGTTTCATACACAATGAACAATTTAAGGTAAAATAATTGGATCCTTCACGTGTTTAATATTGAATTTGCTTTATATATATTTTTGAGGGCTGAAATATCTGGAATAAAAATATTTTATGCATATATTGCAAAATTATTTAATACCAATTCTCTCACTACTGTCAATATATACAGGTGTGATGACAGATGAAAAATGTCTTTGTTCCTGATACTTTTTAGATCAGGCCTATTAGCACTGTATTTTAATGTATTACAAAATTAAAATTCTGACTGACTGGCACAGTATTTTGTGAGATGAGGATGGAGAAAATGGTGAAGTGGTCCCTACTACTCTTATATGATCTAACGCTAAAAGGCATAAACATCTCTCTGATTGCATTCTTGGGTAGAAGTCACAAAAAAGCATTTTACTGGAAATGGTACAGACATTGATAGTGATTGCCATGAAACTAGACAATGTTAACCTATGTTGAAAGGTGCTTTTTGTTTCAACTTTATTGAGGATAAAACAAAAATAAACCCTAAACAAAGAGAGTTTCTATGGAATTCTAGCAGGGAACTAAGGTGCCTGCTACTGTGAGAGCAGAGATAGGAACCCAGGTGCTGGGACAACTGCTTAATGAGGGAAGGGGCTGCACCTGCACCTGGCCTGCTGACCGGAAGTGGCAGGGCCGGGCTCCTATATAAATCCCAGGCCTGAGGCTGGAGGAGGGGGGGCAGTTGCCTGCCAGCAGCCAAGGGAGAAGAAGCTCTCCCAGAGTCAGCAGGGAGGAGAGGCCTGACTGCAGGTACAGCCCCGAGACTGGTAAAGGATGGAGCACCCCAGGGGTGGCTGAAATAATGTTATAGTTGGGCATCTAGAGTTTATGTTATAGCCCAGGGTCTTGTGTTTTGGTTGCTGTTTTTCACTGGAGGTTTGGGTGAGGCTATTAGGGTTTGGAGGAGGCCTCATAGGGGACCCATGGCAGTGTGGAGACCCCAGCCCAGAGAGGGGACAGCAAGAAGCCCCAGAGAGGAGGTAGCAAGAAGCCCCAGAGAGGGGACAGTGATTGACAAGCACCAGAGAAGGCACAGTGCAAGACAGGGCTGCGGAAAGCCTGAGCGCCCAGCGAGGCGCAGTGCGAGACAAGGCTATGGAGAGCCTGAGCGCCAGTGAGGCGCAGTGCAAGACAAGGCTATGCAGAACCCAAGAACCAGTGAGGCACAGAGTGAGACAAGGCTACAGAGAGCCCAAGCACCAGAGAAGGCGCAGTATGATATAAAGCTGCAGAGAGACTGAATGCCAGAGAAGGCACAGAGCGAGACAGGGCTGTGGAGACCCCGAGCACCAGTGAGGCACAGAGCAAGACAGGGCTGCAGAGATCCCGAGTACCAGTGAGACATAGTGGGGGACTGAACAATGTCATTTCCATCTGCAAGGCTTGGGGTGTGGTAAAGGGATGGTTGGAGCCACGCATAGCCCATAAGGCTATGGTGCACCGCAGCACCCATTACAGAATGGGGCCAGTGTACAGCAGGAAACCGTGGCCAAGAGGACGGAAAGGCAGCCTCCCTATTATACATGAACATCAAAGACGTGGCAGGCGAGACTTGAGGGGGCTTTTAGACTAACTTGGCACGGTAAAGGGGGAGTTAGGGGAGAGCACGGCGACCCCTAGTACTCCTGTTACAGGAATCAATAATAATGTGTACCTGATTTGCTGTTGAGTGATTCAAGTTGATATTTTTTCCTTCATAATGTATACAATTTTTTTTCAGACAGGATTCTTTGGGTAGACATGATATCTTTTATTAGACTGTTGCCCTGTGGGGTCAGGCCAACTCTCAGGATCTCAATAGTATGCTGTTAGACAGGAGGGTGTGACACAATTAAACATATACAAACACACAAATCAATTAGCTGCATACTCACACACACTACCAGCTCAGGCACATACACATCCCAACCAGCCTAGGCACATGCTTACCTATCACCATTTCAAGCACACACACTATACACCCCAAAAGTTAGACACAGATCACTAATTCGTATATCATGCACACAATGACATATATATGTATATATGTGTGTGCGTATATATACACACACACACACACATTCACCAGTTCACACACATACAACCCACCTACACATACTCACAGGTAAGTTCCTAACTTGGATGGGACAGTGTGTGTGTGTGCGCTTGGGGTACTTGGGGGAAGGTTCAGGTGAGAAAGAGAGAGTTAAAGTGTAAGGAGTGAAAGTTCCTAGAGCTGGGATTAGAACCAGTGGACTACAGCAAAGCTGGCTGAGGAGCTGAGGCTTGGGTTTACTTAAGGTAGGCTGGGGTTGGAAACTGAGGCAGACAGCTGAGATATTGCGGGGCGGGGGCAGATAAGTGGTGGCAAGGAGGAGACAGCCAGGAAAGAAACCGAGGAAGTTGCTCAGGGGAAAAGGAAAAGGCAGTGGGGATAAGACAGTGGCAAAGAAACAGGGGTGTTGGAGGCAGAGAGGAGCTCAGGACAGGTGTTGGAGGTGGCAGTGAGCCAGAAGCAGGAGAGGGAGGAATGAGACAGAAGTTAGAGGCG
>NW_017729024.1:70925782-70945607 GCF_001723915.1 Gavialis gangeticus | reverse complement strand
GTTGGAGGTGGCAGTGAGCCAGAAGCAGGAGAGGGAGGAATGAGACAGAAGTGAGAGGGGCAAAGAGCAGAGATTGAAGCAAGGCCAAACCATAGTAAAACAAAACCCAACTTTGGGGTCCAAATAACAGTTTTATTAAACAGACAACACACCATACAGCCCCATGAAGTTATTAGTTCATACACACAAACACACACACACACACACACACACAAGCACTCACAATGGCAGCAGGAGAAAGACACTCAGTGGAAGGGCTGGATTCCACGTAGGGAAGAGAAGCAGAGTCCAAGTCCTTGGTTGAAGAGGGGGTGGGAGGGTGATAGCTACCTGTCCAGGCTGGAAAGGGGTCCTTGTCCAGTAGGTGTTGTCCAGAGGGGAGTGACTGGAAGGGCCTCTGGGTGGATAGGTGGCATGATGTTGGTTCAGATGGAAAGGGCATCCCAAGGAGTCAGTCTTCACTACCCCTTTTATGGGGTAGACTACTTCTAATCTCCTATGGGGAGAGCCTGTCCAGACAAGGTTAGTCCTGTTCCTCTCTCATTCTGTAAGTGTGATCTATATTCTTTGTTCCTGGTTGTAGAATTTTATATTTGTTTGTATGAAATGTTTTAAGTGATTGTAGCTTGCAGAGTGATCCTGCTGGGTTTGTAAGGCTGTCTTTCTCCATCATTATTTCCCATTTCACCAATTTGTTTTTCATCTGTAAATATTACTGAAAATGGCTTTATATTTTCTTCTATATAATTGATAAAGGTATTATTAGCATTTTATTAAGTGGCAGTGCATGAGACCCTATAAGAACCCCCTCCCCTCCAGAGGATGATGAGTGTCCATTTACAATTATTTCTTAAGATCTATCATTTAGCTAGTTTTTAATTAATTTAATATGGGTCACTGATTTTGCATACAGCTATAGTATTATTGGCAAAAAAAGAAAGAAAAGCTCAGTTTGTTTGACAAGACCTAGTATTATTTTGACTGGAATTAATTATGTTACTGGATTTCTTTTTAATTCTTCACTGATTGCATCAGCCTTTTTAGGGTTTTGTTCAGGATTCATGTCAGGCTAACTGGCCTAGAGTTCCCTGGGTCATTCCTTTACCATTTAAAAATATAGTATTGATTAGCATTTTCCCAGTCCTCTACAGATTCACCAGATTTGTGAAAAATCAGCACTAATAGTTTAGAGATCTCATATTCTGATCATTTTAATAATTTGATGCTAGTTATTCTTGCTGATTTGTTTTTAATTTATTTTTTCTGATTACAATAATTTCTGTTATTGACATAATAGTATTTACTTATCTCTGTAAGATATTAATATATAACCCAATTATTTCCACATATATAGTAATAATAAATATTTGTTGACAATTATGACAGACATCATGACTGAAAATTATAACCATCTTTATTTTGTACAGACTCTATAACAGGGCTGGGCAAAATGCGGCCTGTGGGCCGAATGCGGCCCACCAGGCCATTCTATGGCAGGGCCCCCCATGGAGCCCCTAAAAAATTTAGAAAATGAATATTTATCTTCCCCTGTGTCCCAGGAGAAGGAGTCCTGAAAAAAAGAAACACTTACCTCCCTCAGGGAAGTGCGAGCCGCGCCAAGGAAAACCACCGGTGCGTTTCATCAGTCACTTTTATTGCCGGCTGGCAGCAGTGCCAGCAGATGATGTCATAAGAAACTGCCACCTGGTGGATTTAAAAGACAGTGGTGGGGAAATGGCAGCAGAGATGACTGGGATGCTGAGGAGTGAAGAGGTTCTCAGAATTCTTAGAAAAGCCTACACCCAGACTCTTTCATTATTTTTTTCTCTTCATTTTTTTTTCCTTTTTATTCTTGACCTATCCTATCTTGGAGGGTGCAGGGGGGGTCCCCCCTCCCCGAAAGACCCTTCATGGGTCTAGGGCCACGCAGAGAGACCGAGACCAGTTTGATCAAGAGCCTCAGAGGACAGGCAAGAGCAAAAGCAGAGATAATTGTATGCCCCGCAATCATCAGGAGTAGCAGAGCCAAGAAGTGGGCCAAAGAATCATCATTCAGTAGCCTGGAAGGTTGGTGCTTGGTTGGGGTGTAGGAGAGGTGGAGCCCTAAGAACACCTTCGGTGAGGGATACCAGGAGTAGCGAGGAACCCCAGGATAAACTCCACTCCAGAAACATATAAAGTCAATGCATGGCAGATGACAGTCAGGGCTCCCCTCAGGGTGAAGCGTTAGCCGACACCTAAGTTCTGGGAACACACTCCTCAGATGGAGCTGGGAGAACGCTCAAAGTCTGCCTGTGATCACCTATTTGAAGTCTAACGGAGGCACCCTGGCTGCCTGTCATGTGGCCCTCGATGGCTTGCCAAAACTCAGTAAGCAGCCCTTCACCCGAAATAATTGCCCACCCCTGCTTATAACATTGTAAGAATTTTGTTTGCTTCTGATACACTTAAATGATTTTTTCTGATTGTGCTTTTCACCAACTTCATTAGCATTTCTGAATTTTCTAATGACCAGCTTCGTCTTATTGCTATCAACGTGCCCATTTGTTCAGTTGTTACGTATTTGTTTTATGTTTATTGCTACTTTTGTATCCAGAATGTTTCCAAGCATTTCTGGTGGAAGCTCCCATGCTTCTGCTCAGATCATATAAAAAAAACCAAAATAAAACAAAAGCAAACACACACAAAAAAACTATAATTGTAAAGTTTGTCTCCCCACAATTTTGTGTCATATTTTTAGTTAATTATTTATGAAAACATTGGGATTGTAGCTGAAAGTGTTTAAATTGAAGAACTGACTGATAGGTCATGGGTTTTCTCCATGCCCGTGACATTGAGTTGTATCATTTTTTTCTGTATATGTAATGTAAGCAGCTATCATGAGGAATAAATGAAGAACAAAACCAAATAAGTTAGCACCCATGTCAGGAAGAAAGACCATTCAAGAGAGGTTTTAATATAATTAATGGGATAAAATTCAGCTTGAAAAAAAGAGTGAAAGTAACCTTTATGCTATGTGCATTCAAAATTTTAAATTAGTGTTCTAAGCTTTCCTTAGATAGTAATCAGTTTTAGCATCAAAGGTGCTATTTTGCCCTCTGGTGAACTGGTCCCTCCATGATTAGAGACATCAAAATCAGTGCTGAACTCTTTAGCACATCTCTAAATTATATGCAATTTATTTAGCAGTTACAGTGTAATTACTGTATCTTAATTTAAGCTATCGAGTTCCACATGTAGGATTTATAATTGCAAGATCAATTTGTAGCTATCTGATATCACTAGTATGATCAGTGCATTTAGAATATTAAGATATTATTTTAAAGTGACCATAGAAAGGAGTCTCACATAAGAGACCATTTAATTTACAGTGGAAACAATGCCGTGCTATGGCAACCCTTTGAATACAGTCAATACAAAAGACTAGAAAAGAGACACCCTCATTATCAGCAAAACTAATGCAGAAGAGAAAAATCACATTATTTGCTCATTTTTCACTATAACGGTATTATTATTTTGTAATAAAACAAAAGAAAGGGAGACTTTTTTTGCAGAAAAAAATTTCATCTGGAAAATTATGAACTTTTTATTACAGCATAAAATTTGCTAGTTACCCACCATGCAAGATCACTCAAGAACATCGGGAAAAACTCAGATCTAAGCCTTTCTTTGTGAAGAGTGCTGCTATCGCAGGAATCCTTCAGAAAAGTAAGTCTTTACAACCTCTGTAGCTTCTTTAGGCTTTGTCACTGTGAAAACTAGATTTTTGTTGTTGTTCATTTTCTGTTAATGAACTGACCTTTAGGGCAGATAATGAGCTTTACAGGGACCACTTATTAATCTATGCATTTGTCCACACCCATTGCCAAGGGAGTTCTGTCCCTGTTAGAAAAATGAGAATATAAAATCAGAGTAGCCTGTGTAGACTCATTAGCTAGGATTGTGGCTTTCCCTTCCAAAGTGGGCACTGAAGTCTGCTACTTACATGAGCTGGTCAATTGATAGCAGTCATTAAAGGGGAAGTACAGAGGCCAAAATAAACTGAGTCAGAGAACAGAAGGAAAGAAACTGGAGGGGGAGAGAAAGAGAGAGGAGGACAAAAAAGGAAGAAATAACCAGACAAACAGAAGCTGAGGAAAATGTTTCAGTCCCAGAGAATGAATGATCTATGTGAAGGTGTAAGTACAGCTCCCTTTACTGGACGAGTACAGCAAAACTTACACAAACATATGGCCCCCACTTCAGAATGCCCTTCTGGAGCTCCTGTTGCAGATGGCCTACACAGTAGCCTCTCCATAGGTTTTTGCACAAGAGCCAAAATCAGGGCAGAAAATTTCCACTGTGCACTTTCCCTCTGCCAATAGCTTTGCTGTCATAAGTCCATCCCAGGTGCACATGGAAGCCAGAATTTGGCTTTGGTTCCATAAATATTATTAAAAAATGCTTTTATATTAACATTTTTGAAAAATGCAAGTGGTAATAAAGAGAAACTACTTTGGCAATAATTTCTCCTGGTAGGGCTTGAGGCTATGGCCATTATTTTGATTAATAGGACAATGTTGAATTTTCTTGCTACTTGGTCCTTTCCTGGAAAAAAAAAACATATATAAATGAAGTAACTTTTAACTGCTTTGGAACCAAAAAGTGAATACAGGAATTCAGTAGCATTTGTTGAACATTAAGATAAATACTGGTTCATCAGAAAGCTTTTTCTGGATCAGAAAAATGGACAAAACATAAAAGTGTTTGTATACCTAGTATACCTTATACCTAGCATGGCAGGTATAAGACCTCTGAATTCAGTCATGGGGGAGAAGGAAGACAAAAGTGAAACACTGAATTGAACAATATTAAGATTTATAGTGGGAACACTTACGGAAAACTCCAAACTCTCAAACTGAGTAGAAAAATGCACAGCAGAGTGTGTCATCCTTAAAAAGTGACCTAAAATTCTCCCAAATAGAAAGAATGTGAAGAAAAACTAAGTGTGTGTGTGTGTGTGTGTGTGTGTGTTGGTGTGGTGGCGTGTGGGATGGGTGGGGGGAGGAAGAGATGTTTTGGAAACATATGGCGAGTAAACCTCTCACTCTGCATCATGTCCCATTACTTCATTTTGCAATCAACATATTGTACATAAAGGACAATACAAAACTCTCCGGAGCAGGAGAAAGGAAACATAGAGCTGCAATTCCCAGCGTCTTACAGAACTTACTCTTTTCTAATAGACATAAAAGACTCAGAAAATATTGATATCCACATCATCACTTAGACTTCTAGCCTAATCTCCCTCATAGTTACACTGGATGTTTAAAAAGCATTCCAAATGCGAACTGAATGCAGATGAATAAGTAACAGTTCCAGCATCTGTAAACAACTTGAAACAATAGCTGTAAATAATATATGAACTACATTTTATATATCAGTGGTTTGTTCACTTTGAAAAAACAAGGATGTTAATTATGTCTCTGTTGATCAGTTTTATCTGGAATATCTACTCTCAGTTCACCTCATCTTGTATATCTGTTCAGGCATGGAAAGCCTGCAATATTGCTATACCTATCCAAAGAAACCTTTTTTCCCCCTCTCAGAAAACTTAGATTATGTAGCTATGGATAGCCAATACCCATGAACGCCGTGTGCCCTCGGTGGATGCAGAGTCACAGCAAGCTCCCGGAGGCATCTGTGGCGCTGTCGGCGGTGGGAGCATGGTGGAGGCAAGTGGGGAGCTGCTGCAGACAGCCGCAGCACTGTCAATGGCAGAGGGGGGGCGTGGGAAGCACCAGCCAGTGGTTGGCGACCACCCACAGATGCTGCTGGCAGCATTGGTGGTGGCCAGCGGTGATCACAGACTGCCCGGAAATGCCACCAGCAGTGTCAGTGGCAAGGGAGGAGGGTGGCAACTGCCTTTTCACAGGTGGTGCACTGCCATGCTCAGGGGAGGCATGTGGACCTTCATGTACCCCCTACATGTCGACAATGCCAATTATAATTATAATTCACCAAATTATAATTAGAGTGACAGATTAACATTTACTAGCATTAAAAAAATATGAGGACGCAACCTCCATTTTAAAAATGTATCTAGGCTGCAGTAGAAGTTCCAGCGCATGAAGTGTCATAATGCAGGCCTCTTGATCCAGAATTCAGGTCAAGCTGGCTGCAGATAAAATGTGGGCCTTGATTACAGCAAGCATTGTGTACAATTCAAATACCTCTCTTATATGCTTATGACTAGCATTTGTGCTGAGGAAAAATGTTAAGTGGTGTTTGTATCCTTGACACAATATGAAATAAGATTAGGATAAGCTTCTGTGTGTGTAAGTATAACAAGAACATTAAAATTAAACAGCATTGTTTACAACTGGAGATGCAATAAGCGACCTGCATATTGAAGTCTGCTATTAGTTTAACTTTGGTAACACAAAGAGGCATTCATTCCATAATTCTGGCATGTTAAACCTATTTAAAAGTCTTTCTCTTCTCTCTTCCTTTGGTATTTCTAAGACACCTGTCACCTTGAATCTAATCCCTTAATTTAGACCAATGGAATTTAAGTAAATGAACTCTTATTCATCCAATTTCATTACATTTATGCCCTAGTTACTACATGCACTACTGCCCTCTGCCAGTTAGAGTAAAAAAAGAGACATTAAAATAGTACTGGTTGTTATAATTCCCACCATTTTTGATATTCAAGGTTATCTAAAAAGTGTTCCATGTATTCAAAAAATGGTAAATAAAAAAACCACACATCAACTCCCCCCCATCCTCCGAAGAAGTCTGAATATGTGGGGAAACCTGGTCATACACAAACCAATCGTCATTATATTTTTACTTTCAGTGGGACAGGAATTTTTACCTTTAAGATATTTTGAATATATAAATATATAAGGAGACATATAGTTTATAAACTAGGGAGAGTGAAATCCTCATTCCTGATTTGGCCCCTTATTGTCATGTAAGGGAGCTAGAGTGTTTCAAAGAAACGCTTAAATACCTGCTTCTGGCTAAAAGATCATTACTGTGGTGCAAGCACTGTGGAGACATCCATGTTGGTCTTACAAGAACCTGCTCACAAGCTTCAACATGAATGCCACAATGGGTTCAGTAAAGTATGTTTGGAGCAAGGCTGCATCTTACAAGGCTACAAATATTCTGGACCCTATTGTGATTCATACAGCAACCACTGGAGGCTGCTGTTAGGCTCACAAATTTGCCTAAATTATGACAGAGGCCACTCCAACCTTTGGGACATCAAAGGCTAGGAAAGGCACAAAAGTAGCATGCTGTAGCATGGCCTTCTCCTACACATGGCACAGAACACAGAAGGTATTTTTTTCCTCCTTCCTTTGTGCAGAAAACTTTGTTTGTAAATGGAAGGTATACCCCTTTCTCAGCTGCTGTTCCTGGCAGGCATCAGGAGGAGTGTTAACTATTTTCTTCTTCTAATTGTGAAAACAGATAGCTGAACCATGCAGTCCAGGTGTCTATTGCTGTCTTTAATTTTTCTAGTGTTCTCAGGCTTCCCATGCCCATTCAGTTTTAAATCTGAAGGTTCTTGACTTGTGAATGCTTAATCGTGCAAACTTAATGCTTCAGCAAGATTGGTTTTAGACATATTTTATTTGTACAGCTGGTCAAAGCATTAGTATTATGCTCACAGTAATATTTGTTGCTAATGTAGCCTCCTTTTTGATTAGTTCCTGGCCCTTAATCTCTAGATTAATTGAAGCATGCTTAACGGATTTTTCTTGTTTAACTTGATTGTTGATAAATGAGTACCACCACCTTAAATTACAGTACCTGATTTCCTGCATTGCTTAGCATTTGTTTTACTTACTGCATCTTACATATTCCAGATGCCATGATGATGATGAGCAACCTATAATCATTGAAATGATATATGATATAAGATATGAGATATTTCACATAGGATGGTACTAAAAATTAGACTATAAAACATACTAGCCAAGTTTTAATTGGAATTGACATTAAATCATGTATAGAAAAGAAGTAGGATATTACAAAACTTTGACAGGAGAGGAAGAGAAGTAATTTAATATTTCACCTCTCCATTTAAATTCATTTTGCCAAGTGCTGCAAATTCGCAAAGCACTTGGCGCACCTGAGCATAAATGCTCTATTTTGTTCAACCTAAAACAGAAATGAATTCCAAACACAAAACTTTGCTCTTCCAAAACATAATCTGCAATTTTGTAAAAAAGCATTAGATGATTTTTTTAGAAAAAGCCACAGAACAGCTTTGCATCCAATATATTTAACAGTCCAGATGTACTACAATGTCTTTTGTGTGTCCCCATGACCAGATATTATTTTTATCAGAGGGCACATTGATGAGTAAGAGTTAGGGCCAAAGCTGAGCAACACAGAACATTAACTGCATCTGTGGAGGAATTAAGAAGAAGTCATTAAAATAGTGAGCACATAATATGGTACAGAAAATTAAACTAAGTGCATGGTACTGTATGTGTGCAACTGGTGAAGTACTTACTTGTGGTTAATGGATTTTTAAAGGCATGAGCATTTCCTTTTTTATAAATTCACCAGAACATTTTGATTAGTGGAAAATCCATTACTTACATGACAAGGGAACAACTGACTTTCCAACACAGCTGCTGCGGCTATGCTACATCTATTTGTATACTATAAGTACATTGGCAATATTATAAATCTTCTTAATAATTTTCTCCAAAACTTTCCATTCTGCAGTTATCAGAGGGGCATTAAACTAAACATCACAAGATTTATAGCTTAGTTGCTTGGTCATTTTCAATAACCCAGTCACTGGTTGCTGTTCATAAATCCATGATCTGAAGAATTTCTGCTAAAACAGAGTTTCAGTGTCTATACTCAGAGATAGTTACATGGTCTGTGAGTCTGCATTTAAACACATACTCACAAAAAAACTGCCACCAAGGAAAGCTAACTTATAGGGAAAAAAAGCTAATGACTATTGTGCTAAAGACATCCCAGTAAATTTACCTTAGTCTTATATGAAAAATTTGGCAAAATTATTGAAGAAAGAAGTGTTGTAAGAGGTAATCAATAGCGCTACTTACACTGCGTGGAAGACTGATGGAATATCAATTTCAATGAGAAGAACTCCACAAGGGTAAGAGGAGTGTCAATACAGCAAGGAATTAGAAATCCATTTGGTTACAGTAGGATCATTCAGTATATATACACACACTGCTTGAAAAGGGTTATAGATGGATAGCTCTTACCTACTTCTACCACATGAAAATGAGAAACTAATGTTGGTGCATATCATCATCCCACTGCCTCTTCCATTGAAAAGCAAACTTCATATACACTACAAACAAACCCCAGTTAGAACGTTGCAACATGAGCTCCTGTTAAGCAGATAGATTAGACTCATACCTAATATAAATTCTTTACCTAAAAGTAAGCCATTTCAATGGGAAAGGTGCATTTATATCTGAGGTACCAGCTACTTACCAGCATTACACTTTTACCAGTATAAGTGATCAGAAACCAGACTATACCTGTAACAGAATGGAAGTTCAGTACACAAAACTGGTCTATGCCTACAACAGAAGGTTGGTACACAGTGGGTGTGTTTACATGTGCCCCTATGGCACCGTTGTTACTTCACTGTCATTTATTATTTCCTAAAGGAAGTACTAAATGATGGTGCAGTAACAGTCATTACTGTGCCGTGCTGGTGGCACATAGTTATTTTTAGCTGCTACGTTGCTGTAGTGACAGACTATATCAAGGGAGGGCATCACTACAGCATCATAGCTGCGGCATCATGGTTTGTGCCCACTGACACTATGTCACTGTAACAGGGGCAAACTTTCACACCTGGTGCAAGCACTGGCCTGTCTCCTGCCTATGGGTTGGCCACCCACCTCACTCTTCTGCCATGACTTAATGTAATAGCATTGAGATGTTAAATAGGTAGGAGACTGCCCATTTTGAACCTCAATGTTTCAGGAAATATCCTCAGCTCCATTCTAACCCTACACTGCAGCCCAAGCCTTTCAGATGGCATCCCAGGCAGCTAAACTCAGTTGTACCCTTCATCCCCTTAGCTGTGGTCCCCTCTCTGGGACCTTTGGCTTCCCCTTAGGCCCTGGCCCCATCTCAGGCCAGTCAGGATCCTGAGACTCTCTGCTCAGAGCATCCCTCACAATGGGCCACCTTGGCCCTTCAATCCCCCTTTGGGTCCGAGCCCCAGCATAGTCTGCTGGCTCATCATGAACTGCCCTCAGCTAAGGGAGCTGGGAGTTAAAATGGCCACCCTAATCAGGCATATGCCCCTCTCTGGCCCAGTCCTTAAGTCCTTAAGTGGCAGGCACTACCAGTGCCCTGCCACAGTCACCATAGCATGTTGCTATGTTGACATAGCTTCTCATGTAGACATGCCCACAGACTGGTTTAAAAATGGTGGAACATAGTCTAAGTTTTGCTCCCCAGGTGAGTGCACATGAGGGAGTTTTAATAAGGGTGGTGACTTGGAGCTCAGCCAGGTACCCTGCCCTGATGCTGCCTCCCACCTGGGGCTCCTCTAAGGCCTCTGCCCAGACACAGCCTTTGGGCAGGTCAGCGACACCTGGGCTCCCTGCCTGCAGGGGTTGCTTGGTGGGTCCTTGGAGGCCCAGGGGTAGCAGGCGGGATGGCTTGGAGTCCCCTCACCTGTCCTACATGTGCCTGAACTGAGGTCCTGGAGGGGTAAGTGAGGGAACTCCAGGCTGAGGTGAACAAGCAGTGGGGGATCAGGGCAATTGAGGAAGAGATTGATGGATACTTTCATTCTCTACAGGACAAGATGCCTGGCAGAGAAGCAGAAAGGGAATGCCCTGAAGCAGATGCTGGTGAATGGAGGATGGTCATCTCAGGGGCTAGACCTCTCACTACAGAAAGAGCTCCTCTCATATAGTCGGGGAACAAATATGAGGCCCTGGCTGCATTGGAGGAGTGTGCAGTGAAGGAAAGTGCACTGGAAGAGCCTGCTGCCATCATCGAGAGAGCTAAGTGCCAGCCAGGTAAGCAGAAAAAGATACGCTGCGTCATTGTAGTGGGCGACACCCTGCTGAAAGGAACGGAGGGATCCATCTGTTGTCTGGATCCCGTGGTGCATGAGGTCTACTTCCTGCCTGGAGCCAGGATCAAGGATGTCATGGCGAGAATTCCTGACCTCATCCAGCCCTCCAACAACAATCTCATGGTCCTCATCCATGTGGGAACAGATGATGCGGCCAGTAGTCCAGACCATATCATGAATGACTACAGGGCTCTGGGGACCAGGCTTAGGGAGACAGGGGTGCAGGTGGTCTTCTTGTTGATCCTCCTGGTCAGTGGTCACAGCAGGCATCATGTCACCTGTGTCAGAGAAGTCAAACCACGGCTTTGGAGTTGGTGCCATTGTGCGGGATTTGGCTTTCTGTACCACAATCTGCACTTCTGTGCAAGGGATCTCCTGGGACGCGATGGGCTTCATCTCTTCACAAAAGGTAAGAGTCTTTTTTCTTACAGGTTGGCTGACCTCCTATGTCAGGTTTTAAACTAAGTTCACTGGGGGACTGGGAGGCAGGAGATTGAGAGAGTCTAGAACCTACAAACTGCGAGACACACAACAGTACAACCCAGGTAGGTACTAAGGGGCCCATTGGGCATCAAAACTGGGGTGGTGGGCACCAAAGGCAACATATGGAGGGCTAAAGAGCTGCTATACTAATGCTAGGAGCATTGGGAACAAGCAGTAAGAACTCTCACTTCTGCTTGCAGATAGTAACTTTGATTTAGTGGAGTTAACAGAAACCTTGTGGAACCCTACCCATGACTGGGTGGTACACATTGAGGGCTACAGGTTGTACAGAAGAGACAGAGTAGGGAAGAAAGGGGGTGGGGTGGCTCTGTATGTAAAGGAGCATTATAAATCTACCCTAATCAATATGGGCTCAGAGGAGAAGAAAGTTGTGGCATTGTGGGTTAGGGCATATAGAGGTCGAGGGAAAAGGGACTTGGTGGGGGGTGGGGGGTCTGCTACAGACCACCACACCAAGAGGAAAAGCTTGGAATTCTTGAGGCAGCTCTCAGAGGCCATACAGTCTAGGGATGTGGTTGTCATGGTGAACCTAAACTCCCCTGACATCTGCTGGGAGGAACAGTCAGCCAAATCCAATCATATACATAGGTTCTTAACCTGCATGCAGGACCTTCATTTAATGCAGGAGGTATGTGGTCCCACAGGGGGAATGCCTTACTGGAATTGGTGTTGGCTATGGGGGATGACCTGGTAGAGGAGCTACAGATTCGTGGTCACCTTGGAGATAGTGGCCACCAATCAATCAAATTCACCATACAGCATAGAGTGGGGAAAATAACTAGGAGGGCGGAAGTGCTTGACTTCAGGAATGCTAACTTCAGTGTACCTAGTCAATGATGCACTGCAGGATAGGAGTATTGATGAGATGGGAGTCCAGGAAGGGTGGTTGTTCCTAAAGGAAGCTATCCTTTGGGCTCAGAGAGAGACAATCCCAGTACGAGGGAAAATGGGGAAAGGAGCCAAAAAACTTTCTTGGCTAAACAGGGAAATCCAGGGGAGTCTAAGGGCAAAAAAGAAGGCATATAGGCGGTGGAAGCAGGGGGAAGCTACCCAGGTGAAGTATACCTACTTGGCCCGCACTTGCAGGGAGGCAGTTAGAAAGGCCAAAGCAACTACAGAGCCGAGGCTGGCAGCACAAATTGAAGACACCATAAAGTCTTTTTTAGTTATGTAGGGAGGAAAAGGAAGGCGCAGGGTAGCATAGGACCCCTACTGAACAAGAAGGAGCAACTAGTGACAGACGGGGGGACAAGGATGAGCTATTCAATGAGATTTTTGCCTCAGTGTTCTTGAACAGGGGTCAAGATAAGTCTCCTAATGGGTTCTTAGGTGGGCATAGGAGGGACACCAGCCTACCACCTGTTGATGATGCTTTGGTGCAGAGTCACTTGGATGGACTGGATGTGTTTAAGTCAGCAGGCCCAGATGAGCTGCATCCCAGAGTACTAAAGGAATTGGCTGGTGTCATAGCAGAACCACTGGCATTGCTATTTGAGCACTCGTGGTGCTTGGGTCAGGTCCAAGAGGACTGGAAAAGGGCCAATGTGGTCCCTATTTTCAAGAAGGGGAGAAAGGAGGATCACAGTAATTATAGGCTAGTCAGTCTCACCTCTATCCATGGAAAGATCTTCAAAAAGATTATGAAGGATCATATTTGTGGGAGTCCAGCGGGAGAAATAATGCAGCAGAGCAACCAGCATGGATTTGTAGCAGGTAGGTCATGCTAGACCAATCTGGTTTTGTTTTATGACCGAGGCACTAAACATTTAGATGCAGGAGTAGAGGTGGATGTCATTTTCTTGGATTTTAGCAAGGCCTTCAATATGGTATCTCATCCCATTCTCATAAATAATTTAAGAGATTGGGACTTAAACGACTACACAGTCCAGTGGGTGGCAAATTGGCAGAGCAGTCACACCCAGAAAGTGGTAGGAGATGGATTGATATCAACCTGGAATGATGTGGGCAGTGGGGTCCCACAGAGTTCGGTCCCTGGACCTGTACTCTTCAGTATCTTCATCAGTGACTTGTATGTGGGTGTGAAGTATACTCTGTCCAAGTTTGCAGACAATACTAAACTGTGAGGTGAAGTGCAAACTCCAGAGGGTAGGGAATGATTGCAGGCAGACGTGGACAGGTTAGAAGAGTGGGCAGTACAACAAGGACACGTGTAGAGTGCTTCACCTAGAGTGCAAAAATATCCAGCACACCTACTGGCTGGGAAGTGACCCTCTCAGCAGCACAGAAGCAGAAGGAGATCTCAGAGTCATAGTGGACTCCAACATGAACATGAGTCGTCAGTGTGATGAAATCATCAGCAAAGCTAACTGCGCTTTATCATGTATCAGCAAATGCATAACAAATAGATCCAAAGAAGTCATACTTCCCCTCTATGCAGCATTGGTCACACTGCAGTTGGAGTACTGCATCAAGAAGGATGTTGATAGATTTGAGAGGGTCCAGAGGAGGGCTATTTGTATGGTTAGGGGCTTACAGGACAAGCCCTATGAGGAGAGACTGAGGGATCTGGACCTCTTCAGCCTCTGCAGGAGAAGGCTAAGAGGTGATCTTGTGGCCACCTACAAATTCATTAGGGGGGCGCAGCAAGGGATCAGAGAGGCTCTGTTCACCAGAGCGCCTCTTGGGGTAACAAGGAACAATGGTCGCAAACTGACAGAGAGCAGATTTAGGCTAGATATCAGGAAAAACTTCTTCACAGTAAGGGTGGCCAAAATTTGGAATGGGCTTCCAAGGGAGGTGGTGCTCTCCTCTACCTTGGGGGTCTTTAAGAGAAGGCTGGATAGGCATCTGTCTGGGGTCATCTGATCCCAGCACTCTTTCCTGCCGAGGCAGGGGGTTGGACTTGATGTTCTGGTGAGGTTTCTTCCGACCCTAGCATCTATGAATCTATGAATTAGATCCTAAAAAGGAAATGTCATCAGTATTTCGTCTGAGGATTTGACTCTATTCAGTTACATTATATTTTAGACCTTTTCTCTCCATCCCAAGCACATAGATTCATATACCACATGATTTGTTAACCCTCAGAAAGCCAAGTGATTACTTAAGCTTGCAATCCTGAGTTAAATATCTAAGTCATTTAATACACTGAAGGAATTCTGTTGAATGCAATGGCATGGACAGATGAACTCATCTCGTGTAATTTACATTGCTTTGTAAACTGACCAGAACGGACAGTCTGGCAAGTCACTTTCCTGGAGTAGCTGCACACAATAGGTGGCTATTAAACTATTTCACCTGTAGGTGGCAAGAAGCAGGTAATAGCTTGCTTTTCCATAGCAAATCACTAGTTCAGTGTGGATAAGAATGGATAATAAATCCATTCATTATAAATTACCCAATGTAATTTATACTGGTGGAGTTTTACCCATGCTGTTTTCAGGGGTTCTTTTCCACTAACTTAGGTGAAGTAACCACTGTGTAGTGTTTCTATTGTCTGTCTCCAGTTTTTAGTGGTGTAATGACAGGACCAGGTCTTATTTTATCTCAAACTGATTCATTCGTCTCTCTTCAGAGATTACTAATTCTCTCCTTTCCCCATTTGTAAAACAGCAGTTTTTACAAGGAATGATTTATAATCTACATAGATGAACCTACGGGTCATTCTGAACTGAGTGAATACCACTAGTTTGACTGCCATTTAGATGCATTTTATTCCCTGAAACAATTTTTCTAAGACCCTCTCCCTGCCAGCACAGAACTTTGCAATTTCCTTTAACTCCTGCCCTGGAAACAGTGCAGGCATCTGTAGAATGTGGTTGCCAGGATACTTAGGCAGGCATTTACTGATCAAAGTGCAAATGAGCAGTTTGATTTGTGATCAAAATGAAGAAATCCTTGGTAAAATTTATTTGGTGAATCAACTTTGTAATTCTATCTACACTGGAAGACAATTTACACACACACACACACACACACACACACTTCAAAACAGAACAAAAAACTGCAAAATAACAATGCTATGAGACAAATACACCACAGGAAAGTACCCTACAAAATCTGAAATTCCACTAAAACAAAAGCAGCATATTTGGGGAACCTGGATATTGGAGTCTTAATACTTGACTGTGGCTTTGTTTCACAATATTAAAAAAGATATGAACAAAGAGTAAAGACCCTCCCAATTTAACATGCTTTTAAAATGTAATATTCCACTGGGGCAAATGACTTGTGGGCTTGTTCTTTATTTTTTCCAAATATCCATCAACTCCATTTCTGGGAAATATAGAAACATCCAACAGTCATTACTTACATAAGAATCCATAAATTGATATTGAGTAATTATTTTGCAGAGGAGTAGCAACATTGGAGTTAAATCTGAGGTTTATAACGGAACATAAACCTCTGATTTTTCTCTCAAAATAGGAGGCTTTTTGTCATATAGTCTCATTAGAATTTATTTTTAGCCCCTCTTAGTTTGGTTTCTGTTTCAATCCAGTTAACAAGCTGATTCTGAAATTTGGCCCTGATATAATTTTTCCTTAGCAGTCAGACAATCAATTGTAAAAAAACATCATGCATCTTAACCAAATTAGGTATGGTGGAGGATCTTGAATATCTGGTAGAATCTGGAGGCTTTGAGGGCTTTTGTTTCTTAAAGAATTTAGAAATTACAGGGAAGATTTTGGTAATTATTCATCATCACTGAAAGTGTCTTGTGAACTGTCAATGGGAACAATTTGTACACCATACAGGCCGGGTCTACATGAGATGTTGACTGCATAGTTGTTATTGTGCAGTCATTTAGTACTTCCATACCCAAGTACTAAATGACTGTGCAATAACCAGTGTTACTGCACAATCACGTCTACACATGGATTTGTGGTGATACTGACTGCAGTGTAGCTAGTTACTACCGCACAGTAGCATTGCATCGTGGTTTGTGCCACAAAATGCTACTGTGCAGTAGTAATGAGCTACTGTGCAATGTTTGTAATAGATGTGACCACATACAACTTTGTGTCAGTTCCCACATGAAACTTCTCTGTCAGATAAAACCTTTTTTCATCAGGAGATGTATTTGTTTTCTGACATTAAAGCTTCATATGCCACTGTACATATAGCCTTGTGTGGCATTTGTTTGCAGGTGCTAACACGCAAACATTTATGTAGCTTTGCCATAGCAGCAATAGCAAAGGGCATGGAACACTCTTGAAATTCAGTGGCTTAGTGCAGATTGTTGCAGCAAAGCTTATTCTTTTAGACTACCATGGTAGTCATCTCTTTTTTATTTGATTTTTGTAAATGAAACAAAAGGTCTATTAAGTATTCTGTTGGTCCTCTTATATCTCGTGGGAAAGAAAGAGGGACAGATCAACCAATAATATAAATGAAACTGAATTAAAAATAAAGTTTAAAAATTAGTAATATGCATCTGAATGCAAGGACCTGGATGATCATATAAATAGTCTTCTATGAAAGACATCAAAATCTGAGGTCCTTTTATATCACCCAGGAGCACATCTACACGAGACAGTTTGAGTGCAGTAGATTAATTCTACTGCTCACTAACTTGGTGGGCAAAACCTGTGCTAATGAGCTAATAAGCAGTAGATTTAGTCTACTACCCATTAATGTCACAAAAGACTGTTTGCACTAATGCTCAATAGTGCTGATTATGGTGCATTAAGTTAGTGCCCATCTTTACAGGTGCTAAATGTTATACACTGTAATTATGGTGCATTAATTGTGTAGACACATCCCATGAAGCCTACGCTACTTCACTTTGACCTAAATACAGCACTATGGTTCATGTATTACTGTTTGTGAAACATTAAACAGCTACGCAGTGAAAAGAGCTGGAGAACGCCACTTCTGGAGCTATTACCATATTAGGACAGAAGCTCCAGGAAAGGAAAAAAAAAGAGGAGAAGGGAGTGTCAGAAAGGGAGAAGAAAAAAAGAGCGTCTGAAGGAAAAAATGAGGGAGAAAGAAGGTCTCCAGGAGATAAGACACTTATCTTAGGATTTTTCTCATCGCTGGAGGGAGCGGAGCTCTGAGAAAGAGGGGCAGATCCCTAAAGAGGCACCAGAGATGTGGCTGGCAGCCATGCTGAAAAGTAAACAAACAAACAAAAAACAGAGAAGAGTGAATTGACTCACTCCAACAAGCTTAGTGAAAACAACTGAGTGCTGACCACAAGTATTCAAAGCTTCAGGCACCCACCAGATGAAAGGTACACACTCAGGATAGCAAAAGTAAAGAGAGAGAAATAAGAAGGCTTGAAGAGAAAAGCCTGCTCTAAAAAGAAGAAAAAAAAGGAAATAAACAGACAAACCAGAGTTAAAGGGACTTTGATTACTAACACGAAGTTCAGTCCAACCAAACTGATAAAGGTTAAATAAGAACAGTATGTAGATAGAATTACAAATTTGATATAACTGTTATAAAAAAAAGACAAAAAAGGACCACTCCTGTTTAAAGATAACGAAAGTTTGTATAGTGTTATAAAGAATAAAGATAAAGACTAGTGTTAATCTGCATCTGATTGTAAATATGTATATTGGCAAGTGTGTGGGAATAATCGAGTGAAGTTTTCCTCTATAATACCGAGATTCCTAATAGAGACACCCAAAGAGCAAAATAAAACAATAAATATATATGTAACAACACTCCCGACAAGTGACATCCTAAAGCAGAACATATAATAATAATATCTAAGATGTGGCAGGCGGGAAAGTCGGCATACTTACAGCTCTTTGGGAGATTATAAAAGGATACAGAGAGGCAAGGTCCACCATCACACTGTTTTTCACAACATTATTAAAGGGTAAAAAAAGACTTATCTGATTTGAATCACTCTTATGTTCAAAACAATAGACCTTGCATAGAACCAGAGCTAATACATAGCACTATGAAATATTATCACAGCTCTATAATTTTCCTGAAACCGGAAATAGGAATAACTAAGAAAATTAAGTACACACTGCCCTCAAAGTCAAGTTCTTTCTTTTCAACATATTCAGTATACAATCCAATCTTATTATTTCTTTCAAAACATTGAGAAAATAAAATCAAATACATGCTTTTAAAATGTATCTTCATATTCACACCCTTTATGCTCTTGATTAAAAAGTATACACTCTCTGTCACGATCAGTCTAGATTTATATCTGAGGTAAATTAAGGAAGTCATTGCTGCCAGATGCATAAAATAGGTCTCCATTTTGTCTTTTATTTTTATCAGTAGTGTTTAAAATCTACCTTACTAAATTCTTTATGGGTATTAAGAACTAAGAAATAGTCTTCTTAGTTTTAACAACTCTGTTTTAGCCTAGTTTTTACAACTCTGTTTTAATAAGCAAATTATCTTCTACGAAGTCACCAGTTTCAATGTTTTGTCACAGAATTTTCAAAACTTATTTGTCTATATGTGGCCCCTTAAAACATACCTGACATGAAGTCTTTTGATTTTACAGAGTTTTGAGTGCCCACTCTTTCAGCTGAAATCTACACATGCACATCTAAAAATGGCTACAGAAAAGAGAACAGAAAAATGTTGAGAATTCAAGTACCTATTAAATAGCTTTGAAAATCAGGCTGCTTTATTTAGACATACAAATATTTTTAATTGACACCATTAAGCATTCAAGTTTGACTTCATAATTTTCCTTTTTTTTTAGCCTAAGTACTTTTAAAATTTTCATTTTTACTGGGCATGTGTGCAAATGTTCATTAATGTGCACATTTTATGATGCATTAAAGAATCATGTAAAAAATTGTGTGATTTTGTCAATTCACAGGAAAACAGGCTACTGCACATTAAGCATCATTTAAAAACCTCATTTATTATTGTGCATTAAGGCAACCTAATGCATATTTCTTTAGTACCTCACATTGGAAGTATTACATTTAATGAGCATTAGAAAAAGTGCCTCAATGCACATGTAGACGTGACCACTGTTTCTCATCAATAAGATCATTACTACTTAAAACATTCTAAATCCACTTTCATTGGCTATCTTCTTACTAGAATAAGAATGTTATAAGAATTTAACATTGGGTGCATCTACACATGAAATTGGTGTGATGTAATAAACTCAGGTGCAGTTCATGCCAGAGTTCATTGCTCCTAGCCACTGTATTTACACATGTCTGGGACTGCAGCACATTGAGCCATGGGTAGTTAGCTTGGCAATCCAGAGCTGCTCTGCCTGGCTCAATGTGCTGCAGAGGGGCTGGCTGGGGCATGAGGGTGCTACAGTGTGAG
>NW_017729024.1:70915091-70925648 GCF_001723915.1 Gavialis gangeticus | reverse complement strand
GTGCTACAGTGTGGGGCTAGCCAGCAGGCAGCCCCTGTACTGTTAAACCCTCATGCCCCAGCCAGCCCCACCCAGTCACCGCCTACACATGTGTTACCATAAATAACTCCACCATAGGATAGTACTTGTGTTCGGCAGTACTTACAGAGGCATTAATTAATTTACTCTGGGCTAATAGCTCTGCACATGTAGATGATGATGTATTACAACAGAGATAATTAGGCAATTCTGTAGTAAGTATCTTGTGTAGATATCCCGTTAAGTTGCAAATAAGAGTTTCTATAAAAACTGGGATTTCTGGTACTTACTGGTATTTTTTTAAGAAAATCAAACTGTAAATCATTATAAGTCCTAATGTTTTTAAATCTTATTTACAGGCACCCATCACATTTCTTTTTAGTGGCCTTTTAGAGACTGGGCTCTTTCAAAGCCTTTAAATCTTAGAAAGGTTAGCATCCAGAAAAATTCTTCACATTTCTCTCCTTCTTCCTTCACTCCCCCACCCCCATCTATTTATATTTGATTTTTTCTGCCTGAAGATTTATCTTAGAGAGAAAACACAGCACAGATAATTTACAATTACACCACTACAGGATAGGGTTTGATCCTCTTAAGTAGATTAAGAATTTCCTTGGCTAAGGAAAACAGAAAATAATGCAAACAGTCTTTGATGAAGAAAAGTGAATGAAGTGATGCTTCATGGATTAGCATTAGGGCTGATTTTGTTCAATTTATAGCTCAGTAACCTAGACGAGGAAACATTCAGTACCTCAGTGATATTTGCAACTCATAAAAAACTAGAAGCCAGTCAACAGAAAGGAAGAGGACAAGAAAATCCAAAATGACTTAGAACATGAGACACTTGGGCAGATAAGGGGTTTATCTACAAAGACATGTAATGCAATGAGGTTGGAGACAAGTAATCCAAAAGAGCAACAGGCACTCAGTCTGATCCTGTGACTAGTGGAAATACCTCAGGAAAGAGTAAGGTAAAAATAAAACTAAAATCTACAGCCCAGTATTTTTTTAAGCTATAGAGGAACACCAATAATTTCAGTATGTGCAGTTTTACTCTTTTTCTTAGGAAAAAATGACTACATATATAATGATAGAGAAATCAAGATGATACAAAAAATCATCCAAATGGATCTTGGGAGTAGCAAAGAGAGGCTCATCAAGGGGCTGGTTGTTACAATGCTCAAATTCTCTCCCTGATTCTCTACAACCCATAGCTTTGGCATGAGATAATAGTCCTCAAATTAGCATGACACTAAAGACAGTCAAAGAACACTGTAGCTTTCCTATGCGCATCACTTCAACCCATATGTCATACCCTGTTGACATCAGTTGAATGTGGATCAGGGCCTGCATGAAGACTTACCATGTACAGTGCAGCATTATAGGTACTAATTTTAATTTAATGCGTGAGAAATAATCTATCCTTTTGAGAAACAAAATATAAAAAAATAAATAAATATAGAAATAATAGCACTTCAATGGAGTGAAGCCAAACACAATTATTTCACTTTTTAAAATAGTTTTGTAAATGATATTGTTGATTAGAATTTAAACCAGTATGGAAAGGAATTAAGAGCAGAACATAAAAAAGAGCAATGGCCTCATTAAAAACTGTTTTGTAAAGACTGCATGCACCAAGAGCACACAAAACAGCAGCAATTAGTACTGTAAACTGGCCATGAGTCTTGATGTTGTTAATTCACACATCAGTGGATAATTTGTGAGGTATACTTTTACCTGTTATTAAAATAGCTTTAAGAATGAAGTTGAGAAAGATTTCTGTAAGGGCAGCTAATAATGTAGGAATCATGGGTATGAGTTCTCTTGGATTATATACTTATTAAAATTTTCAAAGGAAACAGAATCTCTCATTAATTTTATGGACTTCCCGTGTTTTTATTATTTGTATATTTAAGATTAAAATATAATAGAATAATGTAACAAATACTGTATTTCGAAAGAAAGATATTACCAAAATATAATCACATGATTACAACACTCTTGTAAAACAGTGGAATTTCCAAACAATTGAAATTTTACTTTAAAAGAAAACTAATCATGAAAATGATTTTTTTATATATGCTTATGAATCATGCAGTATTATTTGTATAACCTTGCTGTAACTCAAATTTCACACCTTATACTTTTGAAACAGTGGCTATTGGACCATTTTGCCATTGCTCTGAAGTTCTGTCTGCAGTATAACTCATTAGAGGTCTAGGTAGCATGTTGCCGCTATAGTTTAGATATTTCTTCCTGTTTTTTGCTGTTTAGATCCAAGAAAAGATAAGTGAGGGAGAACCCTAGGAGAATACTTTGTATGAGCTACTGCTGAAGTCTTAATTTCCTGTCTAACATTTAGACCCACATCTATGTTGGCATACATTAACAGTCAATAGGGCTACACACATGCCCAAACTGATCTTGACTTTTTTGTGTGTCATAACTTTAATGGAAGCTAAATTTATTTTGGGAGATAGTGGGAAGGAAAACAACATATAAGAACCTCAAAGTACTTTAAAATATTGCTGGTTCAACTCCTAATGTGTTTTTCTCCTACCTCTGATTGAATCTATCTACATTTTCAGTATAAATGTTTCATCATAAAAATTTCCGACCACAATAGTCTTTAGGCATCTTTATCAGAGAACCAAAAGATGATAGAAAGTTCATTATGGAAACCTTTTTCCTCCCTATAACATTCAGCTTTTCTTTTCAGCTGATCCCTGTCCTGTCAATATTGGTATACATGAACAGACTTCACATTGCTTGCGTGAAGTCATTGAGTGAAGGTAAGCATGCCCCTCACTGCTTGCACATGCAATAGGAGTTACGAAACCCAGTTCTCAAAATGAGTAATGGCGTTATATCCCCTTTCTTGGTCAGACTGTGTGATTGGTGTTTTCATTTCAGTATAGGATTCATTATAACCAAAGCACAGTTACAAGCAAGGTGATTTGTTTAGTATTGCTCCACTATTGTATTTAGTTAACTCCACACCTTGGTCTCCTTTCAGCAGTAGCATAACTATGGAGAGAGAGGGGAAGGACCAGGGCAGCAATCACAGATGCCACCTTTGCTGGAGGTGGCACCTCAAAAATAGCTGCTATAGCTGCCACCACCACCAGGGTACATAGTGCTGCCCTGTGTATTGCTACTAGCTCTGGTGTGGAGCTATCTTGCTATGTCTCAATGTTTTTGAATACTGAAGTTGCAGTCTTTTGTAACCTAATCAGTGTATTGAGTTGTCAAAGCAGAACAGCTTCTAATGGCATATATTTCCACCTTTTCAATCCCCAGTTTTTTGTCCTTAAACATAACTGGAGTTATAGTGATTTTAATATAAAGATGAAAGACAAAGGCAACTGCCTAAGTCAGTTGTAGAAAAGGCGGGTGTTATGCGGTCTTGTCCTACAAAGCCCTGTGGATGTATTACATTTCTGACCTGATAAACCTTCCCAGCCTTCAAACTGCATTTATTTTATGGTTGTTTTGTCATATGGATGGATATCCAGCAGGTTTTAAGCAAGCTCATTACATTCATTTTAACTTTCAATCAAAGACAGTATCCAAACCCAGTTTATTGGAGATAAAAGCCCTTATGTCAGTACTTCCCAAACATTTCCTCAGCATGACCCCCATTTATGACCCCATTTCCTCAGCATGGTCCTTTACTCCCAACTCTCAGCCCCCAACCCCCACAACCCCATCCGCTGATGTTGTGATCCCATTTAGGATAGCAACCCACAGTTTGGGAACCTCTGCCTTATGGCAATAAATCATTTCAGGAATTAATCCTGACCATTGCTGGGTTGGAGGATGGTTTGCTACACTCTCTGAGTTCCCTATTCCTATATACAGCTATCATTGCTCATGTAGAGTACGCACAGATGAATCATTAGAATGCCATCAGTAATGGCTTTCTTCAGGAAGAAATTTTATTTGCATCTCCATTAAGGTTTGTGAGCTCGCCTGTTATCTCAGGATTTCAAAATATTTGGTAAATATTTCTATGCTGAGTAATGCTGAAGTATGTGAAAGTATATAAATTTGTCAGTTTACCATTACTTTTATTTTCAAAATTTTACAAGTTTCTCTCTAATACAAGATAAATCAGAGCCAGAAACATTAGCTGTAACTAATGCTGGGCTGGCAGGGATTCATTCTTTCCTAAAGTCTTTCTAAGCATTTCCTATTAAATTTAAAGCCCCTAAATAGACTCATTTTTTCTAAACCATTTCCATATGTCCAAGACCCTCTAAATCAATATCACTATCAGATTGTGAGATTATATGATAAAGGTAAAATTTGTTAATGTTCTTCTCTAAAACCAGTTTAGTTATTCCTCTGGGATCTGCAAATCCCTAGGATGCTGAAGCAAGTAACATTCCACTCTTGCATAGTTAGATGTGAACTCACAGAGGCATTTCTTATAGAACATCTGCCTAAGATCAAGTTACCCTTTCCATCTGGGGATTTTTTCCCCTTGTAGGTACCTATATATTTTGAGATGTCTTGCATAGAACAGTGTCTCCAAAGCATTTAGGTATAATTGAAGTGCCTAAGTGCTTGTGCACTAATTTTTTTTCTAATTAGGAACCCTCTCAAACTACTTCTTTGCAAAGTCATTGTCAGAAGCCTATATGAAAGACTTTACGTCTAATTAATTAGATATTGTTTAAGATCATCAATTCTGGCAGCTCTCTCAGTTCTTCTGGATTTTGCCTACTGTGACTTCTAGAATCAGTTTTAATTCTTGTTTGATGCAGCATGGTGAGAAAAGAGAATGACTAAAACAGATTAAGTGATTGAAAGCTTTTTAATGATTTCTTCTGCAGATCACACCACCTATGTAGATCAAGACAACCCCAAGAAAATATCTGTTTTCTTAAGGGAACAAAATAATTCACCTGGAAAGTTCATTTAAAAAAAGGGACTTTATATGAAGTATTGATTAAATGTTATTTTTTTATACTCTTGCCCTTGTTTTTAGCTGGGGGGGAGCCTACCAATGCCCCTCCTTCCTTCATTTAGAGGAACGTAATTAAATGAAATGTGCCCATTTGTTTCTAATAGAAAGTGTCAAAGGTAAGGTGCTTGACAACCTGGTGCTGGTGTGAGAAGAAAGCTCTTTTCCAACACCAGATATTTTAGTCAGCCACTTTTCGTAGGCCAGTGAGCCAACATTGCTATGACAATTAAGCCTCTTAAACTATTTCTATCCTAAGCCCAGAGATGTTCTTTTTTCCTGAATTTTGGGGCATTTAAGCCTCTCATCCTGTTTATAAGTGGAGATATAAGTTTCCACAGGTTTAGCTTTCCCTATTCCTTCATTGTTTTCCCAAGGAAAGACTCTTTTACTGCATCTCTCCACTGATGAAACTGGTTTTCCTGAGGAGTCAACATCCTGTTCTTAGGGAAATAAAACACAGCCTTAGGACAAGCACCTCAAGACATTTTTCCTTTTTCTCTTAACAGTCACTGAAAATGCTTAAGCATCTAGCCAAGAGGTAACATAGCAGAGGGAATCACCTAACAAGCAGCATCCTTTCACCAAAGGAGGTAACTACCCCTGGGTTTTGCTGTAGAGGTTTAAGGTGACTATGTTATAATAATACATTTTTACTGAGAAAAAAAACCAACCTGAGCCCGAGCCATTTCTACAGAAGAAGAGTATGAAGCTTTGCCCCTCATAGAAAGTTCCTTTTATCAAGTCTCCTTTTCTTAATCAGATATCTTACTGGACAAAGACTCCCCAGTCATCCCCAATCCTCATTACTCTGCCCTGGACAGGTGTGGGAGAGCTGAAATCAGGTAGCTCTACATTTGGTGGTACTCAGATTTATGGTACAGAATACTGAATTGGTTAAGGTAAAATTTACTTTTTAGTGAATTCTAGATGAAAACTGTCCAGAGAAATAAAAATCTCTATATTAGTTTTATATAAAAAGTGACTGCTCAGTTCCCCAGGAAGTTCAGAGAGCTGTTCATTAGCAGTATAGCTGACTTTCTGAAAATCATCCTGTTCTCTGCACGTAGTCTTCAGCAGTCTACAAAATACTAAGGAGGGCAGCCGACTTTTCTGTGTGTTATCTTTGGGACTGGGCCCTATAACACCCAGTAACGTGGTTGTGTTTTGTGGATTTGAAAATCACTAGAAGACATTTGACAAACAAAAGGTTGAAGAGGTTCCCATAAAACAGTGTGCTGCTGATACTTAGATAAGAGCTAGGGCTTGATGAAGATTGATGGTAATCACACTTAGGTAGATTCATGCAAACCCACTGGCAGAAACTTAGGACACTAGGGAATTAAAACACAGGGAGAATTATGTAGCAGCTGAGTTGAGCAGTGGTGCCTTTGTATTAGACTGAGGTGGGTGCCTGAGTGCCTTTTTGACTTCAACAGCTAAGTTTTAAAAAGTGACAGGTTCCGATGTTTAAAAGTAAGTAGGCATTGTTCTGCTCAATTAGTATAGAGCCTAAGCAGCAGATTTTTAAATACAGTTAAACTCTTAAGCATGCAGATCGGTGCCCGCTGACTTTTTTTAAAAGCACTTCCATGTGACAGTCATGTCTAGAAGCTGAGGGTTGTGGGTTGGTAAACTGGGTACTTGTATCCCCAGGTGCATGGGCTTCCTGTTTGGCAAATCTTTGAAGTGGGGGAAGGGTGCAGAAACAGAAGTTCTATTTCCTGGCTAACTCCATTTGTAAGCATCTAAGACCTCTAACAGATCTTCAGTTACAGGCATGATGGGACCTGATTTGCAATTCCAACAATTTTTGCATCCAGCCATGCAACACATGCAGTGAATGGGGAGAAACAAACAGGGCAGTCTGGAAGAAGTTCACAGGTCAGTTTGTCACCCTGCGCTTTGAAGAGGAGCCTGAAAGGTAAGATTATTTTTTATATATGTAGTTAGGACTGTCTAACAACATTGTTTTATTTTAGCAGCTAGAACTCAGCAGCTAGACCAAGGCTTAGGTCTCTTGTTTAACCCAGAATGAGGGGGAGTTTACTTGGAAACTCTCTGTTTCAGTCCTAAACTGTAAGCTTGCTCTGAGGGAAGAGGCTGCAGGCAAAAGGGAACCTTTCAGATCAAGGAACAGCAAACAGGCCAGCTATGGAGGAATTTGCTAGGGAAGGTCTGCTTGGAAAGACAGGCACAAAATGATAGGCAGATTAGAAGACCCAGAGGCATGGCTGGAGGATGTCACAATACTACAGTCATTGCCACTTCCAGCTCTTACCTTGCTTCCACCTGTGAGGCGTCTGTCTAGGCAGGACCTCACACCATTTAGGCTTCCACCCAGGTCCTGGTTTGGTGCTGTGCAGACTGCAGCTTAAAGATTCCTTCCAGAATCAGCCATGTGGGGGAGTGCCTGCAATGTGGATGGTGCCTTCTTGCGGTGTCTCTCAGGGAGAAGGCAAGAATGCAACAAGAGGAGGTAGCAAGGCTTCGAAGTATCCTCCTCCATGATGACTTTATCAGTTTCATGCTAGATGAAACCTCTAGGACTATGAAGAAAGGACTGCCAGAGAAGGTGCTAGAAAAAGAAGAAGGCATGGACTCCCTCTGGAAGCTGGAAGCTTGTATCTTGCAGCAGCAAGAAGAAGTTGTCATCCCCACATGCAGAGTTTTGCCTGGAGAACAGATATGGAGGCGTAGCAACACAAAAGGAAGAGAGCATTCCATTGGTGGAAGAGGCCAGGCCAGGAATCCCCAAGGTGGAGAGAATCAAGACCATTGGCACAAAGAGGAAGGGATGGGTGGTGGTGGTTGGAGACTCCCTTCTGTAGGGGATGGGGGAGATCCATCTGCCAGTCTGACCTGCTGTCCCAGGACATCTGCTGCTTGCCTGGAGACTGGATCTGAGTTGATGTGGAAGGATTACCAAGACATGTCTGACTCTCTAAATACTACCCCATACTGCTCATCCATGTGGGCCTATCCATGCATAACCTATACATTTGGTTATAAAACAAAACATGACATAATATTGGTAGGATAATAGTGGCGCTGCTAGGGGTGAAATAATAGTGGTACTGCCAGGGGTGACCCTGGACAGATCAAGAGTGACTACAGGGCTCTGGGTGCAAGCGTGAAGGGACAAGGGTATAGGTTGTGTTTTCCTCAATCCTTCCAGTCTGGGGGAAGGGCCCAGGCAGGAGCAGATGCATCATTCAGATAAATGCATGGCTGCACAGGTGATGTCACCGGCAGGGATTGGGCTTGTCCAACCACGGGATGTGCCAAGAAGAAGGCTTGCTAGGAAGAGACAGGACCCATCTGACGAAGAGATGGAAGAGCATCTTTGCAGACAGGCTCTCTAACATAATGATGAGGGCTTTAAACTAGATTGGCTGAAGGACGGAGACCAAAGCCCTGAGGTAAGTGAGGAAAAAGGGGACCTGGAGGAAGCAGAAGCAGGAGGGGGCAACAAGGAAGGCCTCATTTTTCCTGAGAAAGTAGGGAAATTGGCTAGTCACTTCAGGTGTCTGTACACATGCACAGAGCCTGGAAAATAACCAGAAAGTATTGGAAGTCCTTGCACATTCAAGGAACTATGATATGATTGAAATAACAGAGACTTGGTGAGAGCGAGCATGACTGGAGCACTGTCATGGATGGGTACAAACTGTTCAGGAAGGACAGGCAGAAAAGAAGAGGAGGAGGAGTTGTGCTGTATGTAAAAAGCTTTATGATGGCTCAGAGCTCCTGTATGAAACTAAAGTTGAAAGTCTCTGGGTTAAAGTTAGAGCGGAGAGCAACAAGAGTGATGTCACGGTGGGTGTGTGCTATAGACCACCTGACCAGGAGGATGAGGTACATGAGGCTTTATTCAGATAACAAGCAGAAGTTTCCAAATGACAGGCCCTGGTTCTCATGGGGGACTTCAGATCACCCTGACATTTGCTGAGAGCACAATACAGAAGTGCACAGGAAATCCAAGATTTTTTGGAGAGTATGGGAGACAACTTCCTGGTGCAAGTGTTGGGGAGACCAACTGAGGGCCATGCTCTTCTTAACTTGCTGCTCACAAACAAGGATGAATTGGTGGGGGATATAGAAGTGGATAGCAAGTTGAGCAGCACAAAATGATTGAGCTCAGGATCTTGACAAAAGGAAGGATGGAGAGCAGCAGAGTATAGATCCTGGACTTCAGAAAAGTAGACTTCAACTCTCTCAGGGACCTGATGGGCAGGATCACCTGGGAGGTCAGTTTGGGGGGATGGAGGGGAAGGGAGTCCACGATAACTGGTTGTATTTTAAAGAAACCTTACTGAGAGCACAGAAACAAACCATCCTGATGTGCAGAAAGAATAGTAAATGTGGCAAGTAACCAGCTTGGCTTAGTAGAGAAATCTTCAGTGCAGGAGCGACACAGAGGGGGTGCACGGGGGTGCATGTTCACCACCTGAGAGCACTGGTGCACACCCCTGCCAGACCACCCTCTCTGTTTAGCCAGTGGGCAGAGGGTCAGGCGGGAGCAGCAGTGTCCCCCCCGTGACTGCTGGCCGCAGAGCAGGGCCACCAGAAAAAGCAGCTGCGCCACTTCCAGAAGTGGCCACGGGACTTCTGGAAGCAGCGTGGCCACTTTCACGGTGAGTGTGATCAGCTGCAGTCAGTGGGCTCGACCACCAGGGGACCCACTCCTAGTCACTGACTGGTGTCAGCGGGGCACATGCCTCCCCGGACTCAAGAGGCACCAGACACCCATGGTTCACTGAGTTTAAACACAAAAAGGAAGCTTACAAGAAGTGGAAGTTTGGACAAACAACTTGGGAGGAGTATAAGAATACTGCTCGGGTAGGAAAGGATGAAGTCAGCAAGGCCAAAGGACAACTGAAGTTGCAGTTGCCAAGGGACGTGAAGGGTAACAAGAAGAGTTTTTATAAGTATATTAGCAAAAAAAAAGAAGGTCAGGGAAAGTGTGGGTCCCTTACTGAATGGGGGAAGCAACCTAGTGACAGAGGATGGGGGACTTCATTCACCCTGACATCTGGTGGGCCGGTAATCAATGGCCCAATGTCTAAGTGGAAGTTGGTATCAAGTGGAGTGCCCCAGGGGTCAGTTCTAGGGCTAGTTTTGCTCCAAATCATTATTAAAGATCTGGAAAATGGGATGGATTGGACTCTCAGCAACCTTGCATACGGCACCAAGCTGGAAGGTGTAGTACATACACTGAAGGGTAGAGCTAGGATCCAGAGTGACTGGACCAAAAAAAAGTCTCATGAGATTCAACAAGGATAAGTGCAAAGTCCTGCACTTAGGACAGAAGCATCCTGTGCACCACTACAGCCTGGGGACTGACTAGCTAAGCAACAGCTCTGCAGAAAAAGACCTGAGGGTTATAGTGGACAACACACTGGCTATGAGTCAGCAGTGTGCCCTTGTTGCCAAGAAGGTTAACAGTACACTGGACTGGCATTCATAGGAGCGTTGCCAGCAGATTGATGGAAGTAATTATTCCACTCTATTCTGCACTGGTGAGGCCACATTGGGAGTACTGTGTCCAGTTTGCTCCCCCCCCCCCC
>NW_017729024.1:70889268-70910091 GCF_001723915.1 Gavialis gangeticus | reverse complement strand
GCTTGGAAAGACAGGCACAAAATGATAGGCAGATTAGAAGACCCAGAGGCATGGCTGGAGGATGTCACAATACTACAGTCATTGCCACTTCCAGCTCTTACCTTGCTTCCACCTGTGAGGCGTCTGTCTAGGCAGGACCTCACACCATTTAGGCTTCCACCCAGGTCCTGGTTTGGTGCTGTGCAGACTGCAGCTTAAAGATTCCTTCCAGAATCAGCCATGTGGGGGAGTGCCTGCAATGTGGATGGTGCCTTCTTGCGGTGTCTCTCAGGGAGAAGGCAAGAATGCAACAAGAGGAGGTAGCAAGGCTTCGAAGTATCCTCCTCCATGATGACTTTATCAGTTTCATGCTAGATGAAACCTCTAGGACTATGAAGAAAGGACTGCCAGAGAAGGTGCTAGAAAAAGAAGAAGGCATGGACTCCCTCTGGAAGCTGGAAGCTTGTATCTTGCAGCAGCAAGAAGAAGTTGTCATCCCCACATGCAGAGTTTTGCCTGGAGAACAGATATGGAGGCGTAGCAACACAAAAGGAAGAGAGCATTCCATTGGTGGAAGAGGCCAGGCCAGGAATCCCCAAGGTGGAGAGAATCAAGACCATTGGCACAAAGAGGAAGGGATGGGTGGTGGTGGTTGGAGACTCCCTTCTGTAGGGGATGGGGGAGATCCATCTGCCAGTCTGACCTGCTGTCCCAGGACATCTGCTGCTTGCCTGGAGACTGGATCTGAGTTGATGTGGAAGGATTACCAAGACATGTCTGACTCTCTAAATACTACCCCATACTGCTCATCCATGTGGGCCTATCCATGCATAACCTATACATTTGGTTATAAAACAAAACATGACATAATATTGGTAGGATAATAGTGGCGCTGCTAGGGGTGAAATAATAGTGGTACTGCCAGGGGTGACCCTGGACAGATCAAGAGTGACTACAGGGCTCTGGGTGCAAGCGTGAAGGGACAAGGGTATAGGTTGTGTTTTCCTCAATCCTTCCAGTCTGGGGGAAGGGCCCAGGCAGGAGCAGATGCATCATTCAGATAAATGCATGGCTGCACAGGTGATGTCACCGGCAGGGATTGGGCTTGTCCAACCACGGGATGTGCCAAGAAGAAGGCTTGCTAGGAAGAGACAGGACCCATCTGACGAAGAGATGGAAGAGCATCTTTGCAGACAGGCTCTCTAACATAATGATGAGGGCTTTAAACTAGATTGGCTGAAGGACGGAGACCAAAGCCCTGAGGTAAGTGAGGAAAAAGGGGACCTGGAGGAAGCAGAAGCAGGAGGGGGCAACAAGGAAGGCCTCATTTTTCCTGAGAAAGTAGGGAAATTGGCTAGTCACTTCAGGTGTCTGTACACATGCACAGAGCCTGGAAAATAACCAGAAAGTATTGGAAGTCCTTGCACATTCAAGGAACTATGATATGATTGAAATAACAGAGACTTGGTGAGAGCGAGCATGACTGGAGCACTGTCATGGATGGGTACAAACTGTTCAGGAAGGACAGGCAGAAAAGAAGAGGAGGAGGAGTTGTGCTGTATGTAAAAAGCTTTATGATGGCTCAGAGCTCCTGTATGAAACTAAAGTTGAAAGTCTCTGGGTTAAAGTTAGAGCGGAGAGCAACAAGAGTGATGTCACGGTGGGTGTGTGCTATAGACCACCTGACCAGGAGGATGAGGTACATGAGGCTTTATTCAGATAACAAGCAGAAGTTTCCAAATGACAGGCCCTGGTTCTCATGGGGGACTTCAGATCACCCTGACATTTGCTGAGAGCACAATACAGAAGTGCACAGGAAATCCAAGATTTTTTGGAGAGTATGGGAGACAACTTCCTGGTGCAAGTGTTGGGGAGACCAACTGAGGGCCATGCTCTTCTTAACTTGCTGCTCACAAACAAGGATGAATTGGTGGGGGATATAGAAGTGGATAGCAAGTTGAGCAGCACAAAATGATTGAGCTCAGGATCTTGACAAAAGGAAGGATGGAGAGCAGCAGAGTATAGATCCTGGACTTCAGAAAAGTAGACTTCAACTCTCTCAGGGACCTGATGGGCAGGATCACCTGGGAGGTCAGTTTGGGGGGATGGAGGGGAAGGGAGTCCACGATAACTGGTTGTATTTTAAAGAAACCTTACTGAGAGCACAGAAACAAACCATCCTGATGTGCAGAAAGAATAGTAAATGTGGCAAGTAACCAGCTTGGCTTAGTAGAGAAATCTTCAGTGCAGGAGCGACACAGAGGGGGTGCACGGGGGTGCATGTTCACCACCTGAGAGCACTGGTGCACACCCCTGCCAGACCACCCTCTCTGTTTAGCCAGTGGGCAGAGGGTCAGGCGGGAGCAGCAGTGTCCCCCCCGTGACTGCTGGCCGCAGAGCAGGGCCACCAGAAAAAGCAGCTGCGCCACTTCCAGAAGTGGCCACGGGACTTCTGGAAGCAGCGTGGCCACTTTCACGGTGAGTGTGATCAGCTGCAGTCAGTGGGCTCGACCACCAGGGGACCCACTCCTAGTCACTGACTGGTGTCAGCGGGGCACATGCCTCCCCGGACTCAAGAGGCACCAGACACCCATGGTTCACTGAGTTTAAACACAAAAAGGAAGCTTACAAGAAGTGGAAGTTTGGACAAACAACTTGGGAGGAGTATAAGAATACTGCTCGGGTAGGAAAGGATGAAGTCAGCAAGGCCAAAGGACAACTGAAGTTGCAGTTGCCAAGGGACGTGAAGGGTAACAAGAAGAGTTTTTATAAGTATATTAGCAAAAAAAAAGAAGGTCAGGGAAAGTGTGGGTCCCTTACTGAATGGGGGAAGCAACCTAGTGACAGAGGATGGGGGACTTCATTCACCCTGACATCTGGTGGGCCGGTAATCAATGGCCCAATGTCTAAGTGGAAGTTGGTATCAAGTGGAGTGCCCCAGGGGTCAGTTCTAGGGCTAGTTTTGCTCCAAATCATTATTAAAGATCTGGAAAATGGGATGGATTGGACTCTCAGCAACCTTGCATACGGCACCAAGCTGGAAGGTGTAGTACATACACTGAAGGGTAGAGCTAGGATCCAGAGTGACTGGACCAAAAAAAAGTCTCATGAGATTCAACAAGGATAAGTGCAAAGTCCTGCACTTAGGACAGAAGCATCCTGTGCACCACTACAGCCTGGGGACTGACTAGCTAAGCAACAGCTCTGCAGAAAAAGACCTGAGGGTTATAGTGGACAACACACTGGCTATGAGTCAGCAGTGTGCCCTTGTTGCCAAGAAGGTTAACAGTACACTGGACTGGCATTCATAGGAGCGTTGCCAGCAGATTGATGGAAGTAATTATTCCACTCTATTCTGCACTGGTGAGGCCACATTGGGAGTACTGTGTCCAGTTTGCCCCCCCCCCCCCCACACTATAGACAGGATGTGGACAAGCTGGAAAGAGTCCAGCAGAAAGCAACAAAAATGGTTCAGGGGCTGGGGCACATGGCTTGTGAGGAGAGGCTGAGGGAACTGGGTTAATTTAGTATGGAGAAGACAGAGGGGATTTGACAGCAGCCTTTAACTACCTGATGGGTGGTTCCAAACAGGATGAAGCTAGACTGTTTTCAGTGCTGGCAGATGACAGAACAAAGAGAAATGGTTTCAAGTTGCAGCAAAGGAGGTTTAGGTTGGATATTAGGAAAACTTTGTCAGTGGGAGGGTGGTGAAGCACTGGAACAGGTTACCTAGAGAGGGGGTGGAATCTCCATCCTTGGAGGTTTTTAAGGCCCAGGGTCACAAAACCCTGGCTGGAATGACCTAGTTGGGGATGGTCCTGCTTTGAGGAGGGGATTGGACTAGATGACCTCCTGAGGTCCTTTCCAACTCTAACTTTCTATGACTGTATGATACTATGATTCTATAACTGTGGGGTCAAGGATCAGATCCCAGGCACCCCCTGCAGCATCAAGTAGCAAGCTGAGTTCCTGGTACATCTGTGTCTAGGAGTGCCAGTCAGCTGATTTAGCAATAGAAGCACATTGGCACCATAAGGAGCTCTGCTTTGCGCCCAGCATTGGAAGTGCTGGTCATCTGATTAAAGCTCCTGACCTCTGGAGAACATCAGAGCCCTTTGTGCTGGTGTGCTCTGGAGGTTGCAAATTCCAGTCACTGGCCACATTAAATGTAAGTCATGATGGGGACCAGCCACATAGTTATTGCACATATTTTGTCTAATACTTTTTGGCTTATTCTGTGTTTTATTGTGCCATTCATTGCATGAACATATGGCCAGGTTACTCCTTAAGGCAGGATTAATTGGTTATGTAATGTTTGCCAATGGCCTTTGTTCAGAACACAGAGCTTTACTTTCTAAGTAATTTGGGCCCATATTCGTAACTGTGTTATGGTACCTATCTGCCATTGAGTTCAACTGGAAGTTAGGCACCTAAATACCTTTAAGGACCTGTGTCTTAAGGGGCATAAAACTAAGAATAGCAACACTTGCATTCAGACTGTAAAGCAAGGAGGGCAGCTTGGTGCTGGTAACAGCAATCTGCTACTCCAGTAGTCAGGTAATGACCGGTACATCTCCATGGACTGAGACCTTGTAATGGTAGAGAGGCTGGTATGTCCCAATGGTTCCTAGAGTTATGTTACCTGGAGTCTGATACTCCTGGAAGCGTCACACGTGGTGAACACATCTGAGGGGATGTTCCAGACAAATCACAGTCCAACTCCAAGTCCTCAATGGCGTATCAGGTGGAAGAAGATGTTAGGATCTTAATTGCAGCAAGATGGAGGTCTTCTGTCATGTTAGGGATCTCCCTTACCAATGGGCCCAGAACTCAACCTTGTCAAAATCATGTGATTGGTGTTCCTGTGCACCAGATTCACCATATTAAATGAATTCACACACAGGCTTTACCACAGGAAACAGGATGGTCTCTGGTACCAACCTCCAAAAGCTCTGCAGTGATAGACTAATGGTGACAGAGACAGGACAAATAAAGCCAGCAGTCTCCAGCCACAAATCCACACAAAACTGGCAGTAGTGTGATGGTCGTCTTACACCTGGGTTGACAAAGATGCAATTCAGCAGCAGCTACCATGACTGAGTAGTCCTACTCAGGATCCTCTCTGCTCCAATGTTACCAGCATTGAGTTGGTGATCCTCAAGTGATGCCTGACTCTCAACTTCCAGAACAAGTGCTCTACTCCCAGCTTAGTAACAGTCTGAGATCTTGTTGTGGCCAGAGGAGATACTATGAGGACACACTGAAAGCTTACCCCAGAAAAAGAGAAGCCAACATCAGGAGTTGACAGGCTGGTTGCCAACTGACTCCAATGGTGCCACAACCTCAAACAAGCCACAGTCCATTTCAAGGTAAAACATCTTGACTTCAAAGCAGAGAAGAGAGAGAGCGTGGAGAAAAGAACGGGAGAGGGATCCTAGCCTATACTTATGTCATCTCTGTAGAAAGACTTGCAACTTCTGCAGATGGATCTGTGGCTCAAGAATTGATTGGACTTTTAAATCACCTCAGAACCCCATCAATGAACCATAGATGAGATCATCCTTGAACCAAGAAATGGCTGCTGACACCGAATTACCAGTAAGCCATATTACATGCATTATTTTTCTCATTTTACAGATGAGGGGTAAAGTGACATGGCAAGGTCACACAGCATTTCCTTTGCACAGATAAGAAACAGACTCTCGTTTTGACTCCAAATTTCCTCTTACAAATAATAATGAAGGTAAAATGAAGTCTTTTGTTTAAAAAATTATAAACTATTTTTTAATTCAAATTATTGTTGCGTTCCTCATATTCGTCTTGAAAACACCTTCAAATAAAAGGAAGCTGAAGAATTTTCCCTATACCTATAGGAGATTAATACTTTACCAAATTTTTGTGAAAGCTTACCTAAGGAGAATTTCTGGAAAAATTAAGTGTCAAACCTGATGTTGATCATGTAGGGTGCTATTCTATGTAACCCCCTAAGGGAAAATACTGTGATCCTTACTCAGGCAATCCTTCCATTGACTTAATGAGAATTTGAATTGATCTAGCCCTAAACAATTAACAAGTTCTTTTATTGTTTGAATGTATACCTTATTTATATTGACTGTTATACTCATGCTATTAAGCATAGGCCGCAGAATGGGGTGGGCCCTCCGGGCCATGGCCCAACCAACTTTTAGCATGCTAATTTAGCTAGCTATGTAGTTAAAAAACTAGCTATACAGTTTTAACTGGAATGACAATTGTGCATTTGTGAGTTATATAAATTAACATGCTAAAAGTTGGTCAGGCCATGGGACAGGTGGCCACCCCATTACGCAGCCTATGCTATTAAGGTTTCTTTCCTAAATCCTTGATTTTTACATTTCAATTTTCCTCACTCTACTAGATTCTATAGATTTCCCCACTTTCTCCTTAATGGAGTATGTGTAGATATTACCAAGTTTAAAAATTAGGGCTGTTAGTTTTGTGTCAGACACATCCTAGTTAGTGAAATCTGCTTTTATATTCCATTTTGACACCTGTTCTATGCAGATCGATGATTTATAATGCTCAGATTATGATCATTATTCAGTACAGGTGGACCAAATGAGCCTTTGGTAATTTATACACAGTTAACCCAAGGTGAAATTGCAACTCAGATACATGCTTTATGATTTGCTGGTTAGTGTTCATTTCAGCTGGAAATGCTCCCATATAATTCTAGGGCACTTTTGCCATTTTAACTGAGGTGCACACAAAATTATAAATTAAAAGTGGCCCAATGGCCCAAGGACACCACTGTTTCTACCAACCTATTAAAAAAATTATTAGTTTCTGGCCCAGCTGCAAAACAGCAGAACTCATTTGTTTAAGTAATACCACCAAAAACCACATCCAAAAAAATTAACTTAACATAGTTACTTTCATAGCACAAACAAGGACCTGGCAGCCTCTCACCCAGATTTTCTTGTAATATGCTCAAAAAGCTATCAGACACTAGCTGATGGCATGAAGTGAAGACAGCAGTAGTGAGCAGGCAGTTGTGCCCTGCTTTTAGCAGTCACATCAAATACTGCTCACTAGCCAGATTCAAATGGTAATCATTTTGAAATTATAGATTAAATAGAAACAGATAGCACCCCCAGCTCTTGCCCTATCACTTGTGCCCTCCATTGGCTTCCACATAATAAAAATGACATCTGAGAAAAGGTAAAAAAGCCACTCACTGTAGACTGTTCATTTTGTATAAAGTGTAGATGCCTATGGGGACAGTTATTATTATTATTATTTATTAATTTATAGCACCCTGTTATCATATATCATGGTCCTTTACAGTTGTAGAAGGAACAGCACAACCATAAGGACAATAAAAACTAACAAGCTTGACACTCAAAGAAATAACAAATAACAGTTAATGTGGCAGTAATGCACTTTATATTTGAAACAAAGCCAGTTCCTGACATGCTAAGCATCTTTAAAGAATCCTCTCCCTGAACCCCAGAAGTTTAATATTTCGTGGAAGAACATATCATAAATATGCTAAAACCTTGATCTTTTAAAGGAGAGTTCCTCTCCTGCAGCATTTGATGTTGAAAATTGCTTGTGATTGTTACATACTGATGTATATAAAACCAACGTTGGTGACAGAAGAAAATCCAGGCAAAAAAATTTCCAGGAAATAACACAGCTTGCCTCAGCTGAAAAACAGGCATAGAAGTGGAGTGGAATGGAAGGGTTAAAAACTTGACCCCATTACAATCAATGGAAGATTTGTTAATAACTTTAATGGGGCCAGAATTTCATCCCAGAGGTCAACATTTTTTTTAAAAGTGTGTAGCTTTATAAAACTATTTTTCCCATTCTACTGGTAGTCCATCTCAGAGAAAATGTACAATCACATGTAGCTACCTGAAGCAAGAAAACAAATAAGCTACTCACTTGAGGACATGTTATTTTACTCCTACTAACTGTAGTTCCAAGAGTTGTACCTTGCATGGTCCTGTTGATTTCAACTGGGTTGCTTGTGGCAAGCATCTAGCCTTGACATAAGAAGAATATTTTGCAAAACAAGGGAAAGATGTCACAGCCTATTAGCTGTGGACTGAATAATAAGAAATAGCTTTATATTGTATTGATCATTTACATTTTATATACTCATCGCAGAGTATATAAAATTAACTCAGAACTTTTGTCCTTTGTATGACATTTTGTTAGTGTAATAACAGTAAACTCCTGAAAGGCCATTTGGATTGTCTTGATGTTATCTTTATTATCAGTCCCTCACAAAATTCAATACACTGGTTAAAATATAAATAATAGAAAAAGCAGAGAGCAGGTGAAATGATCCCCCCTGCAAATAAAACAGAAAGGGGAAGGATGTTTTAAAATAACAGCAAAACAGAAGATTCAAGCTAGAATGTCAGCTGAGAGACCTAAGGCTTGCAATGGAGCAGATTGGTGGTATTTTATGGTGTTATACATTAGGTTATAAAACAAAACATGAAATAACAGTGGCGGGATAAGTTTGCCAACATTTTTTAGCTGGGTGATGCATCTTTGCTGTGCTTTGTTGAACAGAAGGTGGTGAATAGATTTAAGAAGGGCCTCTTGGAAACTGTGAGTTGAACTATTAAAAAAACAATAAAACCCCAGAAAACCTCCCTACGGGCAGTACCAGCAAAATCTTCATCATCCCAGTATTTTTGGGAACATTAACAGCAGAACTATTGTAAAGTTGAAACCTGTCATTTTCTTCTGGAGATTTCTGCCCAAAGCAAATTCATGACTTTGCCAAAGAGGGATAAGATTTCTTCCTTTTGGCCAAAATTACAGGCTGGGATATATGGGGTGTGAAAGTGTGTTCATATTGGTATGAGTCCAGCAGATATACATCCTTTCCAGTGAGCCAACTGTTTACACAGATGTGTAATACTTTGATGGATTGAGAGAACTACGTGAATATTTTATAAAGGCCTTAGACATATAATTTGATGAAGAAATCATGCAGGAATCCACACCATGCTAGTTTGTGTGGTTTCCCCAGACCACAAGAATATGCTGTGTAATCAGGATCAACAACAGGCAGCACAAGAAAAAGTTATTAGTGTGAATGGTAATATGTCAAGTCCACCCCCTACTGGTGCTGAAAATGATGTAGCAACGTCTGCAGCTGAGGCAAACAAATCTTCCTAAACAGCCACAACAATAATGTCTTAAACAACAACAACAAAAAACAAAACCAAAAAAATAAAAACCTAAGCTGTGAGTTCAGCAACACAAACTATGGCTAAGTAAAGACATTCAAAAAGCCCCTGGTAAAAGCACTCTAAATATTGTACTTTACCTGAAGTTTTGTAAGTTAAGTGGGAATGAAACAAACAGACATTCGCTGTTTGATGGGGGCTTAGTTCCTGCCTGCATTGGCCAAGGCCATCAGGTTGAGAGCGCTTTCACGCACCTCCCAGAGGGCTGGTGGAGTCACCCTTCTCCCCAGCCCCAGCCCCAGCCCCAGCCCCAGCTCTGTCATTAGCTGGCAGTGGCTGGGAGGGAGAGCGGGAGGAAATGGAGCTCCCTGAGGTGACCCCCCCACACAAACACATAGCTTGTTGGCTAGGGTGTCAGGGTAGGGGCTGGTTGGGTCTGTGTGGCAGGGGGGTCCCTCCCTCTGCCCCCTGCACCAGTCTCTTGACAGATGAAGTCAGGAGCTGCAGCATGGGGCTGTCTGGCCCAGCTTTTTGCCATGCTAGGAACTGGGACTGAGGATGGAAGGGAACATGTATTCTGCTGCACAGACTCTGCTCACTCTCCTCCCTAGAAACCAGCCAGCAAGCTGGGGCGCGGGGGGGCTTGCAGCAGGGAGTACCCTTCCCTCTGTCCCCAGTTCCTGACACGGTGAAAAGCTGCCAGGCAGCTCCATGCTGCAGCTCCCGGCTGCAACTGTAAAGAGGCCAGGGAAGGGGGAAGGGAGCCCCCTGCTCCATGGACCCAACCCAGCAAGCTGTGGTAGAGGCCCCATGGTGTGGGCTCCTTTCCTCCACCCCTCCTGCCCGAGCCTCCTGACAACAGCAGCTAGAAACTGCAGTATGGGGCTGCCCAGCCTGGATTTTCACCATGCTAAGAACTGGGTTTGTGGGGGAAAAGGAGACTCTGCTGCCCAGGCCTGGCCCCCAACAAGAGCCATTGAAAGCTTGGCAGTGTGTGGACCTGCATGGCTGGGACTGCATTTCCCCAACCTCCTGCCCAGCTGCAGGAAGGAGACAGAGCCTTGTTTATCTCCTCTTTGTGACAGCCTGGGGAGAGGGCAGGGCTGGTGCCCACCCAGCTGGCAAGCTGCTTGGCAAGGGGCCCCTGGGATGGCAACAAAATGTGACCTATATTGAAGCATGATGGATGTGGTACAGATATTCCAAAAGCACTCTAACGAAAAGTGCTTTGTCTGATACCACATTCATAGAGGGTTAACTTAAAGTAGGATCCACCATTTTTAAAAACCTTTAAATGCTGTGAACCTCTGTTCTGTTACAGCTTTAAAGTGCTGTCTGCATGCTTATCATGCACTAAGTGTAACATCTCTACCTACCGTATAAGGCCGGAGGGATTAAATGTATGGAAAAGTAGGCATCAAAGGGACAAGGTAATAGCAGAATAATAGGTTGTGAAGACATAATGTGTTCCCATGCCAAAAAAATCAGGCAAGAAAACAAAGTAAACCCATACACGTTGGTGCTCAATACACAAGAGGAGGCCACAGGCCCCGAAATATTCTAGCTGTATTAGAAACATCCTTCTTTGAGCAAGGGTTGGCAAGAAGAGAGCATGGACAGTTGTCAAAGAGCTGCCAAAACAATGTAGTGAGTTCACCTAGAGTCAGGAAATAACAAAAGATGGAAATACTAATAGGCAGCGGCACTGCTTTGATCAGCCAACTGCAGGCTCCTTTGAACAAAGTCAAATCCTGTACTGACGTGTATCAAGTAGAAAGAGAGAAAAATAAAGCGTTCCTCCCTTCTGTTTTCTGCAGAGCTAGTAAAACTGACCCCTATCATATTTTGAGTTAAAAAATTACTTGAGAGTAGCATTGTTAATGATGCTTACCAGTCGAAGGGAGCACAGAGGCAAGGGACAAAGATAGAGTTGTGAGTTTGACCATTCCTAAGACAGTGGTATTGTTATGTCTAGACTTAGCTGCCTCTGGCACCTGAACTTCTGGCATCAGACAGCAGCTCCTACTTCCTGCTCTTTATCCTCCAGAAAGATTGCAAACTCATGTGATTCTGTTTGTAGATGGCTCTGCTCAGCAGCTGTGTTGCCAGAGTACAAAATATACACTGGGAGGGCATCAGCTACTGAATGGAGAGTGGCATCCAGCTGAAGGCATGAGAGCATCTTTATACGCCTTCATTGGCTCTTGGGTTCTGCTGTCACAGAAGGTATTTGACACTGCAGTGAAGATGCACAGGAATGCTGCACCTCTGAGTAGCATTGCAGCAGCTGGATTATGAGCTATCATTTAACCCACAAAAGGAACAGAGTAAGGATAGGCTAAACAGAAGTACTCACAGTGAAAATCAATCTCAACAGAGTAGACTGGAGAAATAATGTATTCCCAAAACGAACTTCCTTTAAATGATAACCTGTAACAATGGGCTTCTTAAGTTATGATATAATATTATGATATGCATAATTTATGTCAATTGAACATCTAGCTTTGAATTCATTCTCATTTTTGACACACAGAAAGTAGGAAAACCTACAAAGGAGTTGGTCACTCCTATTTCAGTCTGTTGTCCCAAAGGGCATAAGCCAGAGCCAGATTTGGCTCAGTGACACCATAGATTCATAGATGCTAGGGCTGGAAGGGACCTCAACAGTTCACTGAGTCTGACCTCCTGCCTAGGAAGGAAAGAGTGCTGGGATCAGATGACCCCAGCCAGATGCCTATCCAGCCTTCTCTTAAAGACCCCCGAGGTAAGGGAGAGCACCACCTCCCTTGGAAGCCCATTCCAAATTTTGGCCACCCTTACCATGAAGAAGTTTTTTCCTGATATCTAGACTAATTCTGCTCTCTGTCAGTTTGTGACCTTTGTTCCTTGTTACCCCAAGAGGTGCCCTGGTGAACAGAGCCTCTCTGATCCCTTGCTGCATACCCCTAAAGAATTTGTAGGCAGCCACAAGATCACCTCTCAGCCTTCTCCTGCAGAGGCTGAAGAGGTCCAGGTCCCTCAGTCTCACCTCATAGGGCTTGTCCTGGGAGCCCCTAACCATACAAATGGCCCTCCTCTGGACCCTCTCAATCTTTCAACATCCTTCTTGAAGTACAGCACCCAAAATTGGACGCAATACTCCAACTGCAGTCTGACCAATGCTGCATAGAGGGGAAGTATCACCTCCTCAGGTTTATTTGTCATGCATCTGCTGATGTGTGATAAAGTACGGTTAGCTTTGCTGATGAGTTCATCACTCTGACAACTCATGTTTATCATGGACTGTGACTGAAACCATTATGCTGCTGCAAGGGTCACTTCTCAGCCAGTAGGTGTGCTGGATATTTTTGCGCCCTAGATGCAGCACTCTGTACTTGTCCTTGTTGTACCAGGATAATCATATATGATGACTCAGACTCTAGCAACCTGCAGATGAAGCCTATTGAAGTTGGCTTTTACCTGGCAAATCACAGTTAAAAGAAACAGTCTTGGCCTGATGGAAATTATCACCTAGAAGAAAGCAGCTAGCATTACACTCAGGATGCCCCTGAGGGACACAGGCATTTTGCAGCTAAATTCCTTGAAGCTAGCAAAGTGTGTGGTTTAGGAAGGGAATCATCATTTGGAAACATTTTGCCATGGAAAAGAGGAATGTATTTGAATAATTCCAGAAAGTGCCATACTAAGATGAATGCTGTTCTGAAATGATACCTGCCAAAATCTAAATAAAATACAGGAGGCCAGCAAAGCAGATTATAGCCATATGTATCATGCTGGTAGTTAAAGTACACCTGTTCCAATAAAACACTTCATGTTTTGTGTCATTGTTTAAGAAACAGAGGACAGTCATATTCAGGCAAAATAAATCAGTCTGTTAATCTGATTACACTTTCTGATAAATCAGGATGAAATAGAATACACTACTAGAGATATTGTGATACACGTAATACATGCAGCACACTTCTGAACACAGCAAAAAACACAGTTGATTCCTTCTACATGAGCAAAATAGCATGGTGAAAATAAAACAGTGGTAGGATGATTAAAGAGTAACACAGAAACGTCAAGGGTTAATTAGCTCTTTATTAAATTCAGTTTAATATAACCTGGTCCAAGATAGTTTGTGCACCTTTTTGAAATCTCTTTTGGTTCTCCAAGGAAAATTGCAACCTTGGTCAACTAGACAGTATGAAATGATTAACAAGGAGATAATCATTTTTCCTTGCAGTGTTCCTCATTATCACATTGTATTTTCTGCACCCAAATATAACATACCAAAGTGATGATACTGTTTCCCTACACCAGCAACATAAAATCCAAAACTGTACAGAATATCTGTTTCTTGGGAATGTAAGTGTGAGGAGCAGAACGATGGCTTTGGTCCAGTTTGAGTGTTGAACTGTGATGATAAATGGATTAACAAATCTGAACTAATGAGGTAAGCCTATCTCCCGGCTAGGACTAATGGAGGAGAATAGTTAGCTTTTATAAGGTGAAACACACATAGAAACCATATGTATCTTGGCAACAACAACATCGTTTCATTGATATGATGCTGAGACAGAACTTTTGATCTCCAGTTTTGTTCATGTTGTCTGTGTAAGGTATGTTTGACAGTGCAAGGTGTTTAATGGAAAATAAACAATAAAGCAATTGTGAATTACAGTGCCTCACATACAGCTGGCATTTCTGTAACTTCTGATAGAATCATAATCAACCACAAAGTGCAGTTTGAGTGCTCTATGATGCTACTAGCATCTCAAGATAAATGCATTGCTTTGTTCAGAGATTTCCTTGTACATTCTGTTCTGTAGTAAAATAGGATATTCCAAAGGATAGGACTGCCACAGTGCCCACTAAGGGCATGTCTACACAAAGGGCACTTTCCCAGTATAGCTGTATTGGAGTACTATGTAGTACCATGTAGACAAAGCTTAAGCAGACAAGCTGTAATTTTACCAGTGCAGCTGTATTGACCATCCTTGAATAAAACAAGTTCTATTGATAAAAGCACAATTTTGTCAGTATAATTGAATGCACATAGGGTGAGGTTCTGCTACTACAGGTCTGTCACTCAGGCATCACACCTCTTCACACTTTATCTTGTAAGCAATTGACCTCTCAGGCCAGTGTACACCATTCAGTATTGTATTCATCCTATTCCTGTCAAATTTAAGGGCCAGATCCTCAGCTGGTACAAACTGGTATTGTTCCAGTTAACTGTTATTCATCAGCTAGAGATTTGAGCCTAATCTTCTCCTTTGTAAGAAAAAATAGCTTTCTTATTACATTTTTCCATATGAAAGAGCTAGTCCAATAATGCTCTTCACTGAATTCTGCTTGTCATTGTGCTCCAATCTGATGTACAGATTTCCACCTAAATATTCAACTCTTTTACCCTCATCATCAAGAGAGTGCCTTATTCAGATGAAACTGTCATTGCAATCTTAGTCTTAATACCATCTAATGCATGAGGCCATATCCATAGCTTTCATTTTTCAAATACAGTAATTTCTACATATTTGAAGTCCCCCCATATGCAGACCCAAGTTTTATGTTTCATCTCAAGTATTTTCAGAGTTTCAAGGAAGTTATTCAATAGATAATCTACAAAGCCTTATTTAAGGCTATGAATATTTATTTCCTTGTAACATAGACTTGCAGTTAAGAAGTTTAATAAAAACAAATAATCTGGACTTCATATGTCCATATTGATTTTTTTAGAATAATACTTGAGGTACACTGTTCTCCTACATCACATATTGCAGTACCTTTTCTATTAGGTTAGATATACAGCTTCCAAACAGATTAACTTGGGGCCTAATCCTGGATCCATGAAAGTCAATAGGGTTTGGATCAGGCCCTTTGAGCTTCTTACATGCTGTTGGGTATATTCATACTGCCAGTGGAGTTGCAATTGCATACTTGAGCTAGATTTAATGTAGCTACCTGGTTACTGAGAGCACTGTAGCTGGAGCCCCAAGGGCTTTAATTGATCATTACGTAGCTGGGTGTTAGAGGCCCTGAACAGCTTTTGCTGTTGCATCTTCATAGTTAACAGTATCAACTGCATTCAGTTTTGGGCTCCACAATTCAAAAAGGATGTGGAGAAGCTTGAGAGAGTCCAGAGAAGAGCCATGCACATAATCAGAGGTCAGGAAAAAGGACCTTACGATGACAGGCTGAGAGCTATGGGACTCTTCAGCCTGGAAAAGTGCAGGCTTGGGGGTGATCTGATGGCCACCTATAAGTTTGTAAGGGGTGTTCACCAGGATAGGGAGAACAGTTGTTCACCAGAGCGCCTCAAGGGATCACAAGGTTGAACGGTTTTAAACTCCTCCAAGACCGTTTCAGGCTGGACATAAGGAAGAATTTCTTTACTGTCCGAGTCCCCAAGGTCTGGAATAGCCTGCCACTGGAAGTGGTTCAAGCACCTACTTTGAATGTCTTTAAGAAAAATTTGGATGTGTGTCTTGCTGGGATCCTATGACCCCGGCTGACTTCCTACCTCTGGGGCAGGGGGCTGGACTCGATGATATTCTCAGGTCCCTTTCATCCCTAATGTCTATGAAATCTATGAAACAATAACTATTACAGTTAGCTTAGGTATGTCCACGCAGGCCACAACAGTGGTGGGCAAAATATGCCCATGGGCCAGATTCGGCCCACTGGGGACTTTTATCTGGCCTGTGAGCACCTGGGAACTAATTGTACCCCTCCCAGCCCCTTCCACCCATGCAGGTAGAAGCAAGGCACCCACATATACACCCTCACCACCAACATACCCTATTGTGCCTCACTTTTACCTTTGTGTGCAGAAGGCCCTAGCTGGGCCAGCAACAGTTTCTGGGAGGGGCTTCTGCTGCCACTGCTGCAGCCACCTGGGGACCTGCTTGGCTTCCCTGGTATCCCACTAGCTCCAGGCAGCAGGTAGGGAAGCAGCGGGGATGGCAGGGAGGGAACTGCAGTTGGGTGGGAGCGTGGTGTTGGAGCTGGCAGCAGCATGGAGTCCATGCCCAGGGGTGTGATGGGAGCACAGAGCTTGGGTGTGGGTGTGAAGGATTGTGGTAGGATGTGGGGACCTCCCACATCCTCCCCCCATGGTGCGCATAGGTCCCACCAGTGGCAGCAGGAGCATCAGTAGGCAGTGGGCTATCATGCCCGGTGCAGGTATTGCCACCTAACAGTGCACTGTGCTGGCCAGTGCTGCATGTGGTGGGGGAGGGAGAGGGAGGAGCACAGCCTAGCTGGGCCACCTCTATCACACAGTGCTACCTGCATGCACATGCAGTTCTTGCACTCACGTGGCATGGGAGAGAAGCTCTGCACTGGAGCTGGGTGCCTTCCCTGCCCCTTGCCACACAGGTCCTCGGACGCCACCAGAAATGGAAGGGAGCTCTGGCCCCTGCTGCCCCATGGAGTCGTGGGACCTGTGCAGCAGTGGGTGGGTAACTCAGTCAGCTCCAGCACATGGAGCTTCCCCCCCATGCTCTGCAAGTCTGAGAGCTGCATGTACACATGTGGAGCACTGCATGATACAGGTGTTTTGGCCAGGCTGCACTCCTTGACTCCACGTGCAGCACTGCCAGAGCCATGCACCGCTGGGTAGCAGTGCCTGCACCAGGCAAGAGCACCTGCTGCCTGCTGATGCTCTGCTTCTGCCAACAGGGGCTGTGTTCACCATAAGAGCAGAGTGTGGGGGGGTCTCCCCAACATACCCTTTTGCCCTCCCCACACACACCCCTACCTCATCAGACACCCGGCCCCCCACACAATATACAAGACTGACTTTATTTTTTAATTATTATGTAATCATCTCTATATACACTAAATAAACACAAATCATGATGAAAATATTTTTTGGAATAAAATTAAAATATGTTATAGTAGTGTTTAACTTTTAGTGTATGATTTGGTTTTTGTTCTGGTTCCAAGATGGCAGCCCTCCCCTCCCAAAAGGAGTATTTCCAAGGGGCAAATGGAGGGACTTCCAATGGCAAAGGTCAGGGGTTAGGGGCAGGGCTTCTGGTCCCAAGATGGTGACCAGGGGTCAGGGCAACTGTCAAGGGGTGGGGCTACCCATGTAGTCCTCAACAGCTCACCAAAACTCATTAAGCGGCCCTCCAGCTGAAATAATTACCCACCTCTAGGCTACAATCATACCTGCCAATTGAATATCCATTGAAGGCAATGGGAGTCATTCCACTGACTTCTGTAGGCCCTAGCAAGCCATTTTATGTGGACACAAAATGATAATTATATATGCAGAAGCCTATCAAATTCATTCTTGCATTGCTAGAATCCAAACCTGGTCTAAGCAGTAATAATAACAATTAATAATAGTTGGCTTTTTTCAATGTTATGTTGTTTGTCCTTCGCAAGCAAAGATGACGGCAACCAGCAGGGGGTGGGGGAGGAGAGGGGAGGCAGAGAAGAGAGAAAGGAAGCAGGAAAGAAAAAAGGAAGGGAAAAAGAGAAAGGGAGAAAGACAGGAAAAAGAAGAAAGAAGTTAGAGGAAAGAGAGAGGAAGGGGGTGGAGGCTAGGTCATGTGGGTACGCAGGTGACTTATAAGCCCAGTCTTTGCCCTGAACAATCTGCTGTGGCAGGGGCAGGAGAACGATGAGGACTGGATATTTCCTCAGTCCCTTTGCCATGCACTGCTGCTCAAAAGCCAGTGCTCTGCTCTGGACATATGACCTCCAGGATGCACAGTCATGATCAATTTGCTCCCACGACTCCGGGTCAACGCTGAAATTTTTTAAGTACATCTTTAAAGTGTCCTTGTACCACTTCTTTGGTGCACTGTGAGGGTGTACTCCATTTGACAGTTCACCATAAAAGACTTTCTTTGGCAGGTGCGTGTTGGGCATTCTTGAAAGGTGGCCGGCCCATCTTAGCTGCACCAGTTTCAGTAGGTTGTGGATACTAGGGAGAGCTGATCTGAGCACCTCAGTGTCTGGAATCTTACCTTGCTACTTGATCTTTAGTATCTTTCACAGGCAGCACAGGTGGAAGTGGTTTAGTTTCTTGGCATGGAAGATGGTCCAGGTTTGGCAGGCATAAAGGAGGGTTCAGAGATTGATGGCTTTGTAAACCTTCAGTTTTACTGACATTGTGATGCCTCTGAGGTGCCAGACCAACTTATGGAGTCTGCCAAAGGCTTTTCTGGCTTTTGCTAGCCTTGTGTTGACTTAGTCATGGACAGCATGGGAGAGTATGCTGCCTAGATAGGCAAACTTGTTGACCAGGGACAGTTGTTGGCTTTTAACTGAGTTGTGTGGTTCCTGGGGTGTTGTGCCAGGTGCAGGTTGAAACATCACTTCGGCCTTCTTAATGTTGATAGTGAGTCTGAAGTTGTCACCGGCTGAAGAGAATAGGTCCATGGACTGTTGCATTTCAGCCTGTGAGCCTGTGCAGTCATCAAGAGGAAGTTGCGAAGCACGTCTGTCTGAACTTTGGAGCTCACTTGGAGCCTGTGCAGGTTAAAGATGTCTCCATCAAAATGGTACCTGATTTCCATACCAAGGTCATCACCTTGGAAGGCATCCAACAGCAGAGAATACCATGCTGAAGAGGGTAGGTGTGAACACGCAGCCCCGCTTGATGCCATTTGTGACTGGAAAGGGATCAGAGCATTCACCATTCTGAAGGACATGTGTCATCGTGCCACTGTGGAACTGACGAATGATATTGATGTAATGTGTCTTCAATGTAATGACTTAGATAACTTAACTGTTGGTTCTCTTATGTCACTGATTCTTCCAGTTTCAATTTTCTGAAATAAGTTTAAAACAGTAGAGGAGTGAATACGTGAAAAAAATGAAGTGACATTTTTACTCTTGCCACTCTTTTGTTAACAGAGGTTCACGCTACAGCCTTTCACCCATAGCTAATACTTTAAGAATATGGCTTCTGTGAAAAAATAGAACCCTTAAAATTCATGGAGCCTCTGAATTATATGATTTATTGATTTTCACAATTCTGGGCTCGTACCTCCTCATTTATTCTGGACTCTTTGAGCACTGCCATGTTAGGTGTTCAGTCACTTTCTTTTGGATGGACTTATGATTCTTCCCTACTAGATTTTAGTACACTACACTATGTATATCAACTGCTGATCACCTAAGAGGCCCAACTGGGTTTCAGACACCTGTTTTCTCTATTCAGGAACCTGTGACCAGGGCAAATAGCAGCCTTCATTAAAAAAAGGAAGAAAGCAAAATAAAAGAATAAACAAAAAATAAAAAATGAGTCAGAGTTAGAATAAAATGAAAGAAAAAATTACATGTGTTGTCTTATCCAGTTGTATATGTCATACAAGCTAGGGCTTATGTGATATGTATACAGCAAAGTTATACCGCTATAATTTGAGATGTGAATTTGAAGTAATATAGCTCTACCTCTCATGTAGACACTCTTGTAGTGGAACAAACATTTGAAGGGTTTTCTGGTTTAGCTTATGGAACATAGAGAATTTAAGTTAACTTGAAAAAGTCCACCTTTATATAAATAGTAAACCTTTCCCTTGTGGGTAAACTCAAAGCTTGGACTTTTAGATCAGTTTGCTATTTACAGTACAGGAACAAAACCAAAGTAACCGATACTCTCCTTGCAAAGCCCAGATCATCCTGTATCTTTTGGTCCCTACTTTGGTTAGCAGGAACATCTATCAGGGTCTAACTACAAGAATGCCCTTACCTCAACATAATTGTTCCACTGTTTGAATCATTAGACCCATTGGTTGGTGGGTTGTATTCATTGGCCTGATGGCTGTACCTGTCTTGTAGATGAGGGTGCTAATACTATCTATGCCATCATAAAAATCAAACACACAAATTGCTTTTGAGGATGCAAATCAAACTATTCAAATAAAAGGGATTTGTGGTTGTATTTCATGTCAGTGACCTTATACCCATCATAACTTTATCATAAGCGATTTATACCCATGTACCACTACAACTCTATTTTTTCTTACTGGTTTTCATATATATATGTGTGTGTGTGTGTGTGTGTGTGTGTGTGTGTGTCATATGTTATCTGAAGGGTTCATTCACATTATTGAAGATGTTTCATAAACAATTAAGGCAACAAAGTATAGAATATAATTTTCAAAAATAACTAAGTAATTTAGGGCATGTGTCCATGTTCATAGGACCTGATCTACAATCATGCAACTTGCTTTAATCTGTTATCATAGTTTGGGTTTCTGCTTGTACATACATTTACTGGTGTCAAAAGCCATGCTGGGAATGTAATCTAAGTACATCAGAGTGTGGGGAGGGGTGGGCAGGATCAGGGCAGAGGGCTAATGGATCTGTGGGATGGTCTACTAGGTCTGGGGGGATTTTGATGGAATCAGGGAGGCTGATGGGTCCATGGCAGTGTTGCTGGGTCTGTGGGAGGGGGTGAGGGGGTGCTGTTTGTCCAGGGGTGGAGGGTCATAGGGCTAAAAATAGCCCAATCAGGGTGGAGGAGGGCAGGAAAAGTGCAGCCTGGGGTTGGGGTAAGAAGATGGACATTTACAGCCCTGGGACTATGCTCTGAACACATAAACACATTCAGTTAGACTGGGCATGGCTTAACCTGACCTACATAGTATTACTTCTTAGGTAAACTACGTTAGATGAGGCTGGCCATTTTGTGCCTCAT
>NW_017729024.1:70878596-70884268 GCF_001723915.1 Gavialis gangeticus | reverse complement strand
TGGGAGGGGGTGAGGGGGTGCTGTTTGTCCAGGGGTGGAGGGTCATAGGGCTAAAAATAGCCCAATCAGGGTGGAGGAGGGCAGGAAAAGTGCAGCCTGGGGTTGGGGTAAGAAGATGGACATTTACAGCCCTGGGACTATGCTCTGAACACATAAACACATTCAGTTAGACTGGGCATGGCTTAACCTGACCTACATAGTATTACTTCTTAGGTAAACTACGTTAGATGAGGCTGGCCATTTTGTGCCTCATCTAAAGTCCCCAGCCATATGTACAGTTTGGCACTTAGATCAGCTAAGGTTAGGTTGATCTAAGTGTAATGTCCACATGTACCCTTAGTGTTTGTTTCCACTGTAGTCACTGCTGTGGCTGTCACTCACATGGACACACCCCAACATTTTAAAATGGCTACCTCAGGTAGTGATAACAGCTACAATGGTTTTTTTTAACAGTGTAATTGGTGACCATCAAATGAGCAGTTTTTAAATGGACCAATCAAAAACAACAAAGCACTCTTAAAAAATCTGCAACAGAAAACACAACACTTTATCCTGCAAATAACTGCAAATAATACTACATATTATTTTAATCACTTTCAGGGTGGGATCTAATTCATATTCAGTTACTTAAAAGCTATATGATCATAATGTGCCAATTATAAGGCTACCTTAATTCTTTCCAAAAGAACGATAATAATTCCACTCAATTTGTACTTCGGGGTCAGCCTATAATTGGATGTTAGGAATCTTGACTTATGTACTTGTAGTATTTTTATGTATCCAATAAAATACCAAATCAGAATATTTTTCAGTGCAGTTTTTAATTTGGTGCACTTAATCATCTGGGTCCTTTCTTTGGTTCTCCTCAGGGATTTCATAATGGTAAGAGCAGTTCAGGGATTTTATCTGTGTTTATCAACTTTGGGGGAAAATCTTTTTTTTTTTTAATTTAATCTGAAAATGGGGTCAACCCTTATGCAGGGTTAACTCCTCATTGAAACAATATGTTACCAGTCTCTAACATTAAGTTTCCAAAGGTCACACAGAACTAAAATATATTCTATATTTTCCTAGTATGTGCTGATCTAATCCTAAAAGTGAACTCTTCATCTACACCAATGAATATAATTTGGAAGATTAAGACAAGAAGAGTTATGATTACTCAGAAGTTAACAGAAGTTGTAGCCACTCAACAATTCAGAGGGCTAAACCCTCTATTTACCCTCAAAATTATTCCCTATTTATGTGAAATACTACTACTGATGTTGATGATTTGTTGTGATAGTGATCGGTGATTTAGATTATTTATTGTGATAGGTCACTCAGTAATAGACCTATGATCCATTGTGTTAAGAGCTGAACAAATGCAGAACAAAAAAATGGCCCCTGCCCTATGGAATTTACAATTCAAGTATGAGAGAGATGATAGGTTGAACAAACATCACGATAAAATTATAAGACTTCATCGGCTAGCAAGATAAGAACTGGTCACAGAAAATCACAGGAAGACTCACCATTATCATCTTATGTTTTTACTAATACAGGCAGGACCAGATTGTGTCCATGTAAATGTGTGAGCAAGCCTCTTGATCTTGGTAAGTTCCCCCCTTGGATCTAAGTCAATTCAGAATTTCTCATGAATTATTTCATAAGTATTGAACTTAATTACTTGTTTCACTACTAGTTTGATTCATAGCTGTGTCTCCACTGATATAAATCACTCAGAAAGGGTGATGACATCAGGCAGAGATGCCACACAAAAGTCATTTTGCTCACCTCCATGCATTATGTGGGTTTTCAAGGATACTATACAAAGCTTCATTAAACTGGTTATTGCTGAAAATAGAAACCACACATTCGGGGTCAAATTATTCATTATAAATACACTTTTAAATAAAATGTATTTTTTAAAAAATCCTGGCTTTGATGGCTGCATTCATTCCTATTAAGTTATGGCTCATAAAATGTACAAATAATTTTATGCCTGGCTATCATTCACTTACTTCTGAAACTGGTTATCCCTTGTATGTGCACTGGGTCACACAGAATAGCATTTTTTAAAAAGGGACTGGTAACTGGAGAGACCAAATCTCATTGTCATTCAACAAAACTTATATTTGAGACTGATATTTCAGGAATGCTTTTAAAAATAGCCATAATCTCTCTTTTCCTTGATTGGAGCTTTCCAATGCTCTTGATGAATTCACATGGTTTTTCTGATGAGCAGCCATTTGTGTTAACATTCATGAAATGTTCAGATTCAAATTTGCATGTATAAACTGATGGCTGCCCAAATATATGCAAACAATGTATTATTTGACCTCAGACTAAAAACAGAGAGACAAATTCTATTCACTTTCTATCATTTTGTCATCTTCTTTCATTGTCAAGTTGGACAGTATTATAAAGAAATAAAACATGCTAAATATATTTTAAAAAGTCATAGTCTCAAAAATAGGAATCAAATTACTACTGATCTTCCATGAATGGCTCTATAATGTGGAGAATACGATCATCAAGGACACACAATTCAAGCTTTGGTATTATACCAGTGAACATGACTTTTTGGAGCTTTCAGATGTTTACTCATTAGCAGAGGAAACACAGCTGCAAAAATAAAAGATCCCCTACACCATGTGGCTTTTGAAGTAAATTTTGGAAAAAATTGGATGACTGGAAAGTTCTAGTCTATAACTGGCAGAAACCTGTGACAGGAAAGAGTTCTTATGTAGACCCATCATGGGAAAGGAGGATAAAATTATCTATGCATTTTAAAAAAGGGCAAAATAAGCAACTAGGAATAGAACTACATAAACTGGGGCAGAATCTTTTCTTTTTATTCCTCAAGAATTTCACCAGTCATGGGGAAAAAAGGTGATGAGAGTTCTTCAATTTGTTTACATCATTCTAATTCAATTTTATGTATCTTACATTGTTTCTCTATTCTGTCTTCATTTTGATGAAGGCTTTCTGACTGAATCGGTAGTACTTCCCTGTGAATAACATATGTTTATTGCATATTGGTTTTAGGATTATGTAGTTCTAGATAGGAGCTTTAAAACTTTTCAGTGTTTCAGTGTACAGAAAAGTATATAACAGCTTCTAGCATTAGAAGCAATATGCTTTTAAACTTGTTGAAATCATTAAGCCTTTCTTGGGTACTCTTTAACAAAAGTAATTCAGTTTGGTTTCAAGAAGCTTCAAAGTACTTACTTGGCAAAATGTGTACTTTAAGAATCACAGCTTCATCCCCCACTAAACTATGTAACCCATCTTCAAATGAAAAGAAAATTGCTTTCAGTTTTCCAATGGCAGGTGGTTAAGCTAGAAAATTTGGAGTCTGACTATTAGATAGTTACCAAGGGCTTTCTAAGAAAATCAATTGACTGCAATACCAATAAAGTAAAGCTGTTATCTTTTTTTTATATTATTTTAAAGCCATTTTAAGTTTTTAACTCAAACCCTTTGAGACGATCATGATTGTCAGATCAAATATTTGATCTCCAAGGACACAGACACACCTGAAAACAATTGATTTCAACAGCTGTGGACTAACAGCTTTGCGATACATATGGTGCAACAGACAGTTTCCTTAGTCCATCAATAAGCTTTAAACTAAAGTTTCATTTATTGGCCTTTCATTTCAAATTCTTTTAACAACTATAATAAGGTGCATATCACTGCACATACTCTGCATTTTGAAAGAATTCCTGATACTGATGTTATATTTAAAGCCACTACACCAGATCATTGTCCCTGGCTCAGTTCCCTAGCTTACTCAAGGCCATGCCCCCTTTAAACCTCCAGCCATCTAGAGACTCCATGGGAGGTAAGGAAAGTAAGTGACACAAAGCTAGTCCTTTATGTTATTGGCAGCTTCCCTTTGCAGGCTCATCCCCAGCTGACACGTTATAAGCACTGATCCTCAGATACTTGATGTGATACTTGAATGTTCCTAATATGATAGGGAATCATCTGTCACTGAGTGTTCAGAAATTAACTTTTGCCTTTGATGGGATGGTGCCAGGCTCCTTCATCCACTTGTTAAAAGGTTAAACATGCACCTTTGTTCTTCTAAAGAATCACCATAGGAAAAGCTCCTCATTCACATGGGCAAAGCAATTTTATTGTTTTCCTTTAAATCTTCACTTAAAACTCTCTCTGTTGTCCAATCTTCCTTGTGCCCATTTTCTTTCTGTACCCATCTACTGTCTCTTATACTTAGATTATAAGGTCCTTGGGGTAGAGTCCTGTTTTTTGTTTCAATAATGAATAATAATCAACTTCCTTTAAGGGCTGGTTGTTTTACCATTCTTAGACTGCGAAAAACATAGTGAATGTCTATAGTATAACTTGTACTATTGGTTATACTATATAGTTGCATGGAGGATTCCAAGCTAATGTGAAAGATTGGAACTTGCATCCATCCAATCATATCTGAGGGTTTTCTTGTTTAAATATGTGTTATGCAATTTGACATGCCGTCTCAATATCAACCATTGTACACCTTTAGTAATGCAATTAATCTCAGTAAATTTACTCTGGACTTATGCTGACTAAAGTGAGGATGAAATTTGGCCCTAAGTTAAGAAAGTTTTCCATTTAAATGCAATTTATAGAAGATTTTCTCCAAAACTGCCATTGGCAATTTATCTAAAACTCTGAAATACCAAGGCAGTTATTACAAGGAAGTATGATAAATACATAGATACTGTTTTAGAAACAAATTTACAGCCAAATAATACACAATTTGGAAATTGATTAACTTCTTTCAGTTTGTGCAAAACCCAGGGGATAGACCCTAATTAAATCCAGCGTTTGTTTACAAATGAGGTCCATAAGCATAGGTGCCGATAAATATACCATCTTTTTTCAGTAAACATGAAAGTTGCATGCACAAACATGTGATGTAGAATCAGACTTCCAGAGAGTTAGCTGAGTTGAAGTGAAGTCCCCTCTTGAAGGCTAAGCTAACAGTATGATAATTCATACTATATACCAGAGCCTTTGCTTAGCATGCTTATGAAGTTATACACCAATACTTCTTTGAATGCTTTGTTTTGTTAGTATCCAAGAATACTGAGGAAAAGTACGAAGAGATTCATATAGGTGTGGTAGGCTCTGAGTACTTGTCAAGAAAACTGAGCACAGCCAGATTCCCAGAACTCAGATTTTGGAGGAAAGTGTTACCAGAAGGATATACTACACAGATCTCAGTTTTCTGCAGCCAGACTAGAAAAGCTATGTATAAAAGAGATAGAATTACACACAACAAAGCAGCCAAAGTGCATGGAACTGTAATTACTTCAAATGGTCCAAATGACATGTGGTTCAGTTAGTTCACAGAATTTATATAAAACATGGGCATATGCATTGCTTTGAGTACTGCAGTTTCTTACAAGAAAGCCAATCTATGTACAGATGTTGGGGGGGAATTGATGAAAAGAGTCAAACAGTCCAGGAGAAGATGGGAATGGTCAAAGTGGTAAGACTCATGCAAGCAGGAGAAAGAGTTAAATGGAAATGAGAGGGCATGGCTGAATGAGTGTATTTCAAATAAAGCCAAGAGAAAAAGCTAAAAATAGTTTCAGTGAGTACAGCAGCTGAGTTGAAGGGGTAAGTAAAGCTGAAAAGGGCTGGGGGGGCGGGTGTTGGGAGAGGGAGGGAGAGGG
>NW_017729024.1:70859882-70873596 GCF_001723915.1 Gavialis gangeticus | reverse complement strand
AAAAATAGTTTCAGTGAGTACAGCAGCTCTTGAGTTTTTACTTCTGTGGACATAGTTGTGTGACTAGAAAATTTGAGAGACCTGTGGTTGCTCCTATGACTTATAATCCTATACATTAAATAAATATTTTTTAAAATAGCTAATGATTATTAGTTTAATGATTATTAGGTAATCACTTCAAGAGATTTATCTAAAAATAGCAAAACATTTCTCTAAATGTATCTATCCTCTCCTAGCTGCAATCACATAAACACACAAACAACATCCTTGAAATAGTGGTATATAAATTGGAACATAATAGAGGGACATGCTTTGGGGCTCTTCACCTCACTGCATAAAAATCCCTTTTCAAAGTCCCTGGTTACTTTCAAGGTGCACAAAAATATAATTTCGTAACATAGGTATTATGATTCTGTCATGTCACAGATACAAACCCCCCCAGAATAGTAGGGTATTTATTTCATTTAATGTGTACCTCAAATTACACATTATACAGCATGATAGAAACTTTTGAAGAAACAAGACATTTTTAAGGGTGTACACTGTACATTTGTTTTATTATTGAAAATGTTAGTAGGGTTTAGTCAATTCTAATGACAAATCAATTTTTAATAGACAGACTCAGAATCATAATTAGGGGTCTACCTAAATTACAGGGGACTTTACCAATTTTCATGAGTTGATTGTAGTGTAAAGTCTTAATTCTGTGGTCATTTTACAGTGGCTCTGCCCCTCAGTGTTGATTGGTGGAGAGGCCCTGGGAGGAGGAATGAGGGGGCAGCCACCATCCTGATTGCTGGGTGCCCTTTGTGTCACCCTGCACCTCAATGCTGATTGGTGTAGAAGCGGCAGAGTAAGGAGGAGGGATGAGGAGGCAGCTGCCATTTTGTCTGCTGACCTTCATGCCACCCTGCCAGCCAGCACCTTCCCCTCCTAGGAGTGAGAACTGCTGGCTCCCAATATGAAGCCTGGATTTTATTTTTATAACATTTTTTTGTTGTTGCTGATTTTGTGGATTTCACAGATTTCATGGACAATCCTAGATTTTGCAGTTTCAACCAAATCCATTAAACCACAAATTAAGTAGGTCCCTAATCATAATAGTATACCATACCCAAAAGTAAGACAAGAGTTGTCACCTATATGCTTAAGCACTGAAGCCCATCTTGCCACACTATTTCATTCATAGCCATCATAACTTTCATTTTAATCTTAGAGTAAATAATAGCATTTTATTTTGCAGTTTAGAATATCTGCTTCTTGCAAATCTTTCTCCTAAATGAATAAAATCAACTTGCAACTCTTCAGTTACTTTCAGTGTTGTAAGATGGAAGGATGGTGCATGTATATTTGCATATAGATGAACTAAATTATTGGAAGTCCATTGGAAAAGACAGAGGTGACAGATTTCCCTTTGAGCATTTTAGACCTAACACTACAGTATTTAAACAAAATATTGGCCTTTCAACTCACAGCCTTGGCACATGGAGATAATATATAGCATGAAATATATCAGCTTTTATGGTATTTAAAAATTCTGGGTTTTTTTCATTCCTGAGACAATTTGTTTTCAAAATAATACTGTAGTAGTTAAGAAAAGTGGTGGATTCCACAGTATCTTTCACTGATTGAAATTCCAGTAAGGGGGAAAACTGTAGGTTGCAAGTAGACCTGGAAATTTGCTTTAGAAAAAGATTACTCAGTTTATAAATCCAGACTGTGAGCTTAATTAATTAAGTAATTAAAGGCAATGGTGACTTTAACAATCACACACTTTTTAAACAAAAGTCATCCTTTGGGACCAAGATCATTCGCTGTCACTCTTAATATCTTTTCTGTCTCTCTGATGTTCAAACCTTATTTCCTCTGGAGGCTTGGTGGCTCAGTGCAGCAATTTTCTCTTACACTTTATCAAATATCCCCAACAGGCAAACATCAGTTATCTCATGAGCTTGAAGGAGGTGTGTTCACCAAAGTTTGATTATCCATCAAATGCCTCCCCTGAAGCTCTAGAAATAACCCACATTTTACAACTCATTCCTGAGAAAAATTGCTGTCCATGGAAATTTGGAAAGCAAATGTATATTTTAATTTTTCAGTGAACTGTGAGGTCCTGTTAGGCTTACTTTATAATTGGCTGTTTTGGGCAAAGTTTTATTTTAATTTTCATAGGTAGAGATACTGCACTTAAACTCTACAGCCTTTCATTGTATATATATTCATTTACATCTATGCAAAATGATGCAAATATGCAACATGACTGTAAATAAACATTAGAATAAATAACTAGCATTTATTCCACTTTTGCAAGCACAATTGACCACACAAGGTAAAAAGGAGTAGAGAATAAGACTACATGAATTTATCTGCACTTAATATTAAAACACTTTTAAAACTATTATTGCTGTAAACATTAGGAGAAGGCTCAGGGAGATATCTACATAAACAATTTTGAAATTTACTTCCATCCATTTGCTTCGTACTATTATTTTTGTTCTTGTTTTGGGTTTTTTTCTGACTTTTCTCCTTTTTCTTTCTGTGCATGTTGTTGAGATAGGAGTCTTATATTTGAGGTTTGGGATGAAATTATGTGCTCATGTATACAGGTACAAACCCTTTTGGAATTAAATGAGATTTGAACCTATGAGATTTCAGGACTAAATGCCAGAGTCAGTTTTTTGTTCCATAAAATAACATTTTTCAGCTACCTTGGAATTCTTCCAGCATGGGAAAAAACCCTATGTGGCATACGGTTGTGTAATGACTGTAATTCTTTCATTTCTGGATCAAGGGGGGTGAAAGCTGTGTTATCAGCTACACTGTGTTATCAGCTACTACACCAGGAGTGGGCAATTATTTTGGGCAGAGGGCCACTTACTGAGCTTTGGCAAGACACCAAGGGTCACATGACAGGCAGCCAGGGGCAGATAAATATTTTCTAAAATTTGGGGGGGCCTACAGGCCAGAAAGAATGGCCTGGCAGGTCACATCTGGCCTGAGGGCCACATTTTGCCCACCCCTGTACTACACCATGTAGTCTACATTAATATGCTAGGGGCCAAAGCAGCCTCTCATGGTCCCAAGAACTGTGGCCAAAATTTATATTTATTTCCCCTGCCCCTGAACCTCAACCCCTGGTATTTATCTGCTTTTTTCCCCTGGCTCCTAGGCTTATGTGTATTCTGTTTGTTGAAAGCTGTATCCTTTTCTCTTGGGTATAAATCCTATAGCATAATCCACGTCTTTTTCATTTCTCAACTGGGCTTCTCCAGTGTGCTGTACACGGAGCTTTGTCTCTGATCCATTTGAAATCTGAAGCTAAAATAGACTATAACAGTGAGCCTGCTAAAGTGTGGTATCACACCATGAGTACACGGTGATAATTTGTTTATTTTTCATAGCTGTCTGTTGGCTTCCAGCTGGAATTGAAAGTATTCTTTTGAACCAGAGGCTTGAATGGCCTTTATGCTGCCTATTTAAGTGATAGTGGATTCTCTATGCCATAGTACAAGTGCAATCATGGATACAGTTAAGTTTCAAATAGGGGGTTGTTGCTGACTGAGTGTTCTCCATGGAGATCCTGGACAACAGAAGTAACTTCTTCAGCCCTTGTACCAAATGATCCTGAAGTCACTGTCTTTCAAAATGGAATGCAAGACACATCTTTATAGATTATGATTTGGAGAAGGTGGAGGTGGGGGTTTGATGGGGAGGGGGGGTTTTATTTGGCGTTTTTCTCCTAGAAGGCTGTGTTTTGTCAGGTTTGCTTCTGCTTTACTATTTACTTTAATGTAATATATACTGTATTTCAAATGTTTCCCTAAGGCACTCACAGTCTGGGACAAGAGTCTCTTTTTTAAAAATATGTGAAATTAAAATAAATAAATAATTAAAATAAATCTGTGTGGTTACATGTGGTTCCAGTCTTGATGGTAAGGGCTTTTGATATATACCTTCAAGGCAAAGAGTGTGACGGTTGGATGTGGAGGCAGGGAGATCATTTCATTTCATTTCATTTTGTTCCATACCTTTTATCTCTGTATGTATACAGGCAAAACTTCCTTTCTCTCAGTCATACTTTTGTTTTCCTCTGGTGTTTGATTTTGCTGTATCTGCATTTATTTGATAACCTGTGGCTAGAACATGTTTTCCTATCTGGCAGAGGTTTTGCTGATTTCTGCCATATGTTGGCTCATATCAGGTTCGTTCTTTTTGCCAACACATTGCTTTTAGCAGAACGGTTTCCATACTGGAATTTTTAGATTCAGTCTTTTTTCTCTTCAGCAAGTCATTTTTTTTTTCTTTTTTAACCCCTCAACTTCCTCTAGATACCATTTTCCAGTAAGGTTGGGCATATTTGATGCAACTGAGTAGTCTGATTTTTAGAAGTTTTGATTAACCTTAATGGGATAAGAAAGAGCCTTAGATACAGAACTGTTCCTATTTGATTCTGCTCAAAATGAAGGATTAATTCTTCCTGGAATCATTGCCATGTTCAACTCACTACATTATTTGCTATAGCTATAAGATTCATGTTGATGAAATGCTAATAGAATTCTGTTTTTTCCTGTTAAACCCCCCAGACTAAAATGTGTTTTTGGCTGAAATCAATACCGGAATAGACAGCTTTATAATTAGGAAGAACTTCTAGCACAAGTTGGCTCACCAGGGAGGAAATTTAAAAACACTCATTGTTACAGAACAGGATCTTTTGCGGGTGCCTCTAGATCAATGGAAGTCATTCTAATGATCTACATTCTTCATAAGAATGACCTAGAGGGCGTATGAATATGGACCTAGAGGGGTGATACCTGAGCCCTTGAATGGGCAAAAACAGAGCTGTAGAGGGGTGAAACTAAAGCCGTAGAGGGGCAAGACCAGAGTTGGAGGCCCAGACTGATAACAAGAAGATAGCAGTTGGAGCCCAGAAGCCAGGTCTGGCACAGTGGACCTAGGCATAAGGGTCCAGCAAGAGAAAAGGGGTGGAGGCTGAAAAGGCTGAGATCCTAAAAAGGGAAATAAAGGCTTGGAGCAGCGTAGTACAGGACAGGGACCAAGGGTCACCTTAAATGGACACCATGAATAGCTCTTAAGGCAATTAGTGTCCTGGAAGGTGTGGATAGGCCAAGAGGGCCAGAATTAGCATCTGAAAGTAGAACAGAGGCAGGTGGGATTATAAGGAACCTGCAGACTTGAGAAAAAGCAATGCCTTACTCTGGGACCCAGGGGCACCTTCCTTTACTACCAAATGAGATAGTAACAGCAGGTTGTGGCAGGTGAGAGCAAGAAAAGGGAAGGTACCTGGAGAGCCAGAGTAAGCAGGAGTCCTAAAGTCACCAGGGGGCATCACAGCTGCCCTTGGGATCTGGACCTGCTACAGAAGGAAAAGCAGTGAACATAGGGTACTTGGACTTCAGTAAGGCTTTTAATAAAGTCCCAGATAACTTTCTCAGAAACACACTAGCTAGATAAAATTACTGCCAGGTGGATAGATAATTGGCTTAGTATCTGCAAGCAAAGGGTAATTGTGAATGGTTGGATGTTACAGTGACAATAGGTTTAAAGTGAGGTTCAACAGGGGCCTCTTCTGGGTCTGGTGTTATTTAACATTAATGTTCTGAATGATTTTGAGTCAGAATAATTTGCAGATGATGTGAAATCAAAATTGCAGATGACATGAAACTGAGAAGGACTGAAAACACTTTGGAGGATGGGGATAGAATTCACAAGGATCATGACAGTTTGAAAAGCTAGGCTAGAGACAACAGGGTGAAGTTCAACAGATAGATGTAAACTGCTATACCTATGATTCTATGACTGGCATTTGGTAGATCATGGATTAGGGAAAGGCAGGCAAACCTTGGCTCTTCCTCCATAAGACTCTGACTAGCTAGAGACCAGCTACAGAAAGAAAAGAAGGATACAGTGGGTTATATATTTAAACTATATTTACTTCCTATACAAGAAAATTACTAACGCCTGGAGCTATGAGGCATCTCTGTGGATTACTGTGGATTCCTAAACTCCATTACTTTCTTTAGAAGTTCCCGGGGCAACACAACCATGCCCTTTCCTATAAGATGGGAACTTGTGCACAATCTAACTCATAAAAAGATTTTATTGCAATACATTTGTTTTTTATTTTTGAAAGGTTTTGCTGATTTGCAAATTTCTCCCTATGCTAAATGGAAGTATAACCCTGGACTTAGCAATACATCTCAAAGCACGATCATTGTGTCCTTGTTTAATGTAAAAATATTAATAGCATACCTTTTCTTTACTGTTAACGTTCTATATTGTTAGCATATTTCTAAAGCAAGCATACTTGTCTAATGGACATTTCCTTGAAAAATAGATATTAATATGTTGCATATATTCTATAAAAAGGAATGCTCTCACAATTGGAATCCAGGCTACACTGTATTTCTTTGGGCCCCTCTACACATGCAGGTAAAAGTGTGTTGGGATATAATGTGTGATCTACACAATCACGTCTCCTGCCATGCCACATGTGAATGGCAGAAGGCATGACTGTGGGATTGTACATTAGATCTGATCGCACCTTATTGCCAGTGTAGAGGGAATCCAGTCCTAGGCACTCCCTGCACCGGCAAGAAGCAAACTCCTGCAGCTGAGACTCCACCTTCAGCTGAGGGGCTCCCAGCTGTGGGTATACCCCAGGCACCCCTGCAGCTGGGTGATGCAGCTACTGTGATTTTGCAGCCATGGAGCCCCCCAGGGAGCAGTTCCAGGGGTGCATGGAGTCTCCTGCATCTGGGGGATTGCAGCTGAGCCCCCCATTTGCAAACATAGTGTCCTAGCATTGCCCTGAAGCAGCTGCTACCCAGTCCTGCAGCTGTGGATGCTGGGTTCTGGCAGCCATGCAGCACTGCTGAGACCCAGAGTCCGTAGCATGACTCCCAGCCTCAGATGGGCATGTTCCTCCCTTGCAGCTGGAAGCCCAGTCAGCTGACAGGGCTCTCAGCTGCAGGGGAGACCCTCCTACCTGTGCAACTTAAACTTGGATAGAAACCTGCTATAAAATTAGTACACATCTTCAATGTCTAATTTATAAATGGTTGGATCTTTTTATGATGTGATAGGTACTTTGAATATGTAGCTGGTCTCAGTTAAGTGCATGATACCTGTCACATGTAGAGGGGGCCACTGATAATTTTAGAGAAGTAATACAAAGAACTTCAGACAAGAGCTTAAGGAAGTTTTTGCCTATAAATCTAGTGAGCTACCTAAATAAGATAACTAGTTCTGTTTGTTACTTGGAGAATGTGCCCTTTAAAGTAATCCCTTGTAAATAAACTAGCAATAGGTTATAAAGTAAGACATATTACCTGTTATACCACTTTAAATATAAATGAAAGAAAATGCTAGATGTTTTTCTGTTGTAGCATTATCCTATTATTTGCTTCATTTTTTATTTAAGAACGAAACCAGACAGAAACCTGTCTACAAAATTATTTGAACATTAAGGCACCATCATGAGGAAAGCTGGAATTTAAAACTCATTTTCTGCATCTGTATTATATAGTTATTCCCATTCATTTCACAAGCATTAGGTTAGTTTTACCAGTTTGTGCACCCCATGAGCAATGGAAATTGTTATGTTGCAGCGACTGATGTTCTGTATTTGAATGCTGATTTGTAAGGTGAGTGCCTCTTCTGGGTGTTGAGATATAAGCATATGAAAATTGATATGTTTGCTTCTCAGCATTTATACAAATGGCATGCAGTGACTAACATCAGTGTTGTAGACCTATTGTGAGGCGAATACCTAATACTTTCTTTAGGTCACTTCTTGTGGATAATCTTATCTCCAGGGTACAGTGCAGTAACTGAAAAAGCACACTATGCATATTGAAACTTGTATATTAATCTTAAACATATCTTTTTGCTCAAAAATGCCATCTTGAGCATTGACTTCAGAGTGAACGGAGGCATGAGAAAATTGCTATCCATTATTTTTCAGCATAGTGCATAATGGATCACAATTGCATGCTTAAGCTGAGTAGCATTATGTTAGATTAACTTGTCTAGTATGGCAGGAGCTTGATGAAACAACATAATAGGTGAGACTGTGCCCAAAAGATTCACACATGAAGGAAATCTAGACAGATGACTAGACCGATAGACCATGTCCGGACAAGCGCAGCTGTGTGGTATGTAGCACTGCCCACATGTCTGCAGTGCCACATACAGCACATTCAGCTGCTCTCCATGCTGCAAGGGAGTAATGGTCAAAAAAAACCCATGCAAAAAAGGCAGAGCAGTGTATGTGGAGCAGTGTCCACTGCTCAAAACAGGAGCCTGGCCAGCCAGAACCATGTCCCAGCTGTCAGCCAGGCTCTGAGCATTAGGATTGCCACTGCTGCAGCCCCAGGAAGCCCCCAGTATCCCAGGTAAGGTTGCTGCAGCGAGTGCAGTGCTGGCCCTAATCTCCTGTACCCCACCCACGGTAACCTGCCACAGGGCTTGTGGCACAGGCATTCCCCAGGGACAACTAGTGGCAGCAAAAGGTATCCTCCTGCTACTTGTCCCCAGGGAACAAAAAGTCCATGCTGGTGTGGGTGTGGCCATGGAGGCATTCTGCAGGCCTAGGGCTTATAGAAGGGGAGGGAAGAGAGCCTAGATGGGATGAGGAATGGACCAAGGGATAGAATTTTGCATTTTTTTCTCTTTCTTAGAAAAGGGTCTGTATATAGCCCCCTGTCCATGCCAACCAATGGTTACTGAGAAACTTGGATTTCATACCTGATTTAGCATCCTGTGACTTGTAATATTATGAACAAAGCCCTTAAGCGTGTATGCTTATTTACAAATAGCACAGATCTTTGGAGAAAATGATTTTGCACCAACAGAATACTTACCTACATGTTTAGTCTCATCTAGCATTCAGGTAGATGGACTTTTCTTTCTTGAGATACAAGAAACAGATAGGAAGCAATATAGCTCTTGGGGCTCTGGCCATTCAGGAAGCTCACTGGGTTTTTTTGCTGTCAGGGAAGCTAGGTATTTTGAAAAATTAAGAAAAAAAGAAACAAAACAAAACACCCTACTTTATTACAATGACCAGATGTGAAATCTTCATTTTACCTTAATGAGTTCCCCAGATGAGAGCTCCCAGCTAAAGTTGTTCAATTTTTTTAACGGTTAGACTCCTTCAGTCTTAATGGTATTCAATCACAGGTGCTGTGCCTGTGGGAGAATGTGCTGACCCTGTCTTCTTCTGGCATCTCAGAAACCCAATGCATCAACCACAATTAGGGTTACAGATCAACAATAGTTCCTTAGCACCCTCACATTTATCATGGCTAGTACTAAGTGCTCACTTTGTCTTTTTATGTTTTAGGTTAGTTTGAGATGAGTGCATTCTGGAAATTCTCTAAATAGGGGCAAGAAGTATTACTTGTGGCATTTGAGAATGTTTTGGTAAGCTGATTAGTTAGGGCACAAGAAGGGGGGGGGAAATCCACTGTTACCCTTAACAGTTGTATCTAATCATCCTTTAGTCACAAAGTACAGAATTCCCAGATGAGACCTAAAATCTTACAGATATTGATTAGAATGCACAGAGTTGAAAGGGACCTCAGGAGACAACCTGCTATATGCATGTCCCTGCTGTACACACATTATTTTTATATTATCCCTGAAACTGCTTAGCCAGCTTCTTGAAAAACTTTAATGAAGACTATTCAACAGCTTCCCTGGGCAGCTTGCTTCATTGTCTTGATATTCTGACATTAAAAAATATAAATATTACACAGCTCATTAGAATAAGCCTATATGGGAACTTTTTATTTGTACATGGTAGGACACCGAATGACTGTGTGAGTAAAGTTATTTTTTCACAAAAAAATAAAATGTCTAATTTACGAACATTTTTTACTTACCTTGATCTCCCTTCCTGTGCTCAGCAAGAGCAGCAGTAGTATCTGCTTTGAGGTCCTGTCTAGGAAGGCACTGTACATACGGGCAGTAAAGGTCATGCCCACATCCTCACTGCCCACACCAATAAATCACAGAGGCAGTGCAAAGTGACCACAGCACCACAAGCTTGCCTGGCTTGACTCACCCTGAATAAGTTGCCCTTTGCCAAAAGGATTGGCAGCCTCCAGTGGCTGCTCCTGCATAGGCCTCTGGCCAGTTGCATGTTTGTCTACCACTTAGACCTGATGATTTAGTGACCTGCCCCTTCAGTGATGATCAGGTGAAGGAGGCTCTCTTCCATGCCTTCCTTGACCGTCTCTAGTTGTGGCCACTTTTGCCACCCCTAGCACCCTCTTTGACATTTGCATGTATCTTAATAAATAAGATAAGAATTATTCTTAAGAATGAAGTAGTTTTAAGTAGATATAGAAAAAACTGACTTAGACTTCTCCAAAATCATATATATTTTCCCTACCCCATATTGAGAAGTTGAGGGAACCATTATCCACCTGGCCAATTTTCTGATTATCCAGGCCAAAATGGTGACCCTGAAAAGCCTCCGAAAGTAGCTTACAAAAGCTAGTTCTGACAGTACCCTTCACCTCTTTTGGTCCTGGGCATGTATCTTCTCTGAATTCAGACACTTCACCTTACAACAGAATGTGGACCACCTTGTTTCACATTGGGCCACCAAGGAAGCACTGTGCATGATGGACAGCTGGCCCTAAATGTATGACACCATGAAGGGCATTGGACAGGCAGGGGTTTTAATCTCTGGCAATAGTGGTAGTTTGTTACTAATGAACGTTTTGTGCTTGGTCCCTGGTGGTACCATACACTTTTGCATTTTCACCTTCTGTTTTTAAAATAAAGATTTAAAAAAAACAAATAGGAAAAGGTAGAAAGATAAAAATAAAACCGAAATGCAAGAAAAGGTAGAAAATACAGCCTATTCGAAAAGAATTTGCAACAAATTTACATTTTTTTTCAATATTTTTTCCTGTGGGAATGCATGTAGTGTGTGCATGTGTGTAATCTCTTGTTTCATGCCTTTAGAAAGTTGGAAAATGCAACTTAGATACCTTATCAGTAAAGATATTGAGATGTCAGTCTGAAAAAATGAAATTATAATCTAAATTTATCCTATAAATACTCATATAAACACTTTCATATAAATGTGAGGTTTAATGAATTTTTTTTTTTTAATATGACTTTTCAATCTGGTTTTGAGCAAGAAACAATTTTTGCTTTGCAAAACACAGTTGTGCAAAGGTGTGGGAAATACTTCTGAGACTGAAGACCATCCCTTTGGTTTCAAAAGTATTTCCCACACCTTTACACAACAATGAGAAGGGTAAGGCAGACTACTATGACATGTCAGGGTCCTGCACTAGCTCTTTGTAGCTGAACCAATATTAATAATCTATAATAATCAATAATCTATAATTTACACACACAAAAAAGCCACAATTTTAGTGATCTGCAGGGCCATATATTCTGTCACCCTTATGAGAGATACGAGTCCTTTGACTCTCTTCTACAAATGCCTTCCTACTAGTCAGAGAATGGGCTGTCCGGTGATAGCAAGAAGAACTTTGCTTCCACAAAGCAAAATGGAGTTACTTGGAGCTGGTGCATCTTTTTGGTGAATAACTCAGTAGCCTTTCCAGAGAGAAAACTAGAGTGAGAATCCTAAGACATTATTTTAAAATAGAAAAATGGGGATCTTTCTACTGACTTCTGTGGGATCTGATATAGATTTTTACTGCACATTGGAAAAAAGATCATCTCCCCTTCCTTTCACCCTTCTCCCCCTGTAATGCAATTGCTTGGTTGAAGTGGTCTGTTTCTTATGGGAAAGCTTATGGACAATACAAAAATGGGGTCTTACAGATTTCAGTGTAATTTAGCTCATTTTTTTAGAAACTGAATAACTCCCCCTCTCCCCCCATAACTAAAAGATAGGATAACTTGAATTGTTTTTTTTCTATATATATTATGGGTACAGACTTCCCATGGCACATATATAGGGTAGTATTGAATTTATGGTCTCCCATTTTTTATTCTCTTTGCTCAATACAGTTAAAAGATAATGTTTCTTCCATGACTTTTTTCTGCTCTTTAATTTTGTCACTTGTAAAAGAAAGTATTGTAAATTAAAACTATTCTGAGTTTAATGCCACTGTGCGCCAATATTTTTATTAATTGCTTTCAGATCATGGCATAAGCTTAAAATTAATCTTTATTTTCTTTTTACATTTTGATTTTCCATTAAAAAGGTTTTATTATAAAGAAAGGACTAAGAAAAATAACTATACTGAATTATGCCATGAACTCTTATAGAAAACAGAAACTTATTAACTAGGATACATTTGAAACGAAATCTTGAGAGTTAAATATTTGATACATTATTCTCCAGTCTGCACTGCTAAACCAAATTAATTCACCTCAGAGTGCTGATATGGGGTTCTGTTAGTGAAAATATTTTAAGTAATAATATGCCTCTTTCCTTTAAGGCTAGATACTGTTTATTCAGTTTTAAAAATAGATTTTCCACAAGTCTTGCAGTAAAATGCAGCCAATTGTTGGTGTGAGGTTTATTTAAAATGGTAACCTTATAAAGTTTCCACATCTTTCATCAGTTTTAATGTTGATTTTGTGACAAATAGTTTGGTTTACAAAAAATAGCATTATGGACTATTCAAACACCAGTAATGCTAATAAAATATAAGTCTATAACTTGACCTACTTTGGATAATGTAGCATTTTATACATTGTCTTCCTTTGGGCCCCAGTTCTGTACAGTTACACACTTGCTTAGCTTTATGCATGTGATTAGTTTTATTCAACTCAAATACTTAAGAGAAATGAATAGAATGTAATGGGACTATTCATGTATATGAACTGAACATGTGTTTAGGTGATTGCCATAACTGGGTCTTGGTATTATTAATTGCAAATAGCCATGCATCCACAGCTTACATCTTGGAGAAAAACATAATTTAAGACCCTTTCAGTTTTTTTATAGACAACAGAATCCCTAGTTTCAGTAACAAATGTTTATATGTAATTGTATCCTGTTCTAGATTAGTTATGTTATGCTACAGGAGCCATTAAGACACATTACAGGGTGGTAACTTTACAGTGATTGTGTTATTTTCTGATTTTACCACCAATTATATGAGAGTTTGATTTAGCTTAGTTCTGGTCTACCTAACCTCGAAAGTTAGCAACTCAGCTGTATATCAGAGGAAGACCCCAGCAGTCACTCATCCATGATGCAATTTAGTCTTCCTTAAGAACCACAGCAATGCTAAAATAAAATCCCTGTGATGGTCAAGCCATCTGTCCAGAGGGTAAAGACACTACTTACTCAGTTTAGTGATAAAAGGTCAGATAATCATCTGCTTCTCTATATTCTTAATGGAAAAATATGCCTCAAAGGGTAGACAGCTACCATCCATAATGTTTTATTATACTAGGCACGTTTTTCATACTGCATCACCTGCGCAATCCTTTATTCCAGTTGCAGGCATCTGCAGCACTCTGTTAAATAATACCACCACCCTCCAGTCCTGGATACTATTGTGCTGTTTTCTGATTGTTAAATTGTGTGGAACAACATATTTTTTCTTGAGGATTGTTACTCCATTTACACTTATCTTAATAAATGAGATAAGAATCCTTCTTAAGGATGAAGAGGTAGATTTAAGTAAATACAAAACAAATAGGATATTAGTACACAGGGTGCACTGATGCATATTGAACTTCC
>NW_017729024.1:70841438-70854882 GCF_001723915.1 Gavialis gangeticus | reverse complement strand
AGATTTAAGTAAATACAAAACAAATAGGATATTAGTACACAGGGAGAAAGTGAGATTGATGATCTGACAAAACATTAATTAAAAAAAGGAATGTTTCCAAGACTAACGTGTATAATTCAATTGCACATAATTCAAAGGCAAAATTAATTTACTGATTCTTATTTGACAACAAAGCAGTGACTTTCTATCGATTATTCTTTTTTATCAGTGTATATAAGACATATTTAAACTGTCCCTCGGAAATAGTGTTATTGAAATTATGTTATTTAACCTCTGCATTTTGAAATTAAATTTCAAGAACCCCACAGAGATAGCAGAAAATCGACTTTCCAATAAAACAATTTCACAGTTGTTTTTGTAGGTTTATGTTAGTTTGCAAATATTGAATCCCAATTGCTTTATTAATTAAACAAAATAACATAAAACATTTGGCATAGTTTTGTTCTGAGCAGTTGCCAGTGTGCAAAGCCTAACATATGCTGAATATTTTATTTAGAAGTGATTTATTGCAAAATTTACCAATGGTGGCTGACAGTATTTTGTTTAAGTTTACTTGCTAAGTGTCAGCGTTTTTAAAAATTAAATATTATGCAGAAAATGCCAAGTACATGTGCACATCTAATCTCTACCAGTGTAATAATTACATAAAGCTGTTAGTGCATACAATACACTCCAAATGTGAATAGATATGTATTCTATGTTTGTTTTGTATCTATAAATGTATGTGTATGCACACACACACACACACACACACAAACAATCTGAATCATAGATTCTGGAAAATGGTAACCTAATCATTGAATTTATTTAAATTAGCAAGGAAAAATATAATAATTTTTCCCTGCGTTAAAGACAGTATACAGACTTGTACAAGCAAGTAGGAAGTGTTAATAGAAAATTGAATACTTATATCTGTTTAATATATAAACAAATGTCCAAAACAAAACCTTTTGGGATGTACAGAATGACATTCTCAATGTCTTGGTAAAACACACAAAACTTTAAATTGTTGTAGCTCATAGGGATTCACCTTAGGTGTAGAACAACAAGGCTGCCCTGAGTTTTTGGAATCATGTTAGGCTTCCCAACTGAATATTTCCAGGTACAGAATACTTATAGAAAGCTTTTCTTTATTAGTGTTTTGTCTGAAGCTGTACTTAAGAACTGCTAAAAAGTAAATGATAGTGCAGTCTCACTTTTTCTAATATTATTAAGGACCTGTCTTCACTGCAACAGCCAGCTCAAGTTAATACATTTGGGTTACTCAAAGCAAACTAAGTCTAACTCAAGCGTGTGTGTGAGTTTATCTGTCTTATGGAGTTACTTTTCTTATTCTTATCCAACGTAACTTATCTATGTCAATACACCTCTAGTTGAAGACTTAGTAACTAGACGGTTGATTATGATAGGCGAACACTACCATCATTTCCTGCTGACTTTTAGGCAGGTAAAGTAGTCTCTGAAAATAATTACTAACTGTCACGTTGACAGGGGAGATAGGTGAAGAAATGCCTACTTTCTCAATTCCACAAAGATTTATTTGAACACTTGGTGCCAAGCTGCTCTCCACTGTCAGAACTTAACTAGTTTTGTAAGGCACTGACAAGACTTTACCAATGGAAACACAGGTTTTTGAGACTTTACATATCTTCAGGCTTAGGTGACAGGTGGTTGCAGGTTTTAAGGAGGTCATTTGTACCAAATGGTCAGATTTAGGGACCAAAAATGGAATTTAGATATCAAAGGATTGGAGGGCACAGACTGATCTTAGGCCACTTCTTTAACTCATGGTGCTTTATGTACAGTACCATGAGTTAGAGCACTCCCCCCCACCCCTAACCCAACAGATGGAGGCAGCCTACACTGGCCCAGGCCAGCTGGTGGGGGCACTAACCACCTCAGAAGGCTGCCTAACTTCCCCACGCCCCCACCCCAGACCACCCCTCAAGCTCTGGGGCTGTCAGCAAGGGAGCTCCCAGCTGCTAAATGGCTAGAGCTGAGGAGGAAAGGGGTTGGAAATGGTCCACATTCTGCTTGAGAATAACTGAACTAAAACACAGAAGGGACAGAAAGCAAATGAAGTATGGTCAAAGGAAACTGCTGGTCATGTTCATAGTTTGGAGAGAAAATGTATTTAAAGTCTTGGCCTGGCTGCTTCCTACGTTTACCTTCTTTCCCAGAGGCTTAAAAATTGAAGCTAGGAACTGGTTATATAGTGATATTCCTGATTTACTGATGGGCTTATCAAAAAAGTCAAGACATTACTGGACAATTGAATCATTCCTTCAGGGAAAATGGCCTGTCCAAACAGAGTGGAAGCATATTGGCAGTGTAGATGCAGGGCATTTACACTACCACTACCTATGCTATTTGAGTAGATAAATTATCTCAGAGACATCTGTGTTGTTAATCAAACACTCCCACCCTTCATAGGAACAAATCTAACTAAAAATTTTATGGACAGATTTTCAGATGAGAACACCCAAAATCTGCTCACACCATTTTTGTATGAAAATTTACCCTTTGGTGACTCATTCAGTGACAGTGGCCACTGTTACCACAAAAATATCAATAGTTGCTACATATATGCCTCTGAAGTATTTCAGTTCTCAATACTTATCAGTTAACATGCCATAAATAAGAGGGTTTGTGGTGACAAAAGCAGTATCATGGTGCTGCATGCAAATTGGGTAATTGTGCATGCAAATTGATAGGTAAGTGCATATCTAGCCTACTGCATGTGTTATAAACTGATTTTCACACACAGCAAGACTCTACATTTTGAAAATGTGTTTAATTTCAATATGGAAAAATATCATAAGAATATAAGATTGGTTTACTAGTTCTCTTTAATATCATGTCTTATATTAGAGGCACATACTATTGTCCACATTAGTGTTTATAAGAGAAAAAAATATACCATGGAGATCATTACCAGTGAAATTGTAATCTTTATTTTCTTCATATAGATGCAAAGCCAACAAATTAAGCTCCAAAAAGCGGCCAATGACTATTTAAAGGAAATTTATCTTAATTATTGTTTCTCTCATCTCCTCAATTCATTTAAAGTAGCATTTTGAACTGAAAAGCTCATGAAGCTTATAAAAAGCAGATGCTTCCTGCTGAACCAGTGAGCCCCCAAATGGTTATTTTTCAATACGTTAAAAGAAAAGACAAGGCCCATTGACACTGCTGAGATGAATCATACTGCTTTGTCTCAGTTGGCACCACAGTTACTTAGAACTAAAAAAAAGGTGCATGGTTCAGGTGAAGCAGTCTGTTGAGTGGAAAGACAATCCTACCCAAATACAATCACAGAACCATACAATCCTGTCAAGTTGAAAAAATAGTTCTTCCTTTGATGATAAACTGAATAATTTGATGTTTACTCCTTAAACATCACTAGCATCACGCGGGAAATATTTTTTGTAAATTCTATATCTGAAAGTCACAAAGAATTCAAACTAAAAAAAACTTAGCATTTTTCTAAAGGCAAATCCGTCCTTAGAATTTCAGAAATATTTATGGAACAAGACAGGTCAGCAAAGCAACAGCACATGCATTGGGGTGACACTTTTTAAATGAGCGACTTTAGCAAAAAAACAGAGTAATGTCATTCATGAGAATTAGGCTAAAAGTTGCATATGAAATCTCTTGACAACAGTAACTTGACAATATCACCGTCAACTTACATGATCTTGGTAGTCAAGATATAGCTATGTATTTCATACATGCCACCATGGTGCACGTCATTCCAAAAGACTGGCTCAACAGTTACAGCTTTCACATGCTCTGATATTTGAACAAACAAATCAGGGATTAACTAGATCTCTCAATACTATCTGTGAAGTTTCTCACATCTATAATATAACCATTGGGCATTGGTTCTTAATTACTCTCTCTCTCAGAATCACATTTTTCATTAGTTTAGAAATGAATCCCATCAAGACAGTATTAGAATGAAGAATGAGTGACATTCAGTGCTGAGCTTTGGAAATGGATCTCTATTATTTCCAAAACATGATGCCCTTCTCTAGGCTTTCATTGGGAACATGCAGTAAATTTGTATTTGCGCTAGTTTTATGATATACTATGTTGCACTTCATACATAACTGAAGACTAGGTTTGGTTAATTAAAGATTTTATTACACAGTAAAAGACATAATGCAGAGTAAACAATACTGCATACAAAATAAAAGGCTGCATAAACATGCATAGTCTCTACTCCCACTTCTCTATAACTGCTGAAAAATGCATTTAACAATTATTCCGTTCTGCTCTCTCAGTGACAGCACAATGACCTTGGTCAGCAGTTTCAAGAGTAATGCATCAATATATGATGAATTTTATGAATTGATGTTTGTGGCTCAGAACATCTTTTGGTTATAAACAACCTTTTATTCATCTCTGCTACAGTATCCACTCTTTGGAATGCATTATGCATGGTAATAAGTCTCATCCTGAGGGTGGAAATTGATATATTAAATTTACCATTTTTTATTAGCTCTTTCTAGTAAAATATCTCAATAATTTTGTGTTACTTGGCATTTTCACTGCAAAGGATTTTGGATACAACACAGTTATAGCATATAAAGTATTTTCTAATCAAGTAAAATTAAGAGAATCCATCATTAATGAGTATATTTTTCAGAATGCAATTAACACAGTTGGCAGCAAGATAGGACTACATTTCTGAGGTATTGACTACCCGCAGTTCCCATTGACTCCAATGGGAGTTGGGGGTGCTCAGTACTCCAGCAAATCAGGTTAATAGGCATGACTTCTCTCAAAGAAAATATATGCAATGGGCTAAATGCTGACTCTTCTGAAATGTCTTTTTACTATATGTTAGTGGGTACTCTTTATAATATTAGCTCAAGGTCCTTATTCCATTCCTATAAAATGAAAAAAAATCCACTTCTCTGGGCCACAAACACATTTATACAGGTCAATGAATAATTTATTCATTAGGAGGAAGGTTAGGACACAAAGAAAAATATCCTCAGTCTGTATAAACATGAGGTGCTCAGGTGTCATCAGTGGAGCTATGCCAATTTCTGCCACTTGAAGAAGAAATGTTTATCCTAAACACTTCTTGCCCTTAGCTTGGATATCATCAATTCAAAATAACTGTTATATAAAACCAATAATTAAAGTCCCATTCCCTCTTCTATGAACAAGTACCTACCATTTGCGATAGGGAAACAAGATGGCCAGATATGACAACTGAAATCTAGGTATACTAGCTGGATCAGGAGGGACCTTTCATGTGGATTTTAATATTTTCCTTATTAAAGTCAAAACCTTGAAATGATACTAAGCTAGTAAAAAATGATATTACAGATATTCAGCAATAGAATGGAAGTGATTGAAAATACATGGAAGGACAAAGATAGAAATTTAATCATCAAGGATAGAATTTAATCATCAAATCCTCTTAGAATTTTGTGGGTAGTTTGCACACAACTGCCAGTGGCTGGTAAACCAACTCTTATATGCTTGAGAAATTAAAGGAACATTGGCCATGTGACCAGGTGTAAATCCACAGTCTCCAATGACTTCAATAGATATATACTGTCAATTTAGTAGAGAAGCAGGAAACTTAAACAGAAGCTAACAATTTACCTAAGAAGTGAACATTTGGGGGTTTGCATCCAAATCCTGCCTACCAGGTTGCAGAACCCTCTTTAACAGTATAAAAGAAAAAGTTGAATCACGTGAAACATGGAGATATGTAAAGGGTAAAAAGGAAGTAGAAGAAAGAGAGGAAAATATAGTTTTTCAGTTAATTTTCTCTTTAATGTATTTATTTCTTAGCTAAATCCAAGCAAAATTACTTGCAGCTGGCCTTTTTGGTAAAAGAATCAACAGCAACACTCAAACTCCTGGGCATATCTTTTCTACAGGTGCCTGATGTAATTTCCAGCATTTGTCTCACAGAAGAAGTGGTAATGAAACATACAGAATATGCATATTTCTAATGCATATGCACTTCTTAATGGCATACCAAATAATCTTCCTACTTTAAGCTATATGCTTTCTCTAAGCTAAACATATTAGAGAGGACACTACATAACAAGTGAAGGTTTTCACTCTTAGCAGTCTCCTTTTAAAAAATATATTATAACAAGAACCTTTTAGTAGCACTGTCAATGAATTCTGAGTGCACAATGACATGTGAACATTTAAGTTAAGAAGAAAACATAGTAATTTGACCAGGATAATTTTAGCAAATTATTTAACAATTTAAGGTTTCTATTAGTGAATTACATGATAACAGGACTATTTTTTCACATTTGTTTATTATTCTTAATTACATAACTCATTCCCAAATCCTTCTTGCGAATATAGTTTACCTGGTGAATTGTGTATGATCATATTTATTGTGAATGTGTTCAAGTATTATTATTATTATATTTATCAATTGCTGTCCATCACTGATTGCTAACTTAATATTTTCAGATACTATCACTGAGTTTAAGCAATTAAAACAAGCTCCTACATAAATCACTTGATTTTGAGACATACTGAGCACCAATACCATGAAATGAGACTATTTGTGTAATTATGGGCCAATTAATTTGACATTAAGCCTAGGAAAAAAGCATGTAATAGTGGATAGGACTCCATTAATAAAGAAAAGGAAATTATCAATGAGTGGGCATGTTTCTAACTAAATCTGAGATCACAGACATTGGACAAATACAAATTATCATTTTTTTCAATAATCTTGGAAAAAAAGATTTATCTTGCTGATAAACCTTTTAGATAGCAATTACTAGTAGAGTGGTAATAAAATAATATTTTATGTACAATGGCCTGGACAGGGGAATCATGATCCTTACGTTTACTAATCAAGGAATATCAAGTGTAAACAAGGAGATGATATCACATCCATATATGGCACTGAAGAGACCATTACTGTTGTGTCCAATTTTGGTGTTGTCACTTTCAAAAGGAAGTTGAAGAATTGGATAGATTTCAGGAAAGAGTCACAAAGACAGCTATCTGGAAATTGAACCTTTAAGTGGGAGATTTAGGTGATTACTCTAATTTACTGAAGAGAAATTTAAGAGGAAATTAGATCATAGTCCATGAAACACCTATTTAACAAAAAAGCTATTTAATCTTAGGTTGCTCCTTAAGCCAGCAGATAAAAAACATAAAATCTAGTGGTTAGAAATGTAGGTTAACTGAAGTCAGACTATGTGCAATTTGAAGTATTGGACCACAATACTTACTAAAGAAGAATCAGATATACATGCAATCCTTATTGTTTTTCAATACAATGGAATGTGAGATTGTATTGATTTGTAAACTTCTGCTTCAAAAAAACCACAAATTCTCAGCTAGGGTAAAATTGGGTAGCTCTGTTGAGATCATTAAAGTTACACTGATTTATCTTAGCTCTGGTCTAATATTTTGGCAAGGGAAGCTGATACAGCATTTTTTCGTTCTTGCTGTATCTTTTTATTAGCAGACAGGTCAAACAAGTACAATTCTCTGAAATAATGATATGAGATTGAGTTTACTATGCAAAGGAACTGTTGTTAGCAGAAGAACATACCAGGAAACCTCTCATTGAAATTTCTGCTAGTAACTAGGTTTTCATCTGTGTCAAAGAGAAAGATATAAATTCCCAGACTTCTGCTGGAAATGACTTCCTGGGCCCCTATTTCTTCCCCTATTGGAATAGCCAAATCTTTTGGAGTTCTTTATCTTTATGTCAAACTGTAGTCAGTCTACTCACCCGCAAGTATATATTTCCATTCAAGCAGTGCCCACAATATGCTCTACAATCCCTTTAGCAAACAGTTTAAAATTTAAGGATACTAGTAACATATGAGCATCGGGAACAATCAGAGCAAAATCAGAGTATATATAAATGTATTACACAACATATAGACGTTGTTATTAAAAATGAGTATCATCTTTATTCATCTGTCCTGATGAATTCATAATTCCATCTTGTACATATTAGTATTGTTTGCTCATAAGTTATTTTCTAGTTGTACAATTAAACACAGAAAGATGTGCATGCATTTGTGTATATTGTACAGAACTGGTTGTGACTATGGTGTCACTGGCTTCTGTTAGATAAAATCAGGGAGATCTTACCTCTTTCCAAGATAACACCCAAAGCTGATTTCTACTCTTAATCTCATCAACACAATCTATTTCTTGACATAATCATCTCCTATTCACCATTAGCATTGCAGCTATATATATAGGCACACCTAAATGTTTAGAATAAGGATATCAAACTCACCAGTTCCAGTGGGCTGGATAAATGGTGCAGGGCCAGTATGTGGGCTGGACATGCTATGTGCAGCTCTTAGCAGACCGGCCCTATGCTCCATGTGTCGTTCTCAGGGCCGGAACTGGGGGCCAGGGCACGCTGCCTGTTGTGTGCAGGTCCAGTCCAAGACCTATAGGCAGCACTGTAACCTGGATGATAGGACTTCAAAGGCAGGATTTGGCCCACAAACAATTTATTTGACACCCATGTTTTAGGGGAAGGACAAAGAGAAATTATTTTGACTATCTAACGTTAGAAGTATATATATGAGTGACAATTTCAGGTCTATTCCCTCATCTTACCTAATATAAACATCCTACTATAGAAGAAATGCTCATGAACCTAAATGATCAACTTACTTGACTAGGTAAAAGACTAAACAGTTTTTAATAATGAGAGCTGAAATTCTTCTTAAACTGTATAGTTTAGCTGCAGCTGCAGAGGATTGACAAAAAGCTCTACAGGTCAACAGAGGCCAGCTCTGTTAAAAGCTAAAGCAGATTCTTTTTTAGGTTTTTGGAGCAGAGGATCAAGTGACTATGCACTGCCAAAAGGGCACAGGGAATTGCCTCCCTAAGCTTCTTTAGATTTTTTCTAGATATGTATATAGATATATGTATTATTCCACTGGCCTGTATCTATAATGTTTTACAAATAAGTGATCATAATAATAATGTTATACAAGCTCAAGTTCTAATTAGTGCTAGAGCTGAAAAATTTTGATGATTTTTTTTTAAATCAGTTTTGGGAGCACCAAAACTACAGCAATTTGAATTTATGACTTAAGGTCAAATCCCTTAAATAATTTTGCCTCCCAAAATGGAGGGGAGGCATTTGAATTATCAAAATGTCAGAATATTTATTTTGCCTTTTTATTTTGCTTTGGTTTAAAATGTGTCCATTTTTTAAACATAACAATATAAAATGATTAATCACCAAAATAGAAAATGACACATTTTATTTGGGACTGAACAAAACAGTTCAGGGTTGAACCAAGATTATTTTATTGTTTTATTTGGTTTTGCTGATAACCTAAATAATATTTTGTTATACTTACTAAGCCAAGTACCTTTGGGGACAAGGCAAATGCTAAGGAATGTTATTTAGTTACCTAAAGAAGGAAAAGAACAAGTTTTTAAGGCTTGCTACTATGCAGTGAGGAAACCTAATCTAACAATTGTCTACAAATACACCCTATTAATTTTAGTGAAATGTTGTGAATGTCACATGTTTATAGAATTGGACCCTATCTGTATACATAATGTATGTACATGCACATACACGCACATGACTACAGATTTTTTAAATCCATCAAAATAATATCTTTTCCCATCACAACAGCTACATTACTTTTCATAAGCTTTTAAAAATTAAAAAAAAATTAAGATTAATGTTGGTTGCACTCAAGTATTTGCATGATGATTTGATCAATTTCCCTCAGCATGAATATTACAGAATATTTAAAAAATGATTTTACAGTAAATGAAATGCCAGAAACAATATATTATATTTCATAAGTTGTACCCCCTAAAAACATAATGCTGATTTATTGCTGTGATCTACTATTTAAAGCATGAATGAGAACTATTAAACTCTCATTCCAGAAGGGAATTTTTTATTATTAACAGATGCATTCTGACTAGGGAGTCTCACTCTATCATGAAATATGATTATTATTTCATCATGCATTTATTCATTATGCATCTATTGGGATTCAAAGGTGGGTCAGCTTTAGGTTCAATACCTTGCTTTTGGCTCCTGTTGTCATCAGCTCCCTATGTGTTTCTGGTCACTTTATCCCCAATGACCCACCCATTGTTATTTTTCTTCCTGGGTAAACAGAGATCAGTCTGCTTCCATGAATGCACATGATCTCTTTCTCCTATTTACTTTGCTGCAATAAAAACCAGAAAAACCAAAAAACATTTTTCAAAAATGGGAGGACGCTCATTTTTTCCCGCCTCATTTTTCATGCTCAGAATCATGACATTTCAGTTTTTTAAGTAAACAAAAAATCCTATTTTTCATAGTGACAACAAAGAGCAATGATGTATAAACCTGCAAGTCATTTAATGACTTATCCTTGATGATATTTGAAGAAGCCTCCATATATTTTTAAAACAAGTCACAACAATTTATTTTGGCATTGCACTGTAATCCTTGCTTTCAAGCATTTAATTTGCTACATTTCACTTTTTTTTGGATATAGGTTCTTCATTCAGCACTGGAATGCATTGGATAACATCACTTTGCGTTTTGGGATGGGAATATAATAATGCAGGATTATAGTGTTAAAGGGAACATTATAATTCAGCTTTGATAACACTTTTCCGTCTGGGGCACTGCATTTAATCTCTCATTGGTTTCTGAAATCTGTGTTTTGGCTACAGTTTTGAAGGTCTACAGCACTCTGACATCTGATTTCATTTCTAAATAGTCTAAGGCCTCGATTGTGACAGCCTTAATCATACCGAGTAGTACCTATTTCAAAAGTTACTCTACAGTTCAATGCTAGGACTTTAAAGATATTATTGATGAATGTAAGTATATTATGATCAGGTTTACAGTTAGATTAAAAATAGTTTGGCTATAAAAAGGAGATTGAAGAAATAGACTATTTCCCCTTTATTAAAAAACAAACAACTTGCTGGGTTTTTGGTTGTAGCTGTGTTGGTCTAAGGACATAGGCAGGCAAGGTTCTTTGAGTAGGTGTGGTATCTTCTGTTAGACCAACTGAGTATTTGGAAAAAAAGTTCACTTGAAAGCTTCCTAAAAACTTTTCCCCAAATACTCAGTTGGTCTAATAAAAAGTGTCGAACAAGTGACTTGCAACTTTTAAACTTTCAGCCCAGTAGCAGAAGCAGGATCCAGGATGCTTTTTTGTTTCTTGCAATATTTCAGAGGTGGATGTGTGTGGGTAGCAAGAGATGTGAATTGGACGGAGCTAAGAGGAAAGAAGCCTCCTTGAAGTAGCATCTGCATTACATTGTGTAATAGATGAGAAAAATCATCATTAAAATTATATTGTGATGATCCTCTACTTGCATAGGGGCCTCTAATGATATATAGGTTGCACAGCACAATCTTGACCTCCCTAAGGGTCTTAGAGTTGTCTCAAGGCTATATCTATGCCTGAAAATCAGAGAACCATAACAGACTTCCCAATGCCTCCATTCTGTCTTGTGTACAAGATGAGAGGATCCAATGCTGTAAATCTTCAGTGAGAACGTTTCCTAGCGGAATCACTGGGGAAAGTCAATTTCCTCTCAGTATAATTCTATGGGAAAAGAAAAAATCCCCAGAAAACATTTCACTTTTGCTTTGGAATTACAATCAAATGTAATCTAGTTTGGCCTATAGAATGGCAAACCATAGAAATAGCTACTACGTATATTTTATCCACCTTTGGAGTGCACTGCATTTCAGGTACCTTTGAAAGAAGCTGTATATGGATCAATTAAAACTTACTTTTCAGAATGTTTGAAGAGAAAATAACTTTTAAACTTTTAAAAAGGTATTATGCAAATATTAAAAAAAAATTCTGAAACAGCAAATGTGTGTGGCCCTCCTGGAGGCCAAGCATGGAACACTTGTTAGCAACAAAGAACATATCACTACAGATTGAAACATAGATAGAAACCTCCTCCTCTCCCCCACGCTCCTCATGGGATTAAACCTGCCGGACCAGCTATCCATCTTCTGCTCTCTAGAGTGCCCACTCAATGTTCTAGCATGACACAAAGTGGTCTATGTTTTATTTGCAAGGTGATGTGTCCAAATTTAAATAGTACATGTGCCCGGACCAAGAACTGGAAGAGGGGGAGAGGACTTTTAGAGCTGATTTTGAGGGCTTTTCAGAGGCATCGACTTGGCCTGGGCAGCAGGAAATTGTCCAGGGAGATCACACTTCTCTTGGCTGTTTGGGAATGACAGAGAGAAAATGTACCCACCCTTGGAGAAGTCCAAGCCCAGTACACCAAAGAGGGTGCTGACAGCAGCAAAAAGCAACTACAGCCAGGGAAAATCCAGGAAGTCCTTCATCTCCTCACTGACAGAGCAGGCTGCTGACTCCACTGGGTTTAAGTGGTGGACAAAATTCCTGTGGCCAGGACCCCATACAACAGCCACCATTGGAAGTCACCAGTGCTCTTGGCAATGGGTAGCTTTTACAGGGTGTGCCAGGTTGGGTGGGCTTGCTGTAGTGTTGCTGCCACTAGGTGCTGCCTCCAAGTCATTTCAGGGCAGGCAGTGAGGACACAGGCATAACTGTGAACATGTACAGTGCTTTCCCAGACAGGATTTCAAAGCGGATCCCACCATTGTTCTCATGAAGGGACAGCAAAATGCTTGGCTTGCCACTTTCCACCCTGTCCACAGCTGGAGAAACATGAAGTGATAGTGGGGGTTTATCTAGCAAGCTGTAACTGGGAGGGTTTGTCATGTGTAGGAGTGGTCTTCTAGGGCAGCCAAGAGAGGGCAGCTTGCACTTAAATGAAGTGGTGTAAAGCAAAAAAGAGTGCAGGCCCAGCCAGTCCACCAGAGCTTTGGCTAAGAGCTAGGTAGACCAAGTTGAGTCAAAGAGGTGGGTCTGCATGATGGTGTGCTACTGGACCAAGGAAGCAATGAGGCTTCTAGAGGTGAGCCTCAGAGCACCCTTCTGTAAGGCCAAGTTATAGACCACAGGTGCCTGTAACAACTCTGGAAATTGCAGGCTTCTGCTCTGTGGTCTCAGCCACAGGTAGGCCCAGCAGGCCCAGACAAGGCTATGATAGAAAAGCCACAGGGCAGCCCAGCTGAGGCAATGTGGATCCAACAGGAAAAGTTCCTGATCAAGGTTCCTTGCCATAACAAATGTAACCCCATCAACCAGAAATAAGAGGGTATTTGTCTGCATTGGCAGACCAAAAATATAAAAAATAATGATAAAAGAAAGAAAAAGGATAGAAATAGGACAGCAGCTCCTTTAAATGTCACTTTACACCTCTGGGATTGAGATAAGGAAGTAGCTAAAAACAGGGCAGAAGATTGGGCTCAGGTAAACCATTGGTATCTGCACTTCAGTGGCAGATATATATACCCTGTAGGCAATATCCAAAATGAAACTGGGTGAAATGAGGCAGCTCAAGTGTCATTGCATCTTAAATC
>NW_017729024.1:70833841-70836438 GCF_001723915.1 Gavialis gangeticus | reverse complement strand
CAGATTGGACAGCAGCTCCTTTAAATGTCACTTTACACCTCTGGGATTGAGATAAGGAAGTAGCTAAAAACAGGGCAGAAGATTGGGCTCAGGTAAACCATTGGTATCTGCACTTCAGTGGCAGATATATATACCCTGTAGGCAATATCCAAAATGAAACTGGGTGAAATGAGGCAGCTCAAGTGTCATTGCATCTTAAATCCTTGCTGAAATCATGGTGAGACATAACAAAATGCAAGCTCTTTAGCCAAAAGCGGACAATTGTGAGGAACAGTGCAAAATATACCCCTGATGAGAGGAAAAGCCAAAGTAGTTCTGTAGCAGCAAGAGGGGTGTACAGAAGTTGGGTTTTTGCCATTTAAAGCAACTTATTGCCATGAATTAACAAAGCGCATGGCTTTGCAGCACTTTAAAAATGAGTACAGTGCTTTAAATTAACCCCTGTTATATGAGGTATTAAATTTGAAGCACTGTGTTTTATAGCACTTTAGCAAAAAATGTCTGGAAATTCCAGCAGTATCCCATGGATGTTGCAAGATTGGTTAGTGCTCCCCAGCACCACGAGGGGTAGCCTGGGAATGCTAACCAAGCCTTCGAAAGCTGGCAACCCACCCTGCTCCCACTAGCCAATTGAGATGGCATCAATCAAGCCAGAAGGGACTAGGAGGAATGAGAAGTGAGGGCACATCCTAACTCCCAGGAACATGGCTCACTCTGCAGCCAAAGGGGACGGCTCTGTGCTTGGGGTCCCCAAGCCCTGTGTAGCTCCTGCCATCCCAGAAGGATGGTGGGTGCCTGGTAGGGCTTGCAGCGTCTGAGCTGTGCAATGCTGGGGGAAAGGAGGTTGGTTCAGTTGGACACACACACATGCACACACACACATATATACCTTACCTTAATATCCTGCATGGCTGGGACTACATGCTTGGAGCTGGGCTGTCAGCTTGGGTGAGAGCTGTTACCCAGCCTGTGGCAAAAGCAGTGCCTGCTCCCAGTGCTGGTTGGAGGAGTGGGGCCAAGTAAGATGACAGGTTGAGTGCCAGGTTGAGTGCCTTTCATCCCAGCTCTACCTTCTCCACTGGTCTTCTGTTGTCCACCATCCCCTGCAGCCCCAGGAGGCTTTAGAGCACCCCTTGCCTCCTAGGCTGGGAAGTGCAGGGAGGCTCAGAGCCCTCAACTCCACCCTTCCCCCCCCACCACACACACACACCAAACACTGCACTTCTGTCATGTTTAAGAGTGCTGTAACTTTATAGTGCTATAAAAAGTGGTCTAAATTACAGTGCTGTAAAATATGCACAGAGCAGTTCTGTACACAACCAGGAAGTTACAACCACAAGTACAGATACAACTGAGTGAAAATTGGCTTTCTCCTCTTGCGAATCACTTCAAGATTTTTTTTTTCCAGTCCATTGGGGTTGTTTAAAGATTTCCATGAAAAACTATGAAAGAGCTTGATGCTACCATAACCAATACATCAGTGGCTGGATCACTCTCCTGAGAGCTCTGCCATTTTCTTATATCTCAGCTGCATGCTTTAGCCAGTAGTCTCCCTTCACTTGGATATGTTCTATGTTGTATAAAAACTTACGTTTTAAAAAGAATAAGGATATGAATCTAGGGTTTCCACATACCAAATGAGCCTTCTCATCACTGGCTATCCTTCATTTAGGACTGGATGGATTACACCTATAGCACAGCTTGGTAGAGGTGCCTAACATGTTATGCACTTATTCCTAAATGGGTACAATGGTAGAATCTGATTCCTAATGCTGGTATAAGAGTAGAAGCTGATTTCATAAGGAGTATGGAGTTTCCATTTGGGCTGAATAATTTAGCGGTTTGTATATATTCAGCTCCTTTTGTTTATGTCTTGCTATTGAGTCACAAAAGTTGATGACTGTGTAGGAACTGGGCCCACAAACAAGTGGCAAATTCCTCTCAAAGTTCACAGCTAAGATTCAGTCACAAAGTAAATTTGAGATGACAAGGCAAGATGAGTATCCAGGAAGCAATTATTTGAAAGAATACTTGTATGGCTTGGTGAGAATTATTTTGGGGTTTTCAGGGAGATATTTTAAGCATAAAGGCCCCATGGGATTTAGGGACTGATTCAGAACTTTTCCTGTGGTGACTGTAAATAGGTCTGAAATTTAGATCAACAGATGACATGACAACATAGGCTGATGGTGTGCAAGTCATTGGTAACAGGGAGGCTCTGTAATTACCCACAAAAATACCATATTTAGTCCCTGAGTTATTAAAAGTAAATCTGGTCAACCTCTCTGGCTGGGGAGTGGATGGAATTATGACTGAAGTTAGGAAGGGAATTTTTAATTATCTTGGAATCTGGCTAAAGACAAAGAGATAGCTGAGCTATTTGTCAGCTTCCTCTATTGGGAGGTGTCTAAGGCTAGAGATAGACATTCAAAAAGCTGGAGCCTGTATTGATTCAGTCTTTGCAGGTTAGTCTAATTTGCCTAGATTGAACCAATTTGCAAGTGGTCAGACATTCAGGAAATGCAAGCACATACCTGCAGTGGCCCAGACCAGAAGCTGGCAGGGAGGGGGTGGGGGTGGGGGGCACGTGCTGGAAC
>NW_017729024.1:70825230-70833578 GCF_001723915.1 Gavialis gangeticus | reverse complement strand
GCTGTGCTGGGGGTGGGGGTGGGGGAGGGCGTGTGCAATCCAGGCACTATCCTGGAGTGAAAAGTGCACACAAGCTTCAAGCTGAAGCTGTACAACATACTGTTGACATAGTGCAATGAAACTTGCCATGAACTGACAATGATGAATGGGAAAGGCTATGAAAAACAAGTGTTCTCTTTAAAACAGGGATCTTGCACCTAACTGGAGACATTTAGAAAGGGCTTTTTCTACATCTGTATCCTCTTCCTTGTTTTCAGGTCCTTTGCTTTTCGAAGTACTGAATCTTTCTTACGGCTACTAACACAAACAGTTCTTAAAGCTAAAAGAAAGAGAGAGACAGAGAGAAAGAAAGACAGAGAGAAAGGGAGAGAGAGAGAGCTAGAAACTTACTGAGTTAACTATTTTATCAATGTACTTATAAACGATCTTCACTTTTAGAACACAATGTTCTTACACTCTTCTTTTTTTTATTCCATTTGCTTCTGTCCCTCTTCACTCTTCTGTATTTCTTCCCTATGATTCCAAGGGAGTTACAAGGAAGAAGTCAGAAAAAATTAGGCCATTTTAAATGGAAAAATTCTACAAAAACAGATTTTTGGATCATGTCCCATGTTGTACAGTGTTTGATCATAATACAGTGTTCAGATAATGTGCTCACAGATGTAACATTACCAATAATAAATGAAACAGCTGAATTTACTCTCTTTCTGGTGGCTGAACCCAAGCAAAATAATTGTGAAACAATTAAAATCAAGTATTACTTAGGTGCAAAACATACCTAATGATGCTATCACTATCTATTAAATCTAAGTATCAGTATTAAACAAATAGGGAATATTGGTGGAATAGGGTGGTAACAGTCAATACATGGCTCATTAACACACTCAGTTATTAAAAAGATTATTTACCATTATGGTGTAACTGTTATTTTGTAGCATTTTAAAGTCGAAATGCATTTGTGCAACACCTGTCACAGAATATTAAGGGAAAAAAGGAGCTATGTATAACAGCTGATATTTTATGCCATTAAACCTTTATGACTAATCCAAATGATAGAAAATGTACCTGCTGAGATTTGAGCTCTAAGATCATCCAAACTAACTTGCTTTTTAATGCATTTACTGGCAGTAAACCATACTGCTGTATCGGATAAAATGATGACTTTTGCCTCCATAGGTATAAATCTCAGTGGGCACATCTACACCTGCCTCTAAGATACCTTTTGGAGGTACTAAATGATGGCACAGTAACAGCCCATACCGAGCCGTGCCAGCAGTGCACGGTTATTTTTAGCAACTGTTATAACGAGGGAGCGCATTGCTACGGTGACGTAGTGGTGGCATCACAGTTTTTGCTCACAGACGTGGGTCTAGCATCATGTGTAGACCCGCCCACTGTGATCTATGTAGAGTACACAGAACATTATGTAGAGTACAATAGGCAGACATGTTTCTTAGGGTAAATCTGATATCATTTATTAGAACAACTCAAATAGTTGGAAAAATTATTTCCAAGCTTTTGCAAGCTTTTGGGTACAGATACCGTTTGTCAGCCTGAGGAAGTATTCTTCCTTCCCTCTCCTTGATACCATGAGGAGGAGGAAGAGGAGGGGAAAAAAAAGAGGACTGGATTAGTTTTAGCAACTGAGTCAGTCTTAAAGAGCACCTATAGATGTGCAGTCAGGCTGCTCTGACATGTTGTAAATCCACTATGTCAGAGCAGACTTTATTAATCAAGTCTGCTGTAATGCAAAATTAACATGCTCCAGCAGTCTCTAGTGTCATGTGTATCAGTGTCCCTGTGCTGAAAAATGGTGGCAGGACACTTTAAAGCTCATTCAATGAACAAAGGTTAGAATTTTCTTCTACACAAAAGAATCAACAGAGATTAAAATGAATAAAAAGAATGAAAACAAATCACAAAATTGAAAAGATACTAGATAACCAGATGGTAACATTCCTCATTTATGATATCATTGTTTGTAAAATGAGTTCAGAGACAAATAGATGAATGTCTCAACATAGCCCCAGGTCAGAAGCCAGAGAAAAATTTGTCATACTGGACTTCAACAGGAGCAACATTTCCCCTTGTGCAAATTAGAGATGCCTATTTTCAGAATAGAATAACAGAGAATGTTGGTGTTCCATTCAGTTCCCTTTGTCTCCAATATACATACCGATATAAAGGTGGCAGCCTGAGAAACTTCTTCCCAGGCTTATAGTTTTCAGATTTTATTGCAAATATTTATCTTATTTTATGCTTTAGAAGTATCTACCATTTTCAAATGAAAAATCAGTTGATGCTATCATAGTTTAAAAACTGATTATTGCACAATTTGCAGTACATTTTGACAATCAGTCACAAGAAGTCTGGGTAAAATGTATCATTATTATGCTAGCTAGGGAGGAATTGGAACTAAAGGGTCCATTCTGTTATTGACACATGGCAAATTTACATGTGTAATGATAAAGGTACTTACATCTGTAAAGCCCCCATGCTGTTCAATATTAACAGGAGACCAAATAAATCTTGGGGACTAGAATTCATTTTTCATGATACTAAGAAGGGTTTGCAAACACAAAGAACAGTAAACATTCTCTCTTTTATTGTAGATTCTACAGATGGAAGAATATTAAGAGAAAAATCAGTTTGGGGAAATATAAAAGAACATCTAAATACATTCTCTAATATCTTTGGTTTGTCTCCTTTCCAACTAAAACTGTACTGAATTACTACAGTAAGTAATCACATTCTGCAAATCAGTATTTCTAAAACATCTCTTCTGTCTGTAACGCTCTGGAGCAATACATAAGTGGGAGTGCAAAGGTGTGTTAAATAAAATAATAACTGAGTTAAAGAAGAATTAAATTTCGCTTCATAAAGGTGTAAGACATTATTTTGCAATCTCCTGGGGTGTACCCACACTGCACAATTACTGCTGTAGAACAGCAATGAATGGAGATGTGCCAGTTCTGTGTATGCTATCTCCTGAACAAGTAGTAGGGTAGCCGAGGGCTGTGTGAAGCTTCAGTAGCCAGTTCTATTCAGAGATTTGGTCTGAGTCAGTGGCCAAATCTCTGAATCCAAATTGAATTGAATGAGGAGATGGATTAAAAATTCCGAATTGAACCGGAAGCCTCCAAATCGATTCAGAAAAGATTTGGCCTGATTCGGGGATTTGGCCATAGACTACACAGGCAGCAGTCCTCAACCACACAGCCAGCTGTGTCCAGCATGGTGAGGACTGTTGTCTGTTTAGTCTATGGCTGAATCTCCAAAGTGGTGCTGAATCTTCAGATCCGATTCAGCCAAATCGAAGCAGAACAGTGATAAGAATCAGCAAACCGAATCACTATTGTTCCAAATTGGCCGAATCCAAATCTGAAGCAAATACTTGCCTCTTCACGCAGGCCTAGTGTAGCACCTTTAGCACAATGGGACAATGCTATATGTCAGCTCATGTAGCAGGATATCACAAAACAAGCAATCAATCAATAAAACATTAATTTAGGACTATATTTACACAGGTTAGTTAATATACATTGGTGACATCATAAAATGTGAAGCAGCATGTGATATTCAGACACTTCTAGTCCTGGGAAAGTATCAATAGTTTCTCTCGTATTGTTGAGTGAATAGTGGATTTTTATTTAATGTATGACCTGAAATACCAGAGGGAAAAGATCAGTTTAGATCAAACCGAAGCAATTTTTTAAGGGTTTTTAGCAAAACAAAAACAAACAAACAAAAAAACATAAAAAGAACTTATTTTGGGTTCAAACCAGAAATCCTACACCCTGTCCCTTTCAACCCCCTCTCCCCCGGTCCCCCAGCCCAGTCAACTGTAATAAAGACCTATGTTTAATTTTGGGGTGTTTTACACTTTTTAAAACCATTTTTCCTTTCTTATTAATATTGGTGATTTTTAAAGCAAAATTGCCATTCAGGATTGAAGCTTTTCATTTTGAAAATGTTCTATTTTTAAAATACTCTTAAAGTTTAATAAAAGGAATTGAAGTGGTTGGGATCAAAACTTAGTAAAATTAGGAAGTATATCACACAAATGGGAACATACAGAAATAAGAATCCTGGATGCTTTAGCAAATAGCCATCTTTACTTTCACAGTGAAAAACTTCACAGTGCAGGCCACTGAAATGTCCCCTTTTAGAAATGCCTATAGTTAGAATTGTCTATAGTCAGAGTAGGAAGGAAAGCTTTGAAATTGCATTGCTAAATATATTTATACAATGTCCAAATTCTGATATTCACACTAACATTAGCACTGTGTTTGATGGGTGTACACAGTCTTGAATCATTTTGAACTCATAAAGACAAATAATCTAATGTTAAAAGCTGTAGTCAAACTTTTCTTTTGAATATTCACAATCTGTATATTTAGTATTAAAATAAAATTACATTGGTGGTGTTCTTAGAGATAATTTTGAGTGTGAGTTAAAACGTGGAAACCAATGCCTTTGTAGTGAGTTTGTGTATAGGACAAAAAGACAAAGACCAGTACCATAAAAACTAAATAAAACAAAATAAATAAAACCACAAAGGAATAATAAAATAAATAATTTAGGAAGCCAGAGGAGGAAAATAAACCCATGCCCCTCATCTTAGTTGACCTTTCTGAAATGTTAAAGCATAAAATGCTTTAATGCATAAAAAGATATCAAGGCATTCTTCAAATCAGTCACTTCCTACACATTTTAATGTTAAGTGAAAAAGGGCAATGACCAGGGAGATTGCATGGAAAGTTTTTCAGTAAGAAGTGTAGTATTGTCCATGAAATTGTGCAAGTTAAGCATAATGCATTTGTAAAGAGTCCGATAAACCCCACAGGCCATTTTGCTAGGAAATGAGCAAGGCTAATGGGTAAAAAGGTTATAATAAAACAATGAGTAAGTAAATATAAATATATATATAAATATATATATAAATAAATATATAAATATAAATATAGATATAGATATAATTATGGAAAAAATCCATGAATATTTATTTAAATGCTAACGTGATTTTTTTTACAGCATATTTTCAAAACTGCCTTTTTTTCGTAAAAATATTTAAGCATTGGTCACTTGCTTCAAAAAAAATAGTGCTACACACTAGCAAAGTACTCTTTTGCACAGTCACCAGGCTGTTTCATGTGAAAACTATTCCTGGTTTTGCCATGCTTCCAATCCAGCTCAGTCTAAGTACAGTCTGATCAATTGTTCTTGCTCTGATACTCTAGGCTAGGGACAGAAATTCCATATAAACTGGTATAAGTGATCAGAAAGTAGTCTAAACCTGTAACAGAACAGAAATTCAGTGCACATAGATTGGTTTCAAAATGGCAGAATCTGGTTTAAGATAGATCTGGATGAATATAGTATCAGATTAATCGGTTTAGTTTAGACCCATCTATTTAACTTCTGTTCCAGATCTCCTCCTAACTCAAGTTAGGTCATAATCTCCTGGCATCCCAGGATACTTTGCACCCTCCTAATAACTTCCTCTCAGGGTGAGCAGGGTAACCTCTGCCACATTTCATCTGCTTCAGCTGAACCAGGCTGGCCCCACCCTCAGGCTGTCACAGAGTGGAGGCAGCAAAGCCTTTGCTCCCTAGCCCCAGAAACAGTAGTATGGGGAGTTGGTGAGGGTGGGGGACAGACCCTGGTGCCAGCCCCCCACTCCAGACAGGCCCTGCACAGCAGGTGGGGAAAGTCCCTACAGAGGTGCCCCCTCCTTCACCACAGCCCAGCTCTGCCAGGTTGCAATATCCCTCACCTCACCCCCTCACCAGCCCACCTCTGGGGTAGCTCTGGTGGGTTCAGGCTGGGGAAGGAGCACCTCTTTTCTTCCACCCATCCCCCCATGGCTGTGAAGTGGGGGTTAGAGATGGGTGGGCCTGGGGTAATTGCAGCCTGGCAGAGTTGGGCCATACCTTGAAAGCCCATGGTGCCTACCCCAACCCTACTGTGTGGACCCCAGCTGGGGTGAGGGACTGGAGGTGGGGTTGGGGGGCCTCCATGTTCCCCCTCCCCCCTTCCGCAATGTGGCTGGGAACAGATTCTGTATTGGCTGTCCTCATCTCTGTTATTGACAGGAGGGGGCTGGGGACATGTGCTGGATAGCTAATCAGGGATGGTCCTCAGTCGACTGTCCTGTGCATTCTGCAACCAAGGAGTAAACATGAGTTCTGCTTGTTAATGGTCCAATCTATGCAGCTTAGAGAAACCTACAAAGATTGGATCAATTCCACCTCAGGCTTTCTGACTGTCTGTACTTAGCCCAGGTCAAGCTAAAAAATGCAGACCTCCTATCTAAGAGTCTTCTGTGGAACATTGGATGTCATTATCCAGATTCCCTAGATTCTGAAACTCACACTTATCTCATCTTTTTACCTAGACTGTTGTCACTCTAAACTTAGTCCACATTCTGCAGGAACAGTGTTTAATTCCTTCAGGGAAACAGTGAAGGAAACCTTATCAAAGGAATTCTAACTGCAATGACTTGGTTGTTAAAACATTTGAGTATTGTAGCTTATGGAAATTAACAAAAGGGCTAGATATACCCTTAACTAATCTGTTCTTATACTTTGAGTCTCGGGTACATCATGATTTCAGAATGGGTAGAATCCCTTTTCCTTTCTCTTTCCTGAAAATCATTAGGTCTGTCCATGTCTAGCCCCTACACAGAGAAGAAATCTACTTTTTAGTAGAGCCGCCCTCTTTGTGGCTCAGCCATAAAGTTCCATTTCAACCAGTCCTCCTTTCCTATTGTTGTGAACCCTTGCATTGCAAGACTGTTTTCCATGTGTACCTATATTCCATAGACTTTGAAAGTTGGTGACCCCAGTATGAAGCCTTCATTATTTCTGGTGATGCTCCTTTAATACAGCAGCAAGGGCTCATGCCACAATTTTTGTCCTTTCATGCACTGGAACTGCATGTCTGTTTTCATTAGCAGGATTTCCTGATGCTTTAAAAGTCTTTCTTGTGCATTAAATTAAAACTCAATGGAAGAAGTTTAGTTTGGCTCACTGGGAATTAAAGCATTACATCCATGGATTTGTTGTGTGCAAACACAAAGGCAGTCAAAGACATGTAATGAACCTCTTTCTCCCCCAGATGGCACTGCAACTTTTCTGTAGTTCACCCCTTCTAATTGCTTTTGCTTTTGAATTGCTTCCCCTTTTTTTCTGATGTGCTTTTTTTTTCTTTCTTGTTTGCCAGCTCCCTGCTTCAACAGCTGTGTGGCAGGGCATGGGCACAGGGGGCGTGGGGTGCCCCAGGCTGGGGGCACGGTGCTGGACTGTCCCGCTCCTCTGCCAAGCACACAGCTTAATTCATTTGAAAACCTAGCATGTGTAAACATAGATGTGACGCTCCAAGGTTTAATACATTTGAAAATCTAGTAAATAAAACACAGATGCTCCAAAATAAACAAGTTTAAATTTTATATATCTATTTAATTTAATAAGAATTAAAATCCAATGTGTGTACAAGTGCCAGAAATGACTGTCCTTGGCAAGACTGCTGGAATTCAGGATAACAGGTTACCCCAAGGAAAGGATCCTGGGTGCATTTGCATCTTCCTTTCATAGTTTCATATAGTTTCATAGTTAGTGGGGTTGGAAGGGATCTGAGCAGATCACCTCCCTGGACCTGCTTGAGATGCATCTGTGCATGCATGACAAGGTGCGGTTGGCCTTCTTGACTGCATCCCCAAACTGCTTGCCCATATTCATCTTGGCATCAATGATGACTCCAAGATCCTTTTCTGCCTCTGCACTAATGACAAGGGAGTTCCCCAGCCTGTAGGTATGCTGCTGGTTCTTCCTCCCCAGGTGCATCACCTTGCACTTGTCAGTGTTGAATCCCATCCCATTCTCATCCACCCACCCCTGTAACCTGTCTAGGTCTGATTGTAGCCCATTCCTTCCTTCTAATGTGCCCACATCCCCCCACATGTTAGTGTCATCAGCAAATTTGAATAGGGTGCTTTTACCCCCTTGTCCAAGTCAATGGTGAAGATGTTGAACAGTGCGGACCTGAGGACCGAGCCCTGTGGAATCCCACTGCCCACATCCCTCCGGGTTGAAAATGACCCATCCACTACCACTGTCTGGTGTGGCCCTCCAGCCAGTTGGCAACCCATTTGACTGTGTGGGTGTCGACACCACAGTCCCCCAGTTTCCTAATGAGAACGGGGTGATAGACAGTGTTGAAGGCCTTCTGAAAGTCGAGAATATGCTACCTCTGCATATAAGGATTTGGTGACCTGGTCATAGAAGGCCACCAGGTTGGTCTGACAGGACCTGCTTCTAATGAACCTGTGTTGGTTGCCCCTAAGCATA
>NW_017729024.1:70816000-70820230 GCF_001723915.1 Gavialis gangeticus | reverse complement strand
CTCCCAAGCAACCGCAGTATAATCCTCCCTGGTGATGGTCCCTCTCTTCCATTGGGTGTACGCCTTCCTTTTAGCTAGAAGACATTCTTGTATGCTTTTGGTGAGCCATGGGGGCTTTTGTGCCCTGCTGCTCCCTTTGATCCATGTTGGGATTACCTCCCTTTGGGCTTGGAGGATCGTCTCCTTAAGGAGCAACCACTCTTCTTGGAGACCTTGCTCCCCTTCCCTCCAGGACCTCAGTGCTTCCCCTACTATTTTCCTTAGCTCATTGAAGTCCACCCTCCTGAAATCTAGGGCTGCTGCCTTGCTGCAGGCCTTTGCCACCTTGTGCTGGATGATGAATTCCAGCAGGCAATGATCACAGTTGCCCAGGTGGTTGAGCACCCACAGCCCCCTCACCAGGTCATCACCCGTGGCCAGCACCAGGTCCAACAAGGCATCTCCCCTGGTGGGGCGGTGCACCTCCTGGGTTAGATGGAGGTCCTACATTTGGGCTAGGAACCTACGTGAGCGGTCAGACCTGGATGACTGCTCTTCCCAGCAGATGTCTGGAAAGTTCAGGTCACCCATGATGACCACGTCCTTTGACCTAACTACCTCTGTGAGCTGACTTAAGAATTCCTGGTCTAGCTCTTCCCCTTGATCTGTAGTAGACCCCCATTGTTCAATCTCTTTCCCCTTGACTGCCTTGAATTCTAACCCAGAGCACTTCCATGTGCCCCTCCTCTGATGTGTATTCCTCCTTAATGTAGAGCGCCACACCCCTGCCTTTCCTCCCTTTCATTCCTGGTCCATCATAAATTTAAAAAAACTGCCTGAAGGTACATCTACACATGCAATTTATGTGAAGCAATAAATCCTGGAGCAGCCAGAGCTGGAGTAAATTAATTGCCAGTCATAGTGTCTACACACGGACCAGAGACATAGCAATTTGAGCCATGGCAGAACAGTTTACACCAGGTCCTCTCCTGCCCTGCTCTGCCCTGGGCTCCAGATGGCAGTGGAAGGTGGTGGAGAGATTGGTTGGGGAATGAGGGTACTAAAACTGCAGAGTCATGTAACTAGGCAGTAGGCAGGAGTCTGGCCCCCTGCTGCCTGAGCTGACCGAGTGCAATTTATGCCAGTGGTCAGTGTCTACATATGTGTTTAATCTCAGTTAATTACTCTGCTGTAAGATAGTACTGTCCTTGATGGTACTATCTTATGGTGGTGTTAATTAGTTTATTGCAGTCTAATACCATTGCACTTGTAGATGGGGACACTTTACTTGTCAGCTAATTAGTGTACCTTTTGGTAAAACACATATGTAGAGGTGGCTTGGTAATGGTAGCAACTTTTCTATTCAGAAAACAATGATGAAGTCACTTGGTGGTTCATATAATATAACATAATATAATATAATATATTTAATTCCTTTTATACATTTCATTCCATGGGTGTTAATGCCCCTCTTTCATTTTTAAAGGTATTAATGTTCTATTAATCAAGCCATTCTTTCTTCTGCAATTCTGCTGTCTCTTAGTTCCTCCTAGTAATGTAGCTGCTATTTCACAGCCCTCCTTGTAGACTGTTTTTGACTCTAGCCAAAAACTTTACCTCAGGTGTAGAAACATTAACTCAGGTGTAGAAACATTAACTCAGGTGTGGAAATAACTTTCAGTGAAGTACTGGATGTACTTTCAGGATGCTCAAGAAGGCTTGGCTTTGTTTTATAAATCTGAAAGAGATGTGCATTTAATTATAATCACTACAGGACTAAAGAAACAACATTTTTTGGTTTATTTTTGCCTAGTTTGTTCTGTTTTTTAATACAAAATATTTTATTTAACAAATTAATAAATTTTCCAATAAAGTTATATATATGTACTTTTATTTGAAAATAAATAATGTAGTCCTAAGGCCCTGCCTATTACTAAAGCTTCTAGTTTCTTTTTACTGTGAAAAAAAGTAATAGCTATATGTGATGATGCACTACATTATCTGCATCCTGCTTTTCAAAATCTTCAATCTGTCTGTGGTTGCCTCTTTGTGAATCTAAACTAGTGCCACGGAAGCATAATCCTTTCAGCACATAGTACAATATAGATTCCACATTTTGATATATTTCGCACTGTCATGATGACAAAAAGTAAGTTTTAATTTTGAATGTTCATATTTTTGCCAAAAAGAAATGTTAAAAGGTATATTTAATTGTAAAATTTACACCTGACAGTTGAAAGCATGTTGGTTAATCATATCATCCAATCAGGGACAGAAACAAGAACATGTAATTTATATAAGTTAATCAAGCAGAATGAATTGTGAATATTCAAACTGACATAAATAACTTGCAGACCAAGAATCATTCACTGAAAAAACATTAAATAAGTTTATATAAAAATATATTTCAAATTATGGGCAAAATAAAAGGCAAAAGTCACACCATGCAAAAAGAAACACTATAGTATCCCTGTAAAAATGTCATGAGCCAAATAGCGTTTTCATTGTTTTCTTTATTTAGGAAGTTTTCAGAACCCTGAAGGAGCAGTGCTATGTTAACAGAACCTTATGACCAGGTATAGACATTACACTTTTACCAGTATAAGTAATCAGTAATAAGAAACTGGTTCATACGCATAACAAAGCAGAAGTCCAGCACACACAGACTTACTTAACAGTGGCAGAACCAGCGCAAGATTTGCCCCCTCCACCAAGGGGTGAATGTGTGTTCTGTTTGCTACTGGTCTAAACTAGGTCACTTACAGAAATCAATGTAACTTATATCAATTGTGTCTTGGGCTTTTTGAATGTCTGTATCTAGCCTACCTGTTATACAGAGTTAGTTAGCATTGTTGCTTGATCTCCACTGGCTGCATCTACATGAGACTGTGACTACTGTGCAGTAGTGTTGCATGGCACGAAGTGTCAATATACAGTCATGCTTCATGACTGTGCAGTCAGCATCACCAAAAAGCCATTTGGGGATGCTACTGTGCAATAACTCTGGTTACTGTGCAGGCACTTAGTACTTGTGTATGTAAGTACTAAATGACTGCATAGTAACAACTGTACAATCCAGGTCTCCGGTACACATGGCCCCTGTGTCTTTGTGGTTTCTCTCTAATATCTCTGTTGTCCAGACAGCTGAAGTTACAATATTATAAATAAATTATTGTAAATTATTTTCTCTACCCTTTTTCATTTTCCTCCTGCATATCCATTTGAAGAATCCAGACTTGCTTTTACACTTTCTGCCTGATGATAGCACTTAAAACCCAAAGACTTAATCCTAAAATAGCATCACGTGGACAGATCCAATCACTTCAGGAAGGTCTGCTGTTCCACAGAGCTTTATCTACACAGGGGCCATTGTAGGTTCAAGGCCTAAATCTATCTGTGCATGTTATGCGAATGTTAGTTACTGAATTCGTGGTAGGAATACATCAAGTTGTTTAGTAATTCATTTAAGTTTTTGCCTTGGTAAGCATCTTACCCAAACATATCCCAGCTACTCTGGTTTATAAAACTGGCTAAAGTCCCTCAAGAACTTTCACAAAGGACCTCCTACCTTTTTTTGCTGTACTGAAAATATTATATGCACAGTTCTGCAAAATATTTGCAATGAAACTTAAAACTTGCCTTAGTGTTTTGTTATGATCTCAAAACTCAAACCAGGTTTTCTGAAAGGTACACTCTGATTTGGGAAACTTAAAAAAAATCAGGGTCTAGACTGCAATGAGAATGGGTACACTTATGCTTTTGTATCAAAATTACAAGAAATTTATGGCTTTGCAAAGCTTTGACATTAAACCAAGTGAAAGTCAGCAGTTTTGATAGAGTACTGCTTTGAGAATTTGAGTTCATTCAAACCCGCAGTGCAGAGGGTACAAAAGCATACAGATTGAAATCCAAGTAAAATGTTAATATAAACCTTTGGGAAGTGAAACTGTTGAAATTTGAGCAGATATACATTGGGGTATTAGCTTTCTCATAGTGTATCAGTAGCTGAAACAAGGAAGTTCAAAGGTGTGCAAAATTAATAAGACAATTGTTAACTTTTCTTTTTTACATAAAAAGTGCAGAAGTTTGTTTCTGTTGAGTCTAAGTTTGGGGAGAAATTCACATTAACATTCTTTATGTGACCTGATTTGCCTATTGCAAAATAAGACAAATCTTTATACTTGTTGTTTAGAGTAGCCTCAAAAGGTAGGAATTGATCTTTCCATATTGTGTACCACTAAGCAAAAAAAA
>NW_017729024.1:70806333-70815866 GCF_001723915.1 Gavialis gangeticus | reverse complement strand
AAAAAAAAAAAAAAAAAAAAAAGAAAGGTCCAAATGTAATGTTTATTATTCTTTAAAGATGTTTCAAATGGATCTTAAGAACACTATTCAAAACAGATCCATATATTGTATCTCGAATATTGGGTGTGAGCAGTTGTCTGACAGGTTCATACCTGAAAAGGGAATAAGGCATCTTATTGTACACCTACACATTATTATGTCTCACTTTGTACTCAGTTTGTGCTCTCCCTGATTGTATGTTCAGTCTGAATGAAAAACAATTTAAAACAGAAGACAACATGCAGTTGGAGGTTATGCCACCCCTGTATTAGTGGAGCAAATTTCAAAAGTGTAGAGAGCAATTGCTGGAATTTAAGGTTTGAATTGTGAGCTCCAAGCCCTTCCTGAGGAAAAGAAGACTGCTTCCAGGCTCCAGATAAAGTAACAGTAATTTCACGTATGAAATTAAGGTAAAGCAATAAACTTTAGAGCTGTTTGAGCCAGAGTAAACTGCTCCTGGGCACAGTGTCTACATGTGCACCCAGGAAAGCAGCAATTAGAGCTGAGGTAGAGCAAACCAGGCTGGTAGGGGACATGGGAATGAGGCGGTCAGCCCTAGGCTCCAGGTGGCAGCATCAGGCAGTGAAGAGGCTGGCTGGGCAGGAGGGTACAGAACCTGTGAAGTTTTGTGGCTAGGTAGCAGCCAGGAATCTGGCCCCTGCCTGGTCACCATCTACATTGCATTTCAGCACAGTTAATTACTCTGCTATAGGATAGTACTGTCGTGGTACTATCTTACAGCACAGTTAATTAGTTTACTGCGCCCTTATGCTGGTGCTCGTGTAGACAGTGACCCTTTTATTGTGGAGCTAATTAGTCTACTCTACAGTAAAGCACACATGTAGATGCACCCAAAGAGCATGTCTACATGTTCATTAATGAACCATAATTATGGCGCATTAAGTTTAGTGCCTGTAATGACAGGTACTAAACTTAATGAGCTGTAATTGGTGCTACTGGACATTACCATAGATGAATGGCTTTTTGGTAATGCTACTGAGCACTAGACTGAATCTATTGCACATTAGTGCATTAGCAAGGGTTTTGCCCACTGTGCTAATGCACAGTAGAATTAGTCTTCTCTGAGCATTAAGCGTCTCATGTAGACGTGCCCACAGAGTAACAAAGATCCTACTCAGGATCCTCAGTCCTGTCAGACACTGGACAGTCTTCCATGGTTGGTATGGCTGAATTCAGAAAGTAATTTTGGATTGAATTAGAGCTTCTGTGACAGACAAAACAGACTTTACAGTAGGCAAATTGAATTTCTCTGGTTCAGTGACTTCGCTGTGGCACTGCATCTCTCACAAAGGTTTTTGCTTTATTGAGAGTTGGTAGATTTCCTTGTAAATAGCCACAGGCTGCACACACAGTCATACAAGTGATTTCTTGTTTGTGATCATTTTAGAAAGTATTTCTGTTTAAACTTGCCTTCCATGCACCCATACATACACACACCTATATACTATAAAAACAAAACACAAATCTCTGCATAAACAGTAATTTTTGTCTTTAAGAAGAAGATATTTTACACGGCCTCAAATTCACATCACAGCCTTGTTGGCGAAATGTAGGACTTAGCTTTCGTATCTAGTATTACAAAATTCAATGGGTTTTTAATGGAGTGAAAAGACAGAAATGTTTACTTATCTAAAATACAATTACGAGTGGGGAACTGGCACTATTTGTCTTGATTCAATTAGGTTAAGTTCTAGTGCCAGCTGCTGGAATTGTCTGCCCAATCATAGGACTTCCCCATTTAAATTCCCACTTATTTGTAGTCCTGCATCATATCATGGACTTTTCCTGCAGCTGGCATTAAATATAGATTCCAAATGTTTTCTTTATTTTGATAGACTAGTATAACACATACATACCATAAAACTAACATCTTTAGCGGATAGAGTAAAATGCATTTGTTTGGGCAGTGCTTAAAGAACTGGCAGCACATACAAGCAATAACTTCACACTTCTCAAGTTTCACAGTTCACCCCAGGGGCTGAAGATTTTTTTTTTTTGATTCTTTTTTTTTAAAGCTTATTTTTCTGCAAAGGTAAGAAAGTGCAATATGATATGCCTGTTCATTTGACATGTAGTTTTTCCCATCTCAAGCTTTTTTTTTTTTTTTCTTTTTACTGTAAAACTTAACAGGTAGGAAACAAAGAAGGAATGCCATTGCAAAACTTGCACATCAATGGGAATTTTCTTCACAGGACATGTGAGAAATCAACTTCTTCCCTGGAAGAGAAAGTTAAAATCTATACAGAGCTTCCAACTTGGCCCCACTTCCCTTACCAAACACTAGGCAGCAAAATAAATGATGAATAAAATACTACCCCTAAGTTTTGAAAGATAATTTTGGGGACCCTCCAGCACAATGAGAAAGAACATGAGCCCAACAAAAGAGCTACATTTTTTCTGCTTCTCATATTAATATGTTATTTAGAGCTCCCTTGTCTCACTACATCATAGTAGCAGCAATACCTCTTGGATGAGGTAGTATGCATACAGACCCCTGGAGAATCAATTATTAGGGAGGCCAGCAAAAAGCTACTTTTTCATTATTGTCTAGGGTTAAGAGGCTGGTTTATGAGGTGGTGAAATAACCAGGAAAGTCTTAAATACTTTTAAAACAAAATGAGACAAACATTTCTGCAAGTACAGGAATATTAGGCTGGCAAGCTTTTTAGCTCCTGTCTCTCAGAAATAAATGCATATAAATTTGAGTGCTTGGTGAGATCTTGGCAATTTTTCTTTCTTTTAATTCAAAAATGCCAGTTCATCTGACAAGAATTATTTTGAGAAAATGTTCAGGTATGGTAGACATTTCAAAACAATTGAGCAATAAGTTTCAGAACTGTTGAAATGCTGTTTAAGTATATTTGAACAAAACAAAAAGAGGATTAGCTAACTGCAGTAAAAAAAAAAAAGGAAAAATCTAAACATAATGTTCTGAAATTCTTGAAACAAAGTATGTTGATCAACCCAAATGGATTTTGTTTTGGTTGACAGTTTGCAAAAATGTTGGAGACGTTTTTACTTTTCATCCTGATTCATGAAGAGAAAAGATTATGAAATCTCAATAATTTTCCTGAAATGGGAAAAAATATTCCCCCCTGTCTTGATGTATGAGTTTCTCTGTTACAGAAACTCCCCTTCAGATTGTATGGCTCAAAAAATGGAAGTTTCCTATGATATAGAACCTTTCCTTTTTAAGCACATTGTATATTCACTGCTTAGTTCAGTGGACACTTCTTTTTTTATTTTTAAATATATGGATACGACTGGATTATGTGTGTATAGAATGAATAGATGGTATCAGACCAGTTTCCTATGGATGGACACCCACATCAGAAAAGTCCCTTCATAAAGCTTTGAATGGACATGAAGTCATCTACTTTCTCCCAAATTAGTGTATTGCTTTTCACATGTATTTGCTAACATGATTATATAAATGAACACTAACTGATGTTGTGAAAATGTACGGTTTACTTTGACTTGTTCACTGGTTGGTGTTGGTTATATATGACTTGGCACATAGTCACATGATAACATTTCTGCTTTCTGGTTAGAAAGGTAAAAATGTAACCTTTCCCTTATTACAGACCCTGCTTCACCCTTAGGTGAACTTGACAGCTGTTTCAATCATTATAATTTCTCCAAGGCAAGGAGAAATTATAAGGAAATGTCAACAGTTGAATTTTTACCTCTAGGTTGATTAGATATTACTGTGGAGTGATCCATTTAAATTTCTTACCACTCAATTTCTACTTTCTCCATGTCAAGACTAATGCTGAGGGGCTCCTGAAACATTTTATGGTTTAGTTTTATTTTGAAATAGCATTTTACTTACCTTTGAGGATATTTTTTTCAATCTAAGGTATGCATAGTGGATACCTGAAGGATGGCCACAATTATAAATTTGCATTCATGGACTCATAGATTGTTAGGGGCTGGGAGGGACCTCACAGATCATCGGGTCCAGCCCCCTGCACTAGACAGGAAGACAACTGGGGTTAGGTGGCCCCAGCAAGGTGACTGTGCAATCTCCTCTTGAAAACCTCCAGGGGTAGGTGCCTGCACCACTCCTGGAGGGAGTTTATTCCAGTCTGGTCACCCTGCCTGTGAAGGAGTTTTCGCTGGTATTAAACCTGAAGCGGCCTTCCAGGAGTTGGTATCCATTGGTCCTGGTCTTCACCAGGGGTGCCCTAGTGAACAGTTGTTCACCAAGCTCCTGATCCACTCCTCTGATATAGCAGTAAGCCATTATCATGTCCCCTTTCAACCTTCTCTTCTTTAGGCTAAAGAGCTCCAAGTCCCTCAGCATTTCCTTATATGGCTTGCCCTGCCAGTCTCTGATCATACGGGTATAATTAATTACTTGCAATCAAATAATCCATTAGGCAGATAGAAAGTGTATAATAGTAACAAAGTTTTAAATTGTGTTTTTGGTTCTTTGCAAGTTAACTTTAGGCAAATATGGCATCAGTTTCTTTGATTTTAGTTCCTAAGACTGGATTCAACAATTTGCCACGGGAGTGCTTGGAGAGCTAAGTTCCTATGGAAGGGGAAACAGTGTTTGAGCAACTTCTTAATTTGAATGCAGACAGGTTTCTCAGCTCTTCCACATCACAAAACTTGTGAGGCTCTGGATTTTACTAGCTCAAACAACACCATGTAGGCAGCATTCAAGGCACTGGAGTTAATGTAATTGATATCTTACCTGGGCAGCCTTACAGCCTATTTATTTATTTACATACTGCAGTTTGATATTAAGAACTGTGGGTGAAAGAATTGTTTTCCCCTTCTCTCATCCCCCTTGTCTTTCTCCTAAACCTCCCTCACTCTTTTCAGACTCTTTTCTCTCACTTCATTATTCCCCATCAAGAAAGACCACTGAGTTACTTTGTCTCTCCACGTACTATTTCATCTTCCTTCTCTTTTTAAGCTCCAGCCTTATTTAATAAACCATCTACCCCTCCCATCAGAAGTTCCTCTCCAACAGTCCAGCCTTGATCCCTTCCAACTGAAATTATTCTTACACAGGTCTCACACAACCTCCTAACTAAATTTCAGTATTTGTGCTCTGATCTTCCCTGACCTCTCAGCAACTAGAAAGTGCTGTAAATGTATACTGATCATGAATTCCTTCTTCTTAATTCTTCTTCATATTCTGTCTTCCATCAGTTTTCAAGGCTTTGTCCTTTTTTGCTTGTCCCTTACCTCTGTAACCTGTCACTCCTTTAGTCTCTTCACTTTCTTTTCCACCCTTTCTCAATAGTAAGTATCTTAATGCCTTCTGTTCTATCTTCCTATGCCCAGAGTGTTACATACAATCATAGCTTCAAGTGTGCCGATGGAGTACAAATTTATCTCTGTACTAAAGAACTGTCTTCCACATTTTGGACTTATCATTTTGACATCTTTAAGCTCAGCACAGCTTTAAATACATGTTCTCTGATCCATATCTTTTTTTTAGTTTTCCCCTAACTGTGGATAATGATATCTCACTACAGTCAATTAATCTTGAAACCAGATGCATCTTTCAACCCATACCTTCAGGCTGTTTCCAAACTTTTCATATGCACCTTCATAATAGTTCAGAGCAAGCTATTTTCTTTTTACCAGAGTACCACAACTCCTGTTCAGAACTTCATATCATAATCTCACACCTGAACTATTGTACTCTCTTCCTGTCTGGCCCTGTTGCTAGATTCAATCTTTTGATTCCATTCCAAATGCTGTTTCTAGATTCATTTACCTGGCTCACTGCTCTAACTGATCCCCTCCTCCCCACATCCTTCTTTTGGCTTTGTCTCCTCACTTCCTCATATCCTTTGCCTTTAAGGCCCTTCACCATTTAAACCCCATCCTATTCATTAGATTCACTGCCTTAACAAGCTGTTGACTCCAAATTTCTCTTTCTCAGCCATGGTTACCTTTGTTGTTCAGCTGCTTCTCTCTCCATCACCTTTGCAGTTTCTCCTATGCTGCTACTTCCTATGCAGGGGAAAATCTCCCTTTGAATTTGTCACCTTACCGTCTCAAATCCCTCCTCAAAACTTATTTCTGACATTGTCCCTTTAAAACTTGCACTGGTTTGGCAAGTTGTGAATTGTATCCTCTGCATTTCTGTCAAGGTTTTGTACACTTTATAGTCCTCATATTTTCTTAATGGTTCTCATAATTCCAACCCTATGAACCTTGTTTACTTGGTTTGTAAGGCCTGGGGGTAAGAGCAATCTTCTTTGTAATTTGTCTTTATATTGGATAATACACTAACATTCTAAACCCTAGTTTTACTGCAATAAAAATGGTATTATACATGCAGATTTTTGTGGAATCATACTCTGTGGGTTCAAATCCTTGAGGCATTATAGATATACCAGAATTTATGATGAAATCCTGCATATCTTGGGACAAACACAAGAGGACTTTCACACACAGATTCTTTTTGATACTTCCAGAAGCAGATCTATTCTGTGCCTGCATGCGGCAGGCATCCTTTAGAAAAAAAGGAGAATCTGAAATAGTTAACAAAGACTGTATCATAATGCATACACACCAAAGGACTAAGCTTATCTGTGGGATTTTTTTAGCTGTGGGGTGTTTGTGTTTACAGCTACAAATATGTGGCATGGAAAACCTAATTGCATTCACAAAAGTAGGAGGAACAAAGCTAAGATATCTTGGCTGTATTTATACAAGATGCTGACTTGCATCTACAAGTACTAAATGACTGCACAGTAACTGGTGTTACTGCACAATAGCATCCCCAAACAGCTTTTTGGTGATGCTGACTACTACTGTGCAGTAGTGTCACATCACAGTTTGTGCCGCGTGGTGCTACCAAACAGTAGTAACAAACTACTGGACAGTCAGTGTCTCATGTAAACGCGACCCTTCCATCTTATTCAAATGCTTTACATCCAAGGTCCCATTTTCCTTTACAAAACAAAAGTTACTAACTTACTAACTTATTAGGCAACATTACCCAACAATAGCCTTCCCAGTACCACAGTCTCACCCCATGTCCGTTTGTCACCAATGGAAACTAATATTAATAGCATGTTTTGGTGTTTACAGCTTTTGTTTAGCAGGTGCTCCACCCCTTTTTTTCCATTTCCTTTTAGTGCCATCTTTTCTAAAGTTTCTGTTCTTATAGTTTCCTGCACATTGTTCCTGTCACTATTGCCTTCACCATGGATACATATAAAATTGATTTCTGTCTCTTGCACAAAAAGCAGCCAGCAGTGGCAGCAAAATCGCTTCCATAAAATGAAAGAGTGTCTGTCATTGTTCTTCACCCCTCCTGACTGTTTGATTCTTGGTTGTATAGTTTGGTTGTTTAGGTGAATAGTTAGAATTTTGCAAAGCTGTATATTCAAGCTTATGAAAACAAATAAACACGTTATTTAAAAAATATTTAAAATCACTCTCATTGTGTTTCCATCTGAGTCATGTAGAAGCAGGAGATGCAGCTAGTTGAGAAATTGGTTACATAAATATTCTTACTTTGGGTGCTTCTCTGAACTGAAAATCTGATCCTTTTGAGAGTTATCCAATAATAATTTAAATCTACTTTTAGTTTGAGTACCTTGGTGAAAAAAACCCACAACATTCTTTAGGAGAAAAATGTATAAAAAAGATCTATAGTTTTCCTGAAAACTGTATTCTTATAGCTTTAGCACAAGCATAAATTAATAGTAATAACAAGCAGCTGCAATAATACAAGTGGAATTACTGTCGGTATATGCAGTATTTCTGTAAGCACGTATTAGGTTTTGGGTTTAGGTTTTTTGGGGGGTTTTTTCTGGCTGTGTGCGCCTAAATCTAGCATACAAAGATGCAAATTATTCCTTGCTCAGAAATGAATTTACAACATACCCTTTCCCCCATTCTGTTGTAATGGAGTATTAGTTTTTATATTGCAGCTTTCCTAATGCCATCCATACTTGGGGTGGGGTAGTTGGATATATTGGTGGAATCTCTGAAGCAATATGTAAATTTGTGTTGTGATAATGTAACCATTAGTCTTGATTGTTTTTGCTGAGGGTGAGCTTCTAGTAACATATTGCTTTGCCTTTAATTTTGTCCCAGTGTCTTTACTTCATTTTTTTTATAGGAAGCAGATTTCAATTGTGTTATTATGGAGTTCTACATAACTTGTCATTGTAGTAATCAATTTTATATTTCTTTCATGCCAGTTCAACATTCTGCTACTGGCGAACACTTTTTCATATTTCCTATAGTCCATGTCTTACATATGAAAATGCTTCTTTTGTCTCTTAAATTTTTTCCCCCTTGTTAGTGGCTTTGCTATCTGTGTATCAATGTTCTGGCTGGTTGCAATTACAAGTTTTCCCAGCTGGGAGCTTGTAGCATTTTTCCTGGTCTCACTGACATGCTGATCTGTTCTGAAATGACGTTCCAATTGTTTTGTCTCTGTGTTTGCATCTTTTCTCCACACTGTATTAGAGATGAGCTGTTGGATATGTTTTGTTTGTTTTTTAAAGGAATAGAGGAGCTGCAAAATGTGACACAAACTTTGTAGTGCTGTTATACTGTGTTAGCAAAAGGAAGACTTCAGTACTGGAACACTGGACAAGAATTAATGCTTAGAAGGGTACTTCAAATCTCTAGCTGTAATCATTCAAAAAAAAGATACATGCTAGACTTGCTAATTAGTTAAAACTAATGTCTACAGACATCATTTATCAGATACATCATGGAACTCTGTTCAGAGATTGAATTCCATGTCTTGCACACTTTTTACTGATACCGAGAGCAGCAAAATCTTCCCCATATCTCATGAGATACCTCTGAAGCAAGTAGTCCCAAGGTTGCATTCAACAAAATAACTTTACTGAATAAAATTTACATGGTCAGGCTTTCAAGCTGTTTTTAATCAGTCTCTCATATTACTGTATAAATTAATTTTAATTTATTCATGTTTGACAGACATCCATGCATTTATAGAAAGGTGAGGTCTATTTACTTGATTCTCATTTAAAGTAAAAATAATCATTAAGTTATCAGTTATATCAAGTATAACCTACACCGTTATTTTATAGGGATGTATATATATCTTATGTGGCAATATATATCTTTTTAGGAAGTGCTAACATAGACAAATACATCACATAAGATTTACTACCTGGCTCCTAATATGTACATGAAGTGCATTTGAACAGTGAAGCTTTGACTCATAGAAATACTGCATTTACTCAAATATAAGATGACACTCCGCCCCCCACTTCATCCCCCACACCACTACAGCAGGAAAAGCAGTGGGTTGTGGGGGGGTAGGGGTGTTGGTAGCCCCTTGCCTTCTTCCCTGCCACTTCTTGCCCTGTAGCCTTCCTGCCCACCCTGTCTCCATGCCTGAACCGTTTGCTACTTCCGCCTTCCCTTCCGTCTCCTAGCTCCTCCTGTCCTGCCTCAATCGGAGAAATTCTGCCTCTCTCCTTCTCTGTTTCACCCTCCAGCAGGGT
>NW_017729024.1:70789785-70801333 GCF_001723915.1 Gavialis gangeticus | reverse complement strand
TCCTGCCCACCCTGCCACCTGCACCCCCGACCCCCACAGCCTCTGCCCTGCCCCTACTACCCCCAATCTCTGCGTCTTCCATCTCAGCTCCCGAGTCTCTGCCTCTTCACTTCCCCCCTTTACTGTCAAGATGTCATCCAGGTTTCTCCATCCTGGAGCACAGCACTTAAAAGCTCAACCCTTGCCTGTACCTGGAGCATTGGTCAGTACTACTGACTGGCCAGGCAGGTAATGCAGCAGTATCAGTGCTGCTGATTGACTAGGCAGAGGAAGGAGTTTCCATGTGCTTCATGCCCGGGAGAGACCCCAGGGGACAATAAGGGGAAGGAAGGGGGGTTGGTAGGGAGCAGAAGCTGTAGAGGGGAAGCAGAGGAGAGGCAGGAAGCTGCTGTGGGTCTGATTCTGTCCTTGACCCAGGCTCAGGGCCAGACTCACAGCCACAGCAGCTGTCTGTTTTCCCCTTTGATTCATATAAGATGAAGTGATTTTCCCCCATGCTGCTTGGTGGTGGTGGGGTGTCTTATATTCAAGTAAATATGATAATTCAGACTGGAATAATCTTTTAGATGCACTAACAATGAAGGTTATTTGAAAACTGTCCATGTGAGCTCAGCTGGTAAGGTGCTTGATGTCTTTCTTTCCTGCTTGCCTCATTCTTTTTCTTCCCTCCTCCCCACAAATCTGAATGATAAGGAACATAGCCAGTAATATTTTTCACACTTTGTCCTACACATGGAAAAGTAGATCTTCTCCTTTGCTCAAACAGGCCAGTGGAAGAAGTTCTTTAGTGAGGGGGTGAATTCAGGCCTGAATTGGTTTCACTTTTAAGAAATCTTTATCTTGCTATTCCAGTTCTGGAACCTGAAATATGAGCAGTGTTATTGACTTGTGACATCTGGTATTGCTTCTGGTCACTGACTGGATAAGCAACACTTTTAAAATCATGTTGGTTTACTATATGAATGCTATGAATAACTAATTTAAAATGCCCTTTCTATGGGTATTGAAACCTTGTAAGGCTTGATCAATGGGCATATTTCCACTGACTTCAGTGGAAATTGGTCCAGGCTCATAAGTTGATTTTAGTGAATCTTTGTACTAGTAAACCTCAGTCACTCAAATATTCATGGGCAACATGCACACAAAGAGTGTGAACATAGTTGATGCTAATTTGCTCAGAAATATGAACAATGCAGAAACATTTTTGCGATATTATCCAGCTCTAACCACTTCTCCACTAGACAGTGAAACATCAATTAATAAAATTCACTGTACGCAGCTAGCAATCAACAGCTTTGCAATAACACGAACAGTACTAGAATTAGTTATCAGAACCAAATATTGCCAATATCATTGTATTCTTCTAGTCATTGCACTGTATACTATATCATTTTCTAATACTACAGCTCATTTTCCCTTCATTAATGCAGTCATCAGAGAATCTCATGCTATTTTCCAAACACTTAGTTACAGATGAATTTTATATAACTGAAGTACTTTTTGAACATTTTACTAGGATTAAAAGTTGTTTTAGGGAAGAACAGCAAGTGATAATTAATTAAAATAAATTAGCTCTAAGCACACTGCAGTTATGTTATTGCTACAGTGACATAGGAATAGACTCAGGCTTAAATAAATATAGCCAGTATACATACAGTAGGCCAGATCTTGAACTTTTATTTAGGTGTCTTAGGTGATTTGGGAATTTCCATGGAATTCCATGGGAATTTTGTTTAAGGACTGAGTAGAAACTGAGGAAAAACTTCAGGATTTAGACTCAGTCCTGTGACATTGAAGTCAATGAGAATTTGCAAATGACTTCAATAGATGCAGGACTGAATTTTTGTTTGGTGTGGGACATATAGTGAAATACTTACTCTAGATACCAATATTTGTGTTTTGTCTTACAAAGACAGATATCACACTGCCATAAGGTGATAAAGATTAATGAGAAAAAAAATGGCTGAACCTAATTTAAAGTAACTAATATATTTTCCATATGTATGCAAGTGAGCAACACACATATATACACATGCTTCATGAACCCACAATATTTTGAAGTGTTTGTGGAATGTCCAGTGTGTTTCTCTGAATTAGGTTTACTGATATAGCATATTTGATATAGTGTATGGATATAGAGTGTCTATAAAGAGCTAAAAATAAGCTGTGTTAATTTTTTCTTTATGTATTTCCATGAGTTATAAAATTTGATACAGGGTAGTTCCTATCCCTGTGGCTGCACTAGGAATGCATGCAAGTGTTCAGGGGATTGTATTCGTTCTTTCCTTAGATCAGGCTAACCTGAACCCGATCTAAGTCAGTGCACCTCCTAGGTGAACGTAGATTGGGCATGCTATTTTATGGGTAATTTAAGCCCTCTGAACACCATCCCAATTAGGTATTAAGATTTACCTAACCCTCGTTAAATGGATCTAAATGTAATGCCTATATGTACCCACTGAGAATTTACATTTACATAGCTAACAGTCTGGGAGAGGACTTTGGCTTTAAAAGAAGGGAAGTTACATTAGAATTTAAGGCTAGGACATAGGGAAAGGGTAAAATCATTCTGATATTTTCTTTTGTTTGTGTATTCTTACCACTCTGTATATCAACATATGGCTGCCGATTTCTTATGCTGGCTCTTGTTTTTATAATAAATCTTTTGTTAACTTATTAACTCACTGATTGACAGTGTTAGGACTGTATAGGCAGACCTCTTTTCCTGAAGGAGGGGATCCATCTTTTCTGAGCAAATGACCAGACAAGAATGTGATTCTTTTAGCTGGCATGATCCCCTTTGCTAAGAACTGGCAAGATCCGGATAAAGCATGTAAAACTTGGAAACCATAGGTCACAGAAGTGACTGTTGGGGTATCTTGGTCTATTCTTACTGGTCAAGCATGCTACTGCCAGGACATATTTGGGGATGGAGGGCATCCCTAAATATGTGTCTCAAAGGTGTACCCAGCCACATCCACGGTCAGGATGTGTCATGCACATATGTGCATACATGTGAGAGAAAGACAGATTCAATCTATCATTAGACTTGAGTAAACAGGGTATTGTTTTTTTGGGTTTTTTTTTAAGGGCTGGAAGGGACCTTGGAAAATCATCAAGTCCAGCCCCCTACCCGAACAGCAGGAAGCCAGCTGGGGTCATAGGATCCCAGCAAGATAAGCATCCAATTTACTCTTGAAGGTGTTCAATGTAGGTGCTTGAACCACCTCTGATGGCAGACTGTTCCAGACCTTTGGGGCTCGGACAGTAAAGAAATTCTTCCTTATGTCCAGCCTGAAACAGTCTTGTAGTAGTTTATTACCGTTCAACCTCGTCATCCCTTGGGGTGCTCTGGTGAACAAACGTTCCCCCAGATACCAGTGTATTAATCATAGTGTTGGAAAGTACCCATTTAATTGGTGAGGCTGAGCTTTCTTATCACAGTCATTTCATATAAATCCTTTTGTAACCTGGCTAAGTTCTATCTTAAAAGTAGGTAATTTTTGTTTTGTTTTGTTTTTGTCCTCCATACACCTGTTAGCAAGTTATTCCAGACTCTCATTCCTTCAATAGTTGGAAAAATTCTAATTTCCAGGGTAAGCTTATGGATGGCCAGATTTTACTGATTTGCTCTTATACGCTGTAGGGTTTAAGCAACACTATAATATTTGTAAATACCAGTCCTGTACTTTTACTGTCTTTGTCTGCTAAGCTAAACAAACCAGTGATCTGAGTCTGGGGAAACTATGGGAAACAGCCATTGCTACAGTCCTCCCATTCCGAAGGGGACTCAAGCAGTGGGGCAAAGCTCTGGGATGCCAGTCTGAGGAACAGGCAGGGAGCAAGGAGTGGCCTGAAGCCAAGCAGAGGAGCAGCCTGGCATCTGCCTCCTCCCCACACCTTGCTTTATAGACTGGAAATTCTGGTCTGAGGAGCAGGTAGAAAGCAAGGCATGGCTTCTCCTCCACTCCCCTCCTGGTCTACAGGAGAAGCAGGAGCAGCTTTTCCCCTCATGCTTTCTCCAGACCACAGTTACCTCAGTCTCAGAAAAGCACAGAAGCATTTGCCCCATACTTGATTTCTCCCAAGACCCGAGGGAGGTAAGTATCTGTTAGTCCACAGGTCCTCCCCAAACTGGGATGATCCCCATCTCAAGAAGGCAAGGGGAACATTTCCCTACCACTTGACTCCTGTTGGGCCCTGGTCAGTGTACAGATGTTCATTTTCCTAACAGTAATTTTCCTGGGAAGGACCTCTACTGGGTTGCAGATGCATTATTTTTCTCTCAGAAATGACATTTTTGTTCCAGGAGAAGCTGTCTGAATGCCTATATGTTCATGGCTTCTATTGGGAGAGTTATGATTCTCCTGGTAAAAAATATAACACCTGTATATGGTCTAAGCTGCTCCTTGTAAAATAATTAATGTAAATCAATTTTACATAGGCCCAAAACTAAAACACTAGAAAAACTAGAAAGCTGTAAACTGAAATCTGAGCAAGTGCTTTTGTTCAATAGATTTGTACTCTAAGAGTCTATTTGGACCTATGAATGAACCTTTATGAATGATGTTGGAGACAGACATAGTCAGACTGAATTAAAGTATGTCATGGAACGAATGTACTCATGCATAAATCACTACCATTTCCAGATACCATATAAGACCTACCTCACAGAAGGAGTCACCCACTACAGCTACTTTACAACATGATCCATGACCGTTCTACTGTCTAAAGTGAAGTTCTAAAGCACTAACTGTCCAAATTTCATACCCAACTGTGCTCCTGGTCACATGGGAAAAAATTTATTATAGCCTGTATTTATCTGAGAAGAATAATAAGTGCTAGTTTGTAGCACTCTAATTGCGTAGTATTCATTAACAAAATGTATTCAGTATGTTATGTCACAAATTGTGTGTTTGGTCCATTGCATCTATAGAAGCATCTTAAATAACGTTCTGTTCTCTTTTTATATTTTTTCTCTTGTACAAAGTGTAGCAAAACACATGATATCAGTACAAAGGATTAGCAAAATAAAGAAATTATTTTAGATTCAGCTCCCTTAAAGGCCATCTACAGTAAACGCAGCAGTGGGTTCAGAGTTAAATTAAAATTGATTACATGTTTATTGGTTCTTCAAAGCTTTAGGGACTGTAAAATTAAAAATTCAAAGGTTGCTATTTTGGTTTACTTGCAAGATTAGTATTTGATTTAGACACCCGACAGGCCAGTAATAGACAAACACAATGGGGGATAGAAATGGAGATATTATGTTTCTTAGGCCTACCTGTTATGAGAATAAATTGTTATAAGACAGCACATGATTTCTTTCATTTAACTCATGAATTTATTACAATGATGAAGAATTTCTCAATCTATTTCTTTTAAATTGATATTGGACTTTTCATTATTCTGTAAGTATATTTAATTTTTAGCATAACTACGATAAACTGGAGTGTGATCCATTACCCACAATATACTTGTTCAGTAAAAAAAAAAAAAGCTGCACTGCTGAGATATGTTCTCACAATAACCAAAGGTCACACACATGAAAACAGTTTTCATCTGACAAAAAATATTATTGTACACAAGATACCTAATGTGCACTTGCGCAGTAGGCTAATAACACTGTGCAATAACATGTTGGACAAAAACCGTGCTAATACTCTACAATGCAATAATATTAGGCTACTGCACAGTAAGTGTCACAAAAAATATGCACTGGCACTACTGCATGGTACCTTCAAATATCTAGCTGGTCTAATAAAAGATAGCACCTCTGCCACAAGGTCTGATTCCCTTTACTTTATTTATAGAACATATTCCTGTAACTATTTTATACCAACTGATTACCTTTGGCAAGTACAGAAAATAATGTATTATTTCTGCCCTGGGAAACCAAAACTAAGTCTTCCATGATATATTTTGGATGCTGATAAATCACATTATACAAACAAATCCTATTTTTTTGCAGAAGTTCTACATTGTAAACTCTAATACTCATAGTCAAGGCAGTCTATTTAGAAATATAGATATGAAAAATAACTATTGCCATTGAAATATGTTTTTTCTTCCTCTAAGTACTATCTAGTGTTTTAACATGTTAATGTTTATTGCATCTTTCTTTTCTCTTTCATATAATAATTTATTATCTTTTTTAAGTCCCCTCAAATGTTCTTACATTTTGGTCTCTTCTTAGCTTGCATTTGTTTCCTGTTTTTGAACCATTCACACCCATTTTGCCCTTCAAAACTGTGTACTTCTCAGTCATATCCTTCCTTAAAATCCTGTTTTCTTTTTAGAACACACATATCTTACTTAACCTGTGCATGTAGTTATAACACCAAAGACTTTTTTGCATCCTAGATACAATCATGAGACTTTTCTGTTTCTTCAACATCCTTTTTTTAAAAAGTTATCTAAAATGATGACTGAATACTCTTTGCACTAATAAACTTATGGCTCAGCTATTACAGTCTGTTCTGACATTTTCCTTTTAGTTTTATTTTAGGATTCCACCCTCTTTTCAAAGCCTTGAATATTGCATACTACTGCTTTGTTTCACTCGTTCAGAACTTGGAACTTATATTTGCCATGCATTCTCCATTGGTTTGTTTTCATTATAGTTTACTATAGGTAGTAGAACTCAATTTATGTCAAAAAACATCTAAAGGAAACTGCAAACTTTACTTTCTGGTTGGTGCTATATATTATATGTTAGCATCAGTAATAGACAATATGTATAACAGAAGACTGCTATTATTACATTTAAAGAAATATTCTCTCTGCTTATAAATTTACAGGCTGTTTTCTTAGGCACTACTTTCATTGCCTATGCAGTGTATGCTTGTGATCAGATTAGGGGACATATCTTCAATAATGTTGCTGCAAGCAGATTTCAAAGGGAAGCTAGACTTATTCAGAAACGTATATAGAAACATGCCTTCAAAGAAGTTAGAAAGATCAGGAATTTATCATAGCTTCATGAACTTCAATGCAAAAGAAAAGACCATATGTGATAGTAGGACTTTCCCCTCAACTATTCAGCAAAATACTTTTTTCCAGAATGGAAATGAATGTTATTTTTATTTTATATTACATGATTCTTTTCATCAAACAGGTTATCTTGGATGATTTCTCGAGGAGATTAATCTTCAGATTAATCTAAATAAGCAAGCAACTGGAGGCATGTTTAACTATCAGTTTCCAGAAGCCAATTCTCATTCAGCTAATGTGTATAATTTGCTTCTTTTACTTAATACCCATTTGTTATATTTCCCTATCCATTCTTTGTCTAAATGAATTCTTATGCAACTGCTATGGTAAATAGGTGTGAGAAACAGATGATAGATTATGGTTTATTTTCCCAGATTCTTTAGGTACTATTGAAAATTTCCCCATATTTGAAACTCACAAAATAATTTTCCTGGAGGATAACTAAATACATAGGGAATTGCAACATAGATTGTTTATTTATACACAAAAAAAAACATTTTTAGTATGATAAGACTGGTTTTGATTAAAGTTATAAATATGTATTTTCCCCTACCACAGTTCTAGCTTCTAGTTTATAGTATGGATTTTTTTAAAATCTTGGCACAGTGTTTTTTATCTTAAATTCCATTCCCCATGAGGATGAGCCTCCACATTTTCTGCCAGTGTAGAAAGAACTACTTTTTTTATGTATTGTTAATCATGTAGGGTATGTATAGACATTCAGGGACGCTAGACAGCATGTGGATCAAATTAAAAATGGCCACCTGATCTAAGGTAAGTCCGGATGGGGAGGCTATTAGGTGGGTTTGGGGGGATCTGGGGGCAAGCAGAGCCTACAGGGTGGTTGGGTGACTGGGGACTAGCGAGGCCCGTGAAGGGAATCAGGGGGGTATGCAGGGTCTGTTGTGGGGGGGTATGGATGGGACCTGAGATGGTTTGGCAGGATCAGGAAGGCTATCAGTGTCTGTGGGGGAGCTCTCTCACCCCAAACCAGGGGCTATTTTTATCCCCCTGACTCCCCTACCCCCAGATGAACAATTTCCCTGGCAAGCCTACCCCCTTTTGTCCTGCCTCTCCCTCCTCCCACTGCAACTTACTTTGATTGGCTCCCAGCACAAGTGAACAAGGTGAAACTGGAACAAAGATTACTTTGTGGGATGGGAGTATGGTGGGCTTGGGAAGGGATGGCTAGTCTGTTGGGGATAAAGAAAAAATAGACCAGTTCTGGGGGCGGGTAGTGTGTGGCCAAACATCAAGCTTCAGGGGGCGGGGTAGCACGTGGCCAGACATGGAGCAGGAAGGCGGGGACAGTGCATGGGCAGGTGGGAACAGAGCACTGCTGCCTCTCAGAAGCAGGGCTGGGGTGGGTCAGGGAAGCTCATTGGGCTGGGGTGAGGGCAGTGATGCCCCTCTGTAGGGCAGAGAAGCTCACTGGGTTAGTGTGTGGTGGCAGTGGCTACCGCATGCGAGGTTCCTTGCCCCGCAGAGGGGCACCACGTCCATTTCCCCACCCTGGCTCTGCTTCCGGGAGGCAGTGGTGCTCTGTCCCCACCTGCCTATGCATAACCCCTGAGACTGATCGAAGTACCCCCAGGGGTATGCATAACCTCAGTTGACAACTCCAGTATTAGACCAACTAAATAGATGGAAAAATTGTTCTTTGCAAGCTCTCAGGCACAAACACCCTTCTTGAGGTGTATATCTTGGGACCTTTTGGTACCTGAAAGAAATGTCTTGCTTACTTATGTTATATTTCCATAGACAAAGATTAGAAGGTTCATTGTCAAAGTAAAAATGCCAGTTTTCGATTAAAGAAAATAGAAACAAAAAATAACAAAAGGAAAGTGTCTATGAAACAGTGTATGCATATACTCTCTGACAAACTACAGCAATTCTCAGGACAGCACGGCTGCTGTTTCTACACAGAAGCAAAATTAAAGATGCAGTCCACTGAAAACAAAGCTATTACAGTTTCAAGCTACCAAACACCATGATATCATTTTTCAAATTTAGCTGCGTTGTAGGGACTTTGTGGTTTTCTCTGAAGCATCTGGCATCTGCTGCTATTGAGAATATTATTGGACTAGGTAAAGCATTTATTTATTTCAATAGGGCAAACCTTATGTTTGGATTTGGCTTACACTCATAATATATTGTTATTATGAGGTGTTAAAAGGAATAGTCAGAGAACCACTTCTATTGCCTGCCCTTTCCTTTCTTCTTGATAACTGTGTTGTTTGGTATGTCCTAATGAATTATGAAGTTTGTTTTACATTCCCACAATGCTTAGCAGCTAAAATATCCTACTCTATGATTCATTGCCAGATGTTACATATTGTAATTTTTTCCTTGTGCCTTTTTGGGGAACTATTAACAACAGTCAGGGTTATAACAAAACAAGTACGTCTCTAGAAGGGCTTGAAGGACTAGCCAGTGTGGCATGGAGAACCCTTTTAATTATTTCCTAGATTCTGATTTTTCATTAAAAAAAATGCTGGATAATATCATATTTGAGACAGGGTTGTTTGGATGAGTTTGCAGACTGCTTGAAACAATACCTTACTAATTTCCTTGTTTGAATAGATTTAAGTCAGATGCCAGTGATAACACTTATTGATTCTTTCACTTTTAATCCAACGTTGGGGGAAAAAAAACACAAAAAGGAAAAATCTTATATAGGAAAGATGTATTCTATACATTCCATGACCACTTAGTCTGTGAAGACTTTTAAGAACACATGGTAGTGCTGAAGGGGAAAACAATTAGATTCATCTTTCTCAACAGACACTCAGCTTTCAAAAGTTTCAGTAAAATTGCCTTGTATAGAATGATGAAAAGCAACTCTTTCTGACTTGCAGCCTTGAGTGGTGACAGTCTCACTGGCTCTCTCAGAGACTGTCTGACATTTAGCTGCTCTGAGGCTGTTCTTTGGTTTTGTGTCATCATCAGAAAGCTCCTTCTGATTTACCACTTGCTGTGAATAAAAGCACAGGCATGTAGGACTTATGATATAGAATGAGAAAAAATAGAATTACTCATTCAAAGTTGTCCAAGCGACAGCCCTAATGGAAAGATAGAGTTCAAACAAGTTGGAACTACAGATAAGTGAATGTGTTTGAATAATGCAAAAATCAAAAGAAGTTAAAACTCAACCAAAATTGAATGTTCAATAAATTAAATTAAATGAAATTTTGTTTGACTTCTGAGTGCCTTTTCATGCTATATATTTTTTTCTAGAACTTGAAATGGAAATTGATATTCCTCAAGAAAAGGTTTTCTCATGATTTAGTTTAAATGTAGATTAAAACAGAAAGTACAGGAAAACCTGTGGAAGTGCCTGTTCTTGTGAGATCACTAGCCTCATTGCTCCAAAAGGTTCAGATACATTTTTATAAGGTGAAGATAAGTATCAAATTTCAGGGTGCTTATCCATAGCAAATAGACCATGGAAATTTTTGAGGTTTGGGCAGCACTACTTAGAAGAAATAGTTTCTGTAGTAAATTGTTTTCCTTTTGCATCAACATTTTCTAGCCTTCCCAAAACAACTAAAATAGGTACAGCTGAAACTGGATATTCCATCATAAGTGGGACAATGACTTTCAATACAAAACAAAACAAAATGGAATAGTAATAAGCATTATACCAACAAGAATGTCACTCTGTTATCAAATAATAGCAAATGATAGTTATCAAATAGATATGTGGTTGTGGGCAATACAAAAACTAAGCCAAGCCACTAGATAGAATATAGAATTATGGTATCAAGGTTTTATTAGCCTGCATTTGATATGGTCAGAATACTCGTAAGTGGAAGTCAACAGTGACTTGTGAAAACATCCCAACAAAGAGAAGATAAAACTTTATACCCATTAGATATTCTGTATACCTTCCATGTAGTATAGAATCCATATTTAAGGAATGTTAAAGAGAGTCTTAAAAAAATATACCAGTTGATACTTTTCTTTAGTCTTCCTGCTAGTAAATTCAGATTGTTCAGTTACCATGGGTTTATCTGTACAGGGCTCTATGATAGCAACTGAATCTCCAACAGGCAGAAGTATAGCAGGGCAGATCTGCACCCCAGAGTAGCCACTGATGCATGGGGCAGTGGCAGATCCTGTCATCCTGTTTGCTGTGGCATAGTCAGGTGCCACTGTAGTGGCAATTGCTTTTGTGCCCCACATGAAGTGGCACCCAAAGCTGCTGACCCAGTTCTCCCATTCCCTCTGCCCTGTTACACTACTGCAATAATGAGATAACTTATTTTTATCAGTGAGGTTTTCAGAATGCTATGAAAATCTACTACTGCTGAGCCACACAGGCCCCCTTAGGGTATCACAAGAATTGTTTTTTCTAGTGGTGCAGTGTTCTCACCTGGTCACACAATAGCAGGCTATGAACTTATGAGATTTTAGACATAGAAAAGTTCTCACTTTTGTGTTATTGAATTTTGACCATTCTGTACCTCAAGCAGCTGCAGTATTGAGGGAAGAAAGAATTAGCTGGTGTAGCAGGGCATCAGGGTGCCTGCTACTGGCGGTGGTAGTATGGGCC
>NW_017729024.1:70784585-70784785 GCF_001723915.1 Gavialis gangeticus | reverse complement strand
AAGACAGGGCTGGCGCATAGGCTCCGGGAGAGCCAAGGGCGCAAGAGGCGCGGGAGCAGGCTCCGGGATCCGGGAGAGCCAAGGGCGTGGGAAGCGCATGGCATAAAGACCCCGAGAAGGGTCAAGGGGCCAGGCATGGCTGCGTGCCACCTGAGCCCCAGGTGCAGTTTTGGCACGGGACAGGCCCCGTGAGGGGCAAG
>NW_017729024.1:70775977-70784212 GCF_001723915.1 Gavialis gangeticus | reverse complement strand
GCACGCATAGCCCATAAGGCTGGGGTGCACCAAGTTACCCTGAGATCATAGGAGATCCTAGGCAGCCTCCCATATTAACTAGTAAGATCAAAGACGTGGTGGGCGAGAATTAGAGGGTGCTGGATCTCCTAATTGGCACGGCGGGGGGGGCCTAGCGGGATCACGGCCGCCCGTAGGCCCCACCCCGTGACAGCTGGTAATGGTTTTTGGCAGGTATGGCAGCACAATCCCCACCTCCTTAATGCCCCTTTTGACCAGAGTCTGAAGAGGCTGCCCCAAATTTACCAAGAATGGAGCTGGAGATGGACCTGGGATTGTGCATGGTGCAGCTGTGCCGATTTTATAAGCTCCTTCATAGTCCGAGTAGGTGGCATGCAGATGATGACATCAGCCCAGTGGACCACATGGAAGATTTAAAAGGCACCGATGGTGCCAGAAAAGGGAGAGAGAAGGGAACCTGCTCCAGCTGGTGGGACCCTGGTGGCAGGGACAACATGCTGGCAAGGAACGCCAGAGAAAGGTGAACCCCATCTGGGTTTGACATTAAATCCGATAGGGAGAGACTCGGAGGTCATCTCTCTAGGAAGGCTAGACCAGCCACTGAAGAGAGGGGGCTTACCCTGCCAAAGCCTTTGGCTAGTTGATTTTTTATTATTATTTTATTTTGTTACATTCTTTATTTTTTTTAAAAAGAGAGAGACAGAGAAAAAAGAAATAGCTTAAGACACCAAGATTGCATCCAAGATCATAGGTGGGATTTTGGATAGGGATCCACATTATGCATCAGCAGCCAAGCATCCAATGATTGGCGAGTAGATGGGGTGTAAGGGAGGCAGAGCCCCATGTCAGCTTCAATGGTACTGTAAGTAAAACCTGGACGGGAGCCTATACAAGACCTCACTGAACCCCTCCTTCAGTTTAACAGCAAGGCATGGCAGAAGAGTTGGAGAAAGTGTCTTTCCAGGGAGGCTTTTCTTTTCCTAATATTCATGAAGTTAGCTGGGAGCATGACAGTGGTGCACTGGCTGGGAATGGTAGAACGGATTAGAGATCCAAACACAGACAGAAACCTTCATGCAGCCGGCTGCGATGGCACACTTTGACATAATAGGCCCAGCCCTTCAGCTCATAGGCCAAGTCCTTAAATTGCAGCGTGACCAAGGATGATGATCCTGAGGCCTAAATAGAGGCTTTTTGGTGAATGGCTATTTAAATGGGATTATACCACTTGCAATGGGCTCAACAGCTGGAGCCCTTGTAATTGACAAAGTACAGGCAGCCTACTGTGCTCTATCTTGGGATGACACCTGTAATTATGAAGTTGTAAAGGCAGCAATCTTATATTGTCTGGAAATAAGCTCTGAGAATTATAGGTTAGGATTCAGGATGCATAAGCCACGTGATAAATGATGCCCTCATGTACTGATACAGTGCCTGAGGGATCTATTAAACAAATGGTTACCCCCAACAAGATATGATCAGCTGGGAGTGATAGATCAGATTCTCCTAGAGCAATTCCTCTAGGATCTAGAGGAGGACACACAGCATTGGGTACAATGCCATCCACTGCACAACTGTGAGGAGGCCTTATGTTTATTGGAAGCCTTCATGGTTTCCAAAGGGGAACAAGGTCATGGTAGAGGACCATGCCCCCCAAGGCAGATTATCCATTGGTAAGAGGAAAAAAATAACCAGGCCCCACAAAAAGCAGTCCAGTGAGGACTTGTTATCAATGTGGGAAGACAGGCCATATTTCCAAAGAATGTCATTATGACCTAAGGGACATAGGCCACATATTGAGGCCCACAAAGTCAGCCAAGGATCACAATAGAGAGTATGACCAGGTGGAACCAATGGATTGCAGTTTTGGTATAGCAAGTAAGGAAGACAGCTGAGAACATCATGTAGTTACAGCTTGGATAGTGGGGTGTGCGGTGAAAGCAGCCCTTGACACTGGATGGTCTCAGTCACTCATTCATGCTCACCTTGCACCTAAGAGTGGCATCCGGTGGGCTGAGCCACTCACAATGAATTGTATTTTTGGAGAAGAAAGATACTTTAATAGTTGCTATGTACCTATAAAAGTGATGGAATATAACAGGAATGAAGAGTAGGGCTAGCTCAGAAGCTAACGTGAGATGGTGATAGGTAGGGAGTGGGAACCCATATACAATGTACTTGATAGAGTACAGGCAGCCAAAGAAGAATGAAGATGCATAGAGGGGCAAAGGTTGGGTGGGTGACCTGGTCACTCCCAATATTGTTGGTATTGATGAAGGTATCAATCTAGAACAAGTGACAGGTGCTTCCCAGCTTCAGTAGGCCCAGAGACTGATGGAAGAAGATCCATGGGAAGGCACTTCCTCTAGAGATACACAGTATGAGGTAAGAGGTGGCGTTCTATATTGGGTTAGGAGGGAACACGGGGCTGAAAAAGAGCTACTCTAATTGGTAGTGCTGAGTATTTTCTGTAGAATAGTGTGGCAGTTAGCTCACGACACCAAGTGAGGAGAGCATCTCAGGTGGAAAAAGACTAAGGCAAGGATTATGCAGAGCTTCTTTTGGCCTGGTCTTCAGAAGGACATAGAATGATAGGGAGCAGCTTGTCCACAGTGCCAGAAAACTCAAAACTGAAGCCCCCCCAGGCACCGTTACAACTCATGCCCATGGTAGAAATGCCACTTGCCCTGGTAACTCTGGACATGTGACAGCACAGGAAAGATTCAGAGTAAGATTGTCTCACTGATCAATCTACCCACTTGGGACGGAATTCAAATGGTAAGTTAGAGAGGAAAGTTTCTATATCCAATTACCAATCCTGTGACTCATCTACCAGTTTTAAAATATTTTCATTGCAACTCTAAATTTTGATTTTTGCCAAACATTTTCATTTTCTATTATCATCCAGATTATTCATAAAATGGCAAATATCCAACTTTTTGTATTTGCTAATTAGGCCTAGCTCAAAATCTATAAAAATGTCTGAGTTCAAACTTACTGCATTGACACTTCTAAGTTTAGATATTTATTTAACTCTTACACATGATTTAGGCCATCTTCCACCTAGAAACAAGACAGGAAAAGACACAGGGCAAGTCTACATGTACGCATTTACTGAGCAGTAACTAAAATTACTGCATAGTATGGGCACATATTTACATGTGCACACCTGTACTGCACAGTAAATATGGCAACTTTTGCTGACTTGAGCATAGGTTTGATGCCTGCATCATGCAGGTATCAAAATTTATGCCCAATTATTTACTGCAGAGTAAGACACATGTATATGCCTTACAGCACAGTAACACTGTGTGTGGACTGATTTGGGACTAATTTTAATCCCTAGAGAGATGGAAGTACATTTACTTCTCTTAACTGGATATCCCTTATGGTAGAAAAATATCCTTAAATAAAAAACAGCTGAACCATTTTTTGTTGTTAGCAAATTATTATTTAGAGGGGGTATTATATTTGAGGGCTAGAGTCTGTGACATTTTTACAATCAATCAACTCAATGGCATTACAAATGGAGAAAGGCAACATTCAGTATGAGTAAGGATGGCAGACCTGTTCCATAACTATTGCATTTGTGATAAACTGAAAAATGGAATGAAGTATGTAATTCAAAGTGAAACAAGTAAAAAATGAATAAAAAAATAAATACATTTCTGCATGAATCCCAAAATTCTGTTGAGGGTTTATCTATAGAATGTAAATATTGTTGTATCAGTGTTGAAAATGTTAATTTATCAACACCTGACAAGTTAAGAAAAGAGATTATAGCTGTTGTAATGTATCAGGTTCTAGTGTCCAGTACAGGTGCTTGGTTCATGAAGGGGCCCAGGAGAAACCAGAGTTGGAAACTGACCTAGAAGAAGGCATCTCCAAAAGATGGGGAATAGGATTGACATTCATAAACTCTTTTACAAGCAGGGAAAACATAGGCTTTTCCTGAGTCCCTTAATCCTCATACGGAGGGAGGGTCTCAGCCATTGGCTGGGTTTGGTGGCTTAGCACAGCTTTCCTTAAGCATCTAGAAACAAGTGAGGCTTGTGTGGGGTATTTCTCAAATGAGCTAAGTTAATAATATTATGACCTAAGGAAACCACATCCCTTACATTTTGGCTTTTTTAGTGTGGGATTAGAATGATGGGACTCATTCAATGAAATACAGTAGGCTTTGAATAAGATGTTATAAGAGGGAAGTAGTTCTAGATATGAATGTCTGACTGAAAGAAGCATAGAGTTTTGAAGACAGAAAGTTTGACCACTTCCCTGGCAGAACAACCATAGCAGGAAAGGGGAGCTACAAACTTGACCTTGGAGCATCAAAAGATGGAACACAATTATAATTTATAGTCAAAACTGTGAAATTGAACATTGATTTTTAGGGTCCATTCAAATATGTATCTTGAATAAAAAGTATCCAGAGGTGGCAATTCTATATAAATTGAACCCAAGGAAAATATTTTCACAAAACATATGCAAAATGAAACCTCCTGGTTCTGCACTACAATACTCTTACCAGGAAAGAGGAATTGATTCAGTGCCACCACTCATTGATCGACACCCCCCACATTCATTTACATTTTAATTATTTTCTTTAAGGACATCAAGTGTATCACCTATGAGCATTACATGGTACCCTTGCTCCACTATCTGACACATGATTAACAAGAGATATCTTTAATTTACTTTTTTAAAAACAAATACAATTTAGCCGAAAATACCATCCTAGTTGACAAGATTCAAGAGACTTATAAATAAACTAATTAACTGCTCCATAAAATTACAGAAATTCTAGTCTATGTAGTCCATAAATATAACCAGGTATACATAAGAGTCTGAACAGATGCATAGGATTCACCTGACTCCGTGGTCTCTGATGCCAAATTTATGCTGGTTTACCTACATTGAAGTATGGAGGGTGTAGACTCAGTCTCACAGATCACAATCCTGTTTTGATAATGATGTGTAAGGAAAAGCTTTAAGTAGAAAATAGTTCTTTAAATGTCCTAAGAAAAATAAAATGATAATTTTAATTTTAGTAAATGTGTTATACAGGAAAAATGGCATTCTTAATTGACTCTCTTGATACATCTCTTTTGGATGGAACTGATAAATGTTGCAAGAATTCTAAATAAATTACAAAGCCGTTCTTAATTCAGTTTTACACATTTTGTTAAGAACTCAAACTTAGCCCCATTTCTGGGAAATTTTGCTAAGGTTAAAATGTGTGTGTGTGTGTGTGTGTGTGTGTGTGTGTGTGTGTGTGTGTTATATATTAGGCCTGTGCGAAATTTCACTGGCCATTTTGTTTTGACACTATTTCAACTCATGTCAAGGTTGAAGCAGCAAAATCAAAATGAAACAAAGGACTGTGAAACAGCCTTGAAACAAAATGAGGCTAGTCAAAACATTTCAAAAGTCGAAATGTTTCGACCATAGAGCTGGGGAAGCAAACTCAACCCAGCTGGGCTGATTTCCCATCCCCAGCGCTAGATGGCACTGGAGTCCAGGAGTCAGCCCGGCTAGGCTTCTTCCCATCCCCAGAACTAGATCGCGCTGGGGTTGGGAAGTCAGCCCAGTCCCCAGAGAAACATCAAAACAGTGTTGAAACAGCCTTTCTGTTTCGGTGGAATGGAACAGAACAGCTGTTTCAAATCAAAATGCAATTCAAAACCAAATGCTGTTCCTTCAAACTGCTTGTGAAGGAGTGAGACAGAACTTACAGCATGGAGGGCTGGCAGGGCAGCAGCTGCAGTCTGGAACACAAGGAAAATACCCACCCAATTTCTGGAGCAGCATCTCGCTCAGGATTGGTGGAGGGAGGATGCTCAGAGGTATTTCTGGCCTTGGAGAGGGGCAGAGAAGTGTCAGTTCCCTGCAGGCCGCAGGTAGAGAGGAGTGGCTGAGCATCTTGGCAGGCAGAAACTACAGAATGGGCCTGAGGAATGCTGTGGGAATGACCCTGAGGCAGGCGGAGACCTGCGAACAAGTGGCTAGTGGGAATCTCCAGAGCGAAGCTGCAGCTGAGGATCCGGAGTGAGGGAGCCCACAAGGCCAGAGAGAATCTCCGCACTGGAGTTTTTCCAACAGAGGATCTGGAGGAGGGCTGGAAGGGAAAAATCTACAGACACAGGTAGAGCGTTCCTGCACAAGGGGGAGACCGCGAAAAGACTGTACGTTCATAGGGGTGCAGGGCAGGCTAGCACATAGCTGAGAATGGACTCAGGGATTGTTTTTTGGGGGGACATTGCCAGAGCCTGACAAGAAAGCTGAGAAGCAGCCGGGGGAGTTTTCTGTGATTTCTTTTGTTGTCTATTTTGATTTGGTTTGAGCACAGGCCAAGACCGGCCCCTGGAAGGGTGTACTCAAAAGAGGCACTAGGACATCCTGGGGTGCAGAGAAGGTTACAACAGACAGCACTGAAACCTGGCTGTGGAAGAACATCATAAAACACCATCTGGAGAGGCTAGGCTGGGATAAAGGGGAGGTTTGGAGCCCCATCGAAGACACAGGGATCAAGACCAGGCAGGATCACCATGGGCTTTGCCTCCCAGGAATATATAGGTCATCAAAGTTGTGGCAGGCGAGAAAAACATAAGATCCACTTCCTGGCAGATGTGGTGATCCAGAGCCAAGGTCTACCCTGTTGCCACTTGTAGGCAGACAAGCACAGGGGCAGCATGAGCAAGCCCTATAATACCTACAGATGTCACACTGTCGAAACTCAAGGTAAAACGGAACAGTGCTGTTTCACACAGCCCTATTACACACACCCACACCCACACCTACACACCTACTAGGGCCTGTTTTCTCCAGATAAAGTGGTCTAGTTTTTATGAATATGTGACCATCTCTTCATGAAAAATGTAAACATATCCCAAATATTAGATGAATTAATATTTTTCAGTATTCAGTACTTGAACAATTTATACATATCAGTCAATTTTAAAATGGGACTTTTTTCCAGTTGAGTGAACATAAAATCCCTTCTATCCAGTATTATAAAATATGAACTTCACATTTGAGTTCACATGCATTTTTATGAACAGTTTCACATATGATATACTTTTCTGTTCTTTTGTGTCCTGACAGGGTTCTATAAGTAAAAATGACAGCAGAGTTTGGCCTATAGTTTATAATAAAAATGTCAATAGTTCTCGTAACATAGTGAATTTGACATTATCATTATAATAATGCATATGTAATTTGAGTTCCTACATCACTTTATATAATTATTCTGCTGAAATTGACCAAAAGGACAAGTTGACATGGTCAAGTGTTCAGCTCTATGATTGATTTGCAAGGAACTGCACAAAATATTCAGAGTCAGGATTGCACCAGCAATCAATCTTTTGAATTATGGACAGTACAGCCCTCTGGGAATAACTTGTGGCTACAATGAGAAAGAAACATTTTGTTTGAAGAAAGCCATATTTCTCTCCCTTTGGCTATCTAGAAGAGAGACGAATTCCATTATAAGGGCAAGGAACATCAAACTGGTAGGATAGCTATGTCAAAAAGTTATCTTTATCTTTTACTTGTCATGTTGCTGTAAGTATGTTACTGTAAGTCTTTCATAAATGGCCATATTCTAAGTTAAAAGAAACAGATTGTAAATTTGTTTAAAACAGGTGGCATTTATTAACATTTTGGAGTGTCTCCAAGTAGTAATCTGAAATGTTTCAGTGTCACAGATCTATCATTTGGTATTTATCATTTATTAGTCTGTCCTGAAACTTACACCATTTATCGTCATCATGAGGATAACTTAGAGTCTTAAAAATTATACAAATTCACATTGCTGTAGTACATATAGTTCGAAGTATCTCACTTTTTCATTCCCCAAAATGCCTACAATTTATCTTAACTTCTCTTCCTCTCAGATTTTTGGTCATAGGGGAAATTAACTATTATCCCTGTAAAAGTACACAACTCTTTTGCTCACATTTGGGTGTCATAAGTCCAGACTGCCCCTAAGAAAGTCTATATCGAAAGGCTGCTATATAATGCTACATCAATTAAGATCAGTACATAGTGCTACATCAAAAACATATCAGTCATAAATGACATGTGCCTCCTCAGGCTGGGGGAGTATGGCAACCACCTGCAGGCAGCAGCAGTGTCGGCCATGGGGGTGTGACGGTGGCAAGCAGGGATTGCCTGCAGTCAGCCACAGTGATGTCGGCAGTGATGCGGGGCAGGTGGCAAGTGGCAGGCAGTGAGTGG
>NW_017729024.1:70767406-70770977 GCF_001723915.1 Gavialis gangeticus | reverse complement strand
CCCTAAGAAAGTCTATATCGAAAGGCTGCTATATAATGCTACATCAATTAAGATCAGTACATAGTGCTACATCAAAAACATATCAGTCATAAATGACATGTGCCTCCTCAGGCTGGGGGAGTATGGCAACCACCTGCAGGCAGCAGCAGTGTCGGCCATGGGGGTGTGACGGTGGCAAGCAGGGATTGCCTGCAGTCAGCCACAGTGATGTCGGCAGTGATGCGGGGCAGGTGGCAAGTGGCAGGCAGTGAGTGGGGACTGCCCGCAGCCACTGTCCATGCTGTCGCTGGTGGCGAGCAGCGAATGGGAACCTCCAGCAGCCATGTTGGTGGTGGGCAGGGGGGCAGCGACTGCCCACAGAAGCCAGTGGCAGCCAAACTCAGGGGGGCATGTGCCCCCCTGCGCTCCCATTATGTGTTGCCTATGGTATCGCTTTTTATTTTCCATTTCTACACTAATTATTACACCAACTAGTTAAATAAATGCACTTGACACGGAATGAAATAATCCCTATCTAGCTTCACGAGGAAACCTTTCACTCAGTTTAATGGTTTCACCTTCATAACTAAATTCACATTCCATGAAAGATTGCAGTATCATTCACTGAAAGAGATAAAAAAACAGAGAGAATATGGGTCTCTTCCGCAGTACTGCCCATCCAAAATGTAAAAAAATAAGATTTAAGATCTTAAAAAACATGAAGATAAGGTTCATTTTAAAATTAAAGGGTGTTTCCAGATGAGTGCACTCATGCAAGTACATGCATTTCCTGCAGGAAAAATAGCAGCGGTACATATTTGTACCACTGTATTTGTCCCTAGACATGCCTTTGCATGTGCACTCTAGTACACAACAAAGTGACCAGGTGGGTTAGGGGAAGCTGGGATTAGCACCTGTGCTTGCCAAAGCAACCTTACCTGGTGTCTTGGAGGCCTCCTGGGGCCTCCAGCTGCTCAGAGTCTGGCCAGCAGCGAGAGCATGCCTCTCACCAGTCAGGCTCTGGGTTCTGGTGGTGCACATTGCTGCCATATGTGTTATGCCCCTTTTTTCGTGGCATTTTTTTTACCCCGCATGTGGTTGGCCGTGCCTCAAACAGGCTTGAGGCACTGCCCACTGCTTGTGCACACTCATCAGAAAATTTCCAGAATGTTTTGCAAAATGATATATTTAGGGCCTTTTTATTTGCCTTCTGATATTTGATTTTTTTTAATCTTTTCTCTGAAACCAAGAGGACCACAAAACTTAATTTTCTCACATGGATACAGGAGGTGAGTCTTGATTAGAAACATAAAATATCATGATACTTGTCATACAATCACAAGAACTGGCAAGGCTGTGGATGTGTTTCCAGTTCTGAAGGAAAAATGGTTTATTTTCTAGCCCAGTTATCCCTGCTCTGTAGCCAGTGAAACAAATCAATGACCTTTTCATAGCAACTGCATCAGTTGCATATTCCGCATAGCAACAATGGCATTAGCTCAAAGTAGCTGACTATCCTCACACTGGAATGAAAGAGCCAAAATAATGGTGCCAGTAGGTAAGAACAGAGAAGATGGAAAACAAAATTTGAAATAAAGGATGAAAATGACTCGCCAAAGTAATTATGAAGTATAATGAAAAAAATCTATATTAGATTACTCTGATTCCTGTAGTTAATTACTGAAAATAGAATGCTCATTTAAAAAAAAAAGTTTTAGCTACTATTAACTTAGAAATACATTTTTAAAGCATATAAATTAGTTAGATTTAATCCCCCCAACTGTGAATGTGTGAAAGCTAATATTATAGTTCTTTAAAGCTTCTGATGTATTAAAGCAAATGACATTTCAGAATGCTTGGTATTTAAAATGAATTTTAGACAAAAAGAATTTGACAACTGACAACTACCCTTTTAAGATAAACATATTTTCCTTCCTTTGTTAGACTAGAAATTGCCTTACCACACAGACTGACTAGATTTTCTCACTTAGAAGATTTGCATGCAAGTTGCTTCTTTTCAGTTTCTTACCTTTGTTTTTTTGTTGTTGTTTTTTTTTTTAGTGGAGCCTTGCCAAACATTCATTTGTCAATAGCAGATTTGTCAAGGTGACAGACTGAAATCTATAGCATACAACTGCATTTCACAATGATGCATCATGCCATTAAAGGGTCACTGAACACACAATGCTAAATTTATTGATTTTTAAAATATTTTCTTATTATACTCATTTTACTTCCTGATCACCTGGTTATGCATTTGTTCAACAAACCTGTCTTTCATGTTCTTTTTATATGAAATTGATACTATATTGTTGTGTACCTTTCCCCTGAAATATAACTATAAAATGCTATTTTCACTGTATTAATGATGCTAAGAGGTATTATATGGGAATTTACAGGATGCAAAAGAAATCTATCATAAAATCTCATTTAAATGAAAATAAATTGTCTTATACATCAAATGGTTACCAAAAAAAGAAAAAACCCAACCCCCCTGATTGCAATTTGCATATATTAATTGCATGATGGAAGAGCTTCATTGTTGTGTAATTGCTAGCAAAGAATAAGCAAGAAAAGTTTTGTGCTTCGTTGCGATGTGCTTTAAATAAAACACTGCTTCTCACTCTATGCATTGTAACAAGTTTCTTAATATCTTCATATTGAAATAATATGGATTATTATCATAACCCAAGAGCACTGGGGCTCTAGTTCATTAGCGTATTAAAGCATGTGTATAATTTTAGACATGTAAGTAGTTCCATCAGCTTTGGTAGTATTCCTCATATGATTAGAGCTAAGCATGTGTTTCAGCTCTGCCAAATCAGAGACTACTCCCTGTCCTGGGAAAGAATGGGAGAGAGAAGGGATGAATGGGAAAATGAAAGAAAAACACTTATCTACAGCAGGAGCCGCGGCACAGCGGGGATGAGAAGAAAAGCCCACACGGCTTCATTCAGCTGAGGCTGGCTGGTGACGTCACCGGCAATCACCAGCCAGCAAAAATAAAAATGGCAGTTGGCTGGAGGAGCGGAGGAGAGGGAACAGACCGGAGCGGAGTACAGACTCTGGACCCACTCCAGGAACCCTCTTGGAGGGGAAGAAGGGTGACTGGGAAGCCAGGCTCAGCAGCAGTGGCAGTGGACAAGCCACCACCAGGCAAAGCAGGCTGGAAACAGCCCCTGCAGGCTTCAGCACCAGCGAGGACAGGAGCCCCAGGGAAAGGCATGCCAGGACCTACAGAATCACAGGTGGAATTATTGGGTATGGTTGGGAGGAAAAGGAGGTGACCCCTGTGGAGAGAGCTCAGCAAGAGCTCAGGGAGAGTGCCAGGCAAGTAGAGCACCTATGTCACCCATAAGAGGGGTGACCAACCCTATGTGGGGCACGACGGACCAATTGGAGGGGAATACACCACAGGAGGGAGAGAAGTGGGGTGGCCAAGACTCACAGAAGGAACTAAGGACAACAAAGCTGTCAATCCTTACAGGGATAGACTAGGATTGGTCTAGTAAGGAGAAAGGGTTCTCCGGCTATATTACTGTCACAGCCTCGGAGCTGGCGAGCCAAGCTCACGGTCATGGTCACGGTGGGG
>NW_017729024.1:70756287-70767395 GCF_001723915.1 Gavialis gangeticus | reverse complement strand
CTGCATTGGCAGCATTCAATCAAAATTTTCCTTGACAATTACAAGGGAATCAAGTTACAGTGGCCTCTGCTGTGAGGATGTGACTACCGGGCTTCGAATAACCACTCTTGGGCAGGCTTTGTTCTACTGGTGGATGTCAAACATCTCCTAGGTTTGTGTCATTGTTGGAGTAGTTCTCTCCTTCCCGCGTCGCCAACCCAGTTGTCGCCTGCCATGACTTGGTGTTCCTCAGTAGGTGGGGGTCGGTTGACGAGATACTCGATGGCCCAGGGTTTGCCCGGCGGTCGCTCATGGGGCTCCGCCACCCCTACACCCTGGCCTCATGCCTCCTTTGGTGTGCCATCCAGCCGATATCCACAGCCTCTACTCACGGGGTCACCCTCTCTGCTTTTGTGTCTCGAAGTCAGCGACTTAAGGCCCTGCTTGCCCATGTGGGCCTACCACACAACCCTTCACACCTCCGTCCCTTCCTTCAAGGGTACATATAACCACAAGGAGGGGAGCTCTGCCTAGGCTTTTCCCCAGCCCTGCCCCTTGGGCACCTGTCCCTATCTCCTATGCCCCTTCGCCTGGGGTAACAAAAATAAATGCGTTAACCCAAAACCGACTGGTAAGCTATTCCCTGCCCCTTACTCTCCCTTTCCCCGGAGCCTAACAGGGAGGGGCTGTTTTCCTCTTGACCCGTCATTTCCTGGATCCACTCCCACCTGTTCCTCAATCTGGTGGAACCCGGTGGCGATACCCACCCTGACCACAAACCCCTTCAGGAGAGGGTGTTGGAGACTTGACTGTCACACTCACCTTTTAAAGTAAACCACATATTAGCCTAAATCAGAGTAGGATTATAGCATTTGATCAATATGGGCAGCTCAGACAGATTCCATAAATTAAAGCTTAAAATGAAATGTACAAGGCAAAAAAGGAAGTTGAAAAAGACAAACTCCCTCCTCTCCTCTCCTCTCCTCTCCTCTCCACCCCCTGCCCCCCACATTTTACTTTCAGCAAGGTTATGGGGCAGAAGGGAAGAAAGAGTCTGAAAGCTATGGGGAAATTTTATAAATATCTGCAATTTTATATACCTCCATTCCATCCAAATTACTAATTATCTTCAGGTTCAAGCTTCCCAAGTCATTGCCAGACTATACTAGTTTAAAATACGTGCTGTGATATTGTGGATGTCACTTCAAGTTTTTTAAGGGCAAAGATAGTGATAGAAATTGATTAAATAAAATGAAATACTAGCAAAATTTCCTTTGATGTTAGTGGGACCATAATTTTACTCACAATGTTAACAGTGATGGTCTAAGCATTAAAGACCACTTGGTACTGTGAAGTTCACAAAAGCTTTTCAATGGACTTACAAGGGATCATGAGTTGGTTAGCAAGACTTAGCAACTTCAAGATGCAGTTTCTGATAACACTTATACCTTTCTATCTCTCAGGGTGCAAGTTATACCATATTTTTGTAGTCATCACATATCACCATTATTTACATTAGCACAGCAATTGACTCTAATAATGAAAAATATTTTCCTGAGCTGGTCAATGGGTGATCATTCTGTTCCAAGAAAACTTTTAGGGGGTTGAAATTTTTTTTCATTTTTCACTGGGAAAAAAACAATCCTTTTTCTTTAAAGCCTTTGTGAAAATGGAGTTGGATCAAAATGTCTGTTGAGATCAAAATCTAAAGTTTTCAGTTTCTGAAGTAAGTTATATTCATATGTGTGAGACTGGAGCATTGGTTTGGCATGTGGAAAATAGAAGTTCAGATCCCTCCTCTCCTTGCTTTAGAGCAGGATTTTTCATCCTAGGTACTCTGAAACATACTGAGCAGGTACTATAGAACATGAGATATAACCTTCTGTCAAACAAAAGTCTACACCGCATTCCTGACAAAAGCTTAATTGAAACCAATACATCTTACCAAAATGTTTTGGCTTTGATGAAATTTCATTTACTCAATAATGTTCCTACCAGCTCTGATATTTTCATAAACCTCCATTTCACCTTTATAACACGTTTCCCTTTATTTAGGTAACAGATAACCCTTTAATTTAGATATCCATCATTTCATCTTACAGCACAGCTATATTAAAAATATATGTAATTTACTACTTTGTAGAGGGAATTTACTTTCTCTGCCATTTGGTAGCCAGCGAACATTGTCAGGGTCATTCCACTCCATATGCCCCTATTTTTGCATCCTACATATTAGCACCACACTGAGTTGAAAACAGGTCCATATGTCTTGCATCCATGATTTCAAATAAATAAGCCTAAAGAGGCAACTCAATTAGAATGGTGCTAAATTAATCTTAGCTGATAGCTATCTTAAAGGCTTTTGATAACATTATACAATGCATGAGGTTATACCATTCTTTAAACTTGTCTCAATGTAATTTTTCCTGCACGCACATCAAGAGGCACACAGGAGATCTCATTATCCCAGGTGATCTTTCTCTTTCTCATTTTCAGTCTGAGTTGAATTGCTCTGAAGTTCCTTACTTCTTATTCATTTTCTCTGCCTTCTATTGTATGAATGAATTCAACTCCTAGCACCCTCCCAGACTGTTATGTGCTGGTCAGTTTAATATCGTAACACTAGTGTCTTTCTTTGCCAATGAAATGTCTTATTTGTGAGGCTGTGGAAAGTTATAATCAAATGCTTCACAAATTTTCACATTAAATACTTTCTCTCTACAGCCTTCAAGCTGTACAGATTCAAGCTTCTCTGCATATCTTTCACAATATGCTTGAAAATGATAAAGGTGGTTCTGTGGGGTAACCAACTATGTCTGAAGTATTATTTCATTATTGTAAAGTTCATAGGGTATTATAGTGGTTAGACTTTCCAAAGGCATCTCTCCTTGGAGGAAATTTGTCCAGTTATTCATTTACACACTGTCACAGAGCACACCCGAAATTACATTTTTCTATTTGCTCCCCTCAGAAGGAAATTTATATTAATTGTGTGTTTAAATCACTCCTTTCATTGCAGTTTTAGGTAATGGCCTATAAGGCCAGTTTAGCCTATAAGCTTTCTGTCCATAGACTTAGAGCTTGTTTACTGCCTTTCTACAACATCTGGGACCACTACAATGAAAAACAACTTATGTACTCATTCAGCAAGTGCCATATCCTGGAGGTTAGGCAAAAGCACAGCCAGCTTCTTTTCTAAAGCCATTTTCAGACTCTGCCTCAGGCATGCTTCTAGATACACATTCGGAGCTTCTGGAAGCTAGCACACTAACTTCTGGGCTTTGGTGTGTGCTGAATAGGAGTGAGAGAGTGAAACATATTATTTGGCAGCTGTCCCGGGCTCACCACAGAAGCATTGTAGACAGGCCTTGGTGACGCATTAGCAAAAGAAAGGCTGGGATTTTTACCTTTACAATCCTTTCAAATATATGTAACACGAGAGATTATCTTTCATTCAATTTGCTTTAGATTTTCTTCCCACAGATCTTGTTAATATTTGGGGGTCCAGGTCAACAGTCCATGGTGTAACATTCCTCATTATTGTCCATAAAATCCATAACTATAGTAATGGTATTAAATTAGCAGATTCTGTTGCAGAAAGATCTGCTCTCATAGCAATTAGATACTTCTCAAATCAGGATGGGCTGTATTGCCTTACGTGCAAAACAACAATAATACAAACACTAAGAAAAGAATCTGAAAAACTCTAAATGTTTGGTGTTTGTTTAGATTTGGGAACATAGGACTGAAATGGCTTTTATTTTCCTTAGACCAATTTAGGTACCTACCTCTTAGTGGAATTCTTTAATTCTTCACAAAAATAAGTTTCAATCTGAAAAAGAACTAGTGAACCAATCACAGAATTTCTTGCATTATTTGTGAAGAAAGGAACATTTCCCCTTTTGCAATCTGGTTTAGACAGCAATGACTGTAAATCATTATAGCAGCTGATATTTTATATGCTACAGCAAATTAAACAAGTGGTTTACAAAGGGTATAAAACAAAACATATAAAGCAAAGTAGTGATTCTAAAAAGCTACACATAGAATTACCAACTATGTAAAGCATCCTGAATGGCAAGAGTCAGTAAGAGTAAATTCTGTTGCTAGGAGACCATAGCCACAAAGTATCAGGATAATATGCTTTCATTTGAAGTAAGAACGTTGACTAATAAATATACTTAACAGATAATGAAAAAAGGTATCAAAGGTATCCATGTTATGTCAAAGACCAGATACAACATTTAATTTAATGTTGAATAACCAATATGACTTGAAAATCTTCAAGGCAAAGCCAGCCAAAGTATATCAAAACTGAATGGCCACAAGACTTGTTAACTGCTTGATCAGAAGTACACAGGCACTCAGTTTGGGACTACAGAGAAATGACTGCAGCTACAAAGAACACCGATACAGAAGTTGAAGATTTATACAGCTGCTTCATCTTTTGAACTGGATGACTTAGTGACTTTATATTGCTGTATAGTAGATTGATTAAATATGCTTATGAAAACATCACAGTATGTGGAGAGACTCTACATAAAAGGCAAGAAAACTTCAGAAAGGATATTTTTGCAAAGAACTGCATTTGCTGACAGAAAAAAATAACCAGCCTGACTAGGAACACAGAAATATGGAGGGTTAGCCAGCAAATGATACAAACCTGAACAAAGGGGACACAGGAAAAGTTCATAGAGACATTGTGTTGGAGTTAATCCATGGGATGCCAGACAAGTAAAGAAGAATATTCAAAGAAAATAATTACCAGTTATTTAAATTGTTGAAAATCTAAAAATAAAATGGGATGTCCAAAAACATCTACATGCATTAATTTTCCCTTAACCTTGAGTTCTAGCAACAAAAACCGAAATGGTGGGGTAGCTGAAAAAAGACAAAACCACAATAAAAGTGTCTGTTTTCTTAATGGGATATGAAAAAAATGAAGAAAGAGGCCTGACTGATATTCTGAGGGGGATACCCAATTTCTTCTTATGAAGTAAGGATTGCTCCTGATTAGCCCATATCAGTTTTTGAAAAGGGAACAATTAAAAGGATTTCCCCATAAATATTGAATAAAAGAGACTCAGTTCCTTCAAAAAATTGATCCCTAGATGGAAAAGCAAGCAAGCAACAATAACACTTGGATGAGAAACCAAGAGTGATGAGCTTATCAGATAGTCACCAGGAGCATAATTAAACAAGTAACTGATTGACTTGGTCTCCTTTAAGTCTTTAATGGAAAATAGTTTTGATGCTGAAAGAGTGAAAGAGGGCTTTTAAAACAACCCTATTTAATAAAGCCTTCTGAACTGAGCTCTACACATGACCAAGAAACTCACCATTATGTTCTCAGAGTTGAAAAATGGAGACTCCATAAAAAAACAGGACAAATCTCAAGAACTGGCTCAAACCGAGGCAACAATAGATAAAATTCTAGAGCAAACTGGTCAACTGAGTAGTAGTAATGTCACAATGACCTGACACTATTTGCCTAAGAACTCTGAAGGAACTCAATATATTGCAGAACTCCTCGCACCATTATTTAATCCAGGGGCAGATGTTTGATAAAATGGAGCAACCCAAATGGAGCACTGCAGGCTAGAAGATAGGGCTCCATGGGTGGGATTTGGCCCACATGATGCAGTTTTGCCTTTCGTAATTTAATCTATTGCTAAAATTATCTGTGGTGCCAGAGGACTGGGGAATTGCTAATGTAACAATACTTTTTATAAATGACTCTAGAAGTGATCAAGGAAACCAAAGTCTAGTACATTTAACAAATGTTCCAGGCAAATTTGGCAAATTTGTCATAAAAATAGAATTAGTAGTCACATAGATATGCTGGGAAAGACTCAACATAGTTTTTATAACAGGAAACCATGCCTCACCAGTCCACTAGAGTTCTCTGAGGGTGTCAACAAGCAGGTGCATAAATGAGATCCAGTTGATATGGTCTGCTTAGATTTTCAAAGAGCTTTTGACAAGGTCCTTCACCAAAGTCTCCTGAAGAAATTAGAACGCAATGGGATCAAAAGGAAGTCCTTCCATAGATTGAAAACTGTTAGCAGAGAAGAAACAAAAGGTAAGACTAAAATGATCATTTTTTCACAGTGGAGGAAGACAACGAGGAACCTGTGACATTCAACATAACCAGTTCAACACATTCATAAATTAAAAGGGAAGGGGAGTAAATTGTGGTATGCCAAAGTTTAAAAATATACAAAATTACTTTGGATATTCACATCCAAAGCTAATGGTAAAGCATTACAGAAAGCTGAATTCACAAAACTGAATGAGAACAATAAAATGTTAGACGAAATTTAACATTAAGTGAAAAGTAATGCACTTGAGATAAAAAGCCTAACGATACAGACACAATGATGAGACTGAATTAGCTGTTATTGTGCAGGCAGGAGATCTTTAAGTCATTGTTTGGGAGTTCTCTAGAACACATCAGATCAATGATCAGCAGAGATCAATAAGGCAAATAAGCTGGTAGGAATCACTCAGAAAGTAATTGAAAGAAAACAAAAAACATAATTATGCCATTATATACATACATAGAGTACTCATATTTTGAATACTGTGTACAGTTCAGGTCACTCCATCTCAAAAATAATATAGCAAAACTAGAAAAGGTCCATAGAAGGGCAAGAAAGATAATCAGGACTGCTGTAGCAGAAGAGACTGAAAAGGCAAAAACTTTTCAGCTTGGAAACGTGAGAGGAAAAGATATTGACAGATGCTTATAAAATCATGAATGATGCAGAGAAAGTGAACAGAGAACTTTTATTTGCTGTTTCATAATATAAAAAGTTGGGCACTTGATGAAATGCATCTTCACATTTCTCAAATACTACAATTTCTGTATTTCTTCAAATTGACAGTTTCTAGGGGCCTTGGCACAAGTTACCTAAAAAACATGATAAAGGGATTTGAAAAAAGGGCAGTCAACATCTAAGAGGGGCTAAACACCTCCATAAGTTCCCTCTAAAAGTTTTAAAAATAAACCTCATTTCAAAAAGATTTTCAAGATCTCTCCCCTCCCACCTTCCATTCTGGCTGGGCTCCTGCTGAAGATTGAGGGAAGGAAGACCCCAACCTGTTTTCTCTGCCTCCCAGCTACATGTAATCCCCTCCTCCTTCTCTCCCACCGTAAGGGGGGATTAGAGAGTCTTGGTTCCTGTCCACTCCCCTGCTCACCAGGCTCTGAATAGCAAGTCAATCATGCAGGTCTCACATGACACGAAGCCTTTACCTGAGACTGCTTTAAAAATGCAGTAATTTTATGACATAACAGCATTCCACAGATTTCTGATGTTACACAGGTAACCTGTACCAAAGCCCTAAAACGAGAGAAAGACGCTTGAATTGATAAGTTGTAACATAAAGAGTTTATTGTTTGTTATGATAGCATATCACTTCGTAGTAAATTAATATTGGAATTCTGAAATGTTTGGGGTTACAACTACTAGTGAATTTCAAGTAAAATCAGAAGTTGCTTACCAGCTAGTGTGTTTTTGTAAAAGAAACTTTGGGATCTACTTATCATTATATGGAAGGATACTTTTATTTTAAATACTTATTTACATTTTCTACATTGCTAATTTATGCTAATGGCCCATATAATTGATCACCTCCCTGGTGGAGATAGACCTTTGATGGGCTGGGAAGAATATATAAGCATCCTCTGTCATTGGATCTGAGGATAGAACTTGTCATAGGGTGTTATTAGTGTCATCATTGTTGTCCTCATCAGTTGTTATTGATGTGTTGTCAGTGTTGAAGACTAAGGAACTACAGTGTCAACAAAGTTGCAGCCAGGAGATGCTGACACCAATCTTGTCTTAAAGAAAGACCACAGGGTCAGTTCAGTGGCAAATATTTCACCTGGTTTACTGTCTACAAGCACAGCCCTTATACGTTTTGACCTAACAAGTACATAAGTACATCAGACCAGGAATTAAGGCATTTGTAGCTGTGACAAAGTAGTTTGCACAAAACCATGCAGGTTCCCCTAGGCCCTACAAAGTTCCCAAGATTTCCAATTCTCCAGTTACTCAATGATCAAACAAATTACATCTTGCATTCCATCTGTATATTGAATATCTCAAACCATCCTGTACAATGGGTTTATTTCACATCCTGATCTGGGTATCCCTGTTCTAGTCTTATCATGCATGCACTGGAGTATCCTATGCCTTCTACAGTCATCTCCCCCTACCAACTTCTGGCAGGAGTGCCCATCTGGCCCACATGGCAGGCTTTGCTCACATAAGGAGTTTGTGCATTAGTTAGGTTTGCTGGTCAGGCCTGCTCTAGCCAATGCTTTAGCAAAGTCTTTGGGTGAACACTATATATTGATTAATGTTCCAGTGAGGCGTACAGATCTCAGCAACGAACAGCTGTAGTAAATGCTGTATTTTTCCCTTTCCTATTCCTGCTTCTTTGTTTTCAGTGTTTGAGTGGGTTACTTTGTTCTACCTTCTATCCTTATAACATGTGGGAAGGTAGTCACATGCTATATCTTAGTCTGAATTTTGTTGTCTTTCATACACAATGCTGCTGTCACTATATAATGAGTGACATAAGTCTCAGCAGAATTGGATCCAAAGAGCATGCAGTGGCTCAATCTCACTGTCCTTTCAGACCACATTGCTATAGCAACAGCCAGAGACTTTTGTAAGTTCCTAAAGGAGGTAAGAATTTGCCCCCCTTCTTTCCACTCTGTGCTCAGCAGCATGGCCCTTCCCTCCCATTAACCTTCCCCCTGCTCACTAGTGCTGTCATCCCTGCTGTCCTCAGCTGACCTATGGGTAAAGGGAGCTCCAGAGCTGCTCTTGCCTTGCTCCAGCTATCTGGCCTGGGGTGCCAGCTACAGATGGGAAAAGCAGAAGTGATAGAGACAGTGAGTGGGTTTTGTCTCCTTCCCCAATACCCATGATGTTCTGAACTAGCCTTTGAGAAGGCATAGGGAGGGAGACTAGGCTGGCACCTGGCAGGGAACACAAGGGGAACAGGCAAAAGAAAGGAACCCGTTCTCTGCCTCCACCACTGCCACTGTCCCTGGCTGATCTCTGCTCCTGGCACAGCCTGGCTGGAGCAGGGCAGAAGCAGCTCTGGACCTCCTCTCACTTGTATCTGACAGGACTATTCAGCAGCACAGTAAATTAGTCGGCAGTGCCCTAATTGCCACATGTATGTAGACAGTAATGCTTTAATGTGCAGCAAATTAGTCTATTGCACAGTAAAGCGTATATAGTGTAGATGCGCCCACTGGTTAGCAAAAGTTGGGGTTCTGTGGGTTGTTCCTTGAGGTAAAATTGTTTATGGAGTGAAGTATCTTTGCACTAATGGTTAATTTACCAAGAATGTACAAATACACAAGAGGACATACTGGTAGTGTCTTTGCCATTGGCTCCAAAAGCTTTTCATTCAGCACTTAACCAAAAAGTTCCCTCTATGGTTTTCTTAGGGTCATGCTCTCAGGATCTGGTTGGCTTTCTGTTATTTCTGAGTGTGTTTCTGTGGAGCTCCTCTTTATTCTTTCTCTTACTCTGTCAGAGGTGCCCACCTGTACTAATAACAATATTGTGCCAAGCCTCTAGCTTTCATGTTCAAACCCTTAATCAGTCTCTGATATACCTTTTTTTGGGTGATGATACAGGGCTGTTTGTTATGGAAGAAATTATTTTTTCAAAAGGAAGTCAGCTGTTTCTCATAGATATCTTAAGTGAATGGTTATATCCACCAGTTGCAGTGTCAGGGGGTTTTCCAAACAATGATAGTTTTTATATAAAGTTGTGGCCTATGAATTTATGTGTATATTGATTCCTGTCTCTCATTAGTATGTTGTCTACATAAAGAATAATTACAAAACTGATCCATATTAATAAAGATCCATAGCCTTATATTGGTATCAAAATCTCCCCATACAAGTTTAGAATAAATTATAATATTTTCTAATAAGACATGGATTCATGGCAATTTGAGCTAAGCTTTCTTGATATCTCTCTAAGATTGTTAATAATCCACAAAAGCATAGTGTTTAGGCACTGCACAACATTCAGCACATTTACTTCTGAACTAAAGAATTACTGTTATCTCCATTTTGCAAATGCCAGAATGAGGCAAAGTGAGGCTAAATTACATGTCCAAGCTTGTATAGGAACTATGTGGGAGCAAGGAGATGAAGTTAAATTTCTTAAATTTAAGGGTTCTGCCAAAACTAGTAAATAACCTTCTTTCTGATTAATGTAAATACATTATATTACATAGACTCATTCAAATATTGAAAAAGATATAGCCATCTTATTTATTATTAAATTCCATTATATGTAATAAAACTCATAAAGGTCTGAGAATTCTTCAGTCTGTGCTGAGGATCAGCCACTAAAGTTAAACAAACCTATGAGAAACACAGCATGGATAAATGGTTAATTAAAACTGATTAATCTGTGCTGTACACTGTATCTATCCTAATGTTCTTTCAATGAGTAGGGTTAGACATTTGCACCTTGGGATGCTTATACAAAAAGATCTTTAACATTATTTGAGGTTTACTCATTGCTTTCCCTGATGATTGTAAATGCATCCAGTGGTGTGCCATGAGATTTAAAGCTGGCCTTTGCCTTCATGCAGTTCAAGTAGTATCCTTTCAGTGTGGAGAGTGCTACCGATTCCTGTCTAATCTGATATTCTCCAATGTTCTTTTTCCACACTAAATGCTGGGAAAGTTTGCTATGCTATTCAATGGCAAATTTTCTTTCTATAAACACATTTAACCTTTGGCTATAGTAAGCCCAAATATAATTCCATTGGTTTCAGTAGAGTTGCACTCAGGAAAACTTTAGTCCAATGGATTGGATTTACTTCCTCTTACTAGCAGACACTTACACCCAAAATATGCAACTTGCCTCCAAAGAATAATTTTATTTAATCTCTGAGGGGAACACAGCTTTCCTGTTCTCTCAATGGGCAACTATATGCTTATATTGTGTTAGGATCCAACTTACTCAGAGTGGAGATAAACCAGTGTATCTAAATCAGGGGTGGGCAAAATGTGGCCCGCTGGCCGGATATGGCCCACCAGGCCATTCTATTTGGCTCATAGAGCCCCTAAAAAATGT
>NW_017729024.1:70742677-70751287 GCF_001723915.1 Gavialis gangeticus | reverse complement strand
AATCAGGGGTGGGCAAAATGTGGCCCGCTGGCCGGATATGGCCCACCAGGCCATTCTATTTGGCTCATAGAGCCCCTAAAAAATGTAGAAAATTAATATGTATCTGCCCCTGGCTGCCTGTCATGCGGCCCTCGATGGCTTGCCAAAACTCAGTAAGCGGCCCTCCACCCAAAATAATTGCCCATCCCGATTTAAATGATAGCAATACTAATTTCAGTTAAAATAAAGCACAGTACAATGAGAAAGACAGTCTACCTACCTACTGTTATCCCAATAGTGTACAGTTCCTATTTAGGAAGAGAAAGACCTGAATTAGACATGTACTCAGCCTGAGGAGGAGTTGAATCCATCATGTTACCTACTTCATAGGAAAGGCTCGTCATCAACCGTCTCTGATTTAATAGGAGCTGGGGGTGTCCTCCACCACTTTTGTTGAAGTTGTCATTGTCTCACCCCCTGAACAAATATCCTAAACTACTATACAGTAAAAAGTATCCAGTAGTCAAATAAATTTATCACCAAAAACACCTTGCTTCTTACATGTTTCCTGACCTATAATGGCTACAACAACACATCCTAAACTACTAGATTATTGGGTGCAAGATAACTGGTTAAGCTGCATGTATGATCTCAGTTTCAAGGAGTCACTGTGTGTGTGTGTATGCACGCACGTGTGCATGCCTGTGTGTGTGTGGTTTGCTTGTTTTTTTATGTAAGTAATTAAGATTTATAACTGATCTGATGGATTTTCCAAACAGAATCAGATAGCAGCAGAATTTAGGTGGGATTTGACATCTAGGTGGTTGTTCTAAAATGCTCCTAGATGAGTCCAGTCACCTCAGCAACTTTCCATTCAAAATGAATTTAGCAGTCCTGTAATTCTTATTTGTAATTCAAATCTTAGTTTTGTAATTGCAGTATTTAGACTTTCAGGATTAAGAATGGAGTTTAAGAAGTGATTAGTAGGAGAAAAGCATAGCGCTAAAACTCTTTAAGTGTTTCCTACTGTGAAGAGCCTAAGACTACTTACTCAGAGCAGACCCCTAGCCAGGGGAACTTGCCCAGCTGGAACAGTGTGACTACGCTGCAGTGAAATCTCCCAATCTACCTCAGTCTGGCTTTATTGCCTCACCGGATGAGGTGGATTCGCTTAATTAAGCAGCCAGGACTATTTCCGGTCCCGGGAATAGGACATGGGAGAGGAGTGTAAAATGAGAAGACTGTGCAGGCAGTTGGGGTGGATAGCCATCCACTCCCTGAGACTGAAGTCCCTGGGAATGGGGCAAGAGACCAATCCAGTCTTGAGAGCTCAAAGGAGCTCACACCTAAAAGGGGAAAAAAAAGAAGAGAGAGACATTCTTTTGTTTCCCATGCTAATTAGATGCTGCAGGTGGTCAATTAAGATGGCATGGCGTCAATTACTGGGGGAAAATAAAAGCCACTTGCTCGCAGCTCCGGTGGTCAACCACTTGCAGGGTGAAGGCAAGGAGAAGAGAGAGGTTGTCCCCGAGCCCCTGTAACCAGAGAAAGGGCACGGTTCGGACAGCAAGGCTTTTTTTATTTACTTTATTTTTCTCTGCAAATAAATTGGATCTGACAGTGAAGTAAGTGCCAGTCAGTGTTGGATTGGGGAGTCACCACTCCTCCCTTTAATCAAGTCATCAAAGTCGCAGCAGGCGAGATAGAAGAGAGGAAACTGACCCAATTATGCTTCCTGGTGCCTGCCCATGAGGAAAGAAGAACAGTGAATGTCAACAGGGCATAAAGGCCCACGCCCATACTTGGTGATCTCATGACTACATTTAAACAAATATGCTCAGAACCTTTTTCCCCTCTGTGATACATCGAGGCTGCTCCAATGTCTTGTAATTAATCGAGTCTGCTGGAGCATGGTAATTACCATGTTCCAGCAGATTCCAGCATTACATGTATCTGTGTCCCCATGCTAAAAAATGGTGGTGGAGGCACTTTAACTAAAGCTTGTCCAACCCCCACCACCATTTTTCAGTGTAGGGACATTGATACATGTGACACACTGGGTGCTTTAATTAAAGCAGCTCTAATTAAAGCACCCCTCCCCCCTTGCTTCCTGGGCCATGTGTATAAATGCCCTAAGATACTAAATACAGCAAGCAGTTCTGTGTCCACACACACACACACAAACATCACTATGCAAGATTTGTTTAATTTTCATTCTGTGATCAGTTTCTTATATTTCCAGTTTCTTTTGCCCTTTACATAGGGCAGTATTTACTGGTATGAAGTTAACATCCAAGTCTGCCCTGATTCCTGGTCAGCCAAGCTTTTTCTCACTTCTGCCAAATGGACTTTGAGGCAAATGTTATTGGATGTCATATATCTGATGTAACAAAAACCTGGGAAAATGTAAGTATTGCTCTTTGAAATTAAATGCCTGCTGAGCAGTGCTCTTTTCTGATAATGTATTTGAACTCCTTAATTCATTAAAAAAATCTTAGCAGAAGACAGGAATTGGATGTATATTTTGATAGTCATCTGTGTGCAATATTGAGCATAACTTTCTCCAATTTAAAACTATTATGAAGGTCAAATCTGTTCAAAAGGGAATATGTAGAGATATTTATTTATACCTTTGCTGTCTCTCCGTGCTGCAATTTTTATCCTTCCCCTTAAGTTATTAAGTCCTATTAACAAGCAAAATTGCTGCAAAATATTGTGTTAAGCTTTAGCATCTCATTACTACTCTTATGCCTTATCTCTGATTTATTATCCCAAATTTTAAGATTTTATTGTAAATTTATAGAGACTTAGGACAGCTTCAAGGTCCTAGATAATGAAATATTCTAGATATTTTCTAAGAATATTTAACTGGTGGACTCATAAGAACTCTCAGTTACCAATTTTTCTTTGGTTTGCTCTCATACTCATTAGTTCTGGTCAGGAATTTCTATAAGATTTTCTGGTAGAAAAAGGCATTTTCTATATTATCAACAATCTTAGTGAGAAAATATTTATTTTGTGCATTTTTATGGTATTGTCATAATGATGTATTTCACTTCAAATTAATTCAGGCCAAGTCCAAATATGTCAGCAATCTAACTGACCTGAAATATTTAATTTCAGTTCAAGGAAAATAAATACATAAAACAACATTTTCTTTATGTTATATTGCCTAGAGGACTACATCTTCCATCCTGTGTCTGAGTTTGAGCTGCATAAGAGGAATAACATAGTTCTTGTGTGTTTTGGATGATATCATCCAGGCAGAAACCCTGGTAGAACGAGATCATCATGTTCTGATAGGTAATGTGCCACTACGGTAAAATGGATGTTAATAGTAAAACCATTTAAAGTGAAGTATTTCAGAACAGTTAAATAACCCAAAATGAATGTTTTAATTCTGAAATACTGAAATATTTCATGTTTGATATTTCCAAATATTATTTTTCAGAATTTAGATTTTGTGATGTTTTATTCTCATGGTGTGGAAAAAAGACAAATGTTAGAATATATGGTGGGTTAGAAATTCCAAATTTCACTCAGTTCTATCTCTTAGAGACTTTTGAAATACAGATTCTTATTGGCAGAATGATTTCATCCATCTCTCATTCAGTTTAGTGGCAAGACTTCAATTACTCTCCATTGGAATGGGATCTGGCTTAACAATGCTAGGTGTACCCAAACAGTGCCTTTTCAGTTCCTGTTTTTTTGGGATTTAAACCAGGACTGTCCAGCTGGCATGCAGCCAGCCAGCATGTTTCCTGTGGGCCCCTGCAGCCTCCTCACCCACAAACACATTTTGGAGGGCCCAAAGGTGGGAGAGGCTGTACACTGGCTGATGCTATCTCTGCAACTTGCACAGGTTATGGGGATCCTGGGAGCCACGTGCCACCATTGGTACTCATGTGGCAGAGGAACAGGGATGGGTCCTGGGCATGGGGAAGTTGGAGAGCCCTAATTTAAACTAAAAAGTAATTGCCTGATTCTGTTGTTCATGGAATTAGACTATGCAGCATTCTTAGGTCTGCTATATAAGGTGATCCTGCTGGGAAAAAAAAAATCTCAATAGACTCTTCAAACACTTATTTCTACACCTCTTAAAATGATTTCATACAATAAAGGTCTAGGGGACTCTTTGTAATAAATTTATGGATCTGATTCCTAGCTGTGTCAGAGAAAGGAATAAAATAGAATATAAGGGGCACAAGGTTAAAGGAACGCTTAAACACCATGTCCTGAAGTTCTTGAGAATCAGTCCACAATTTTAATTTCTTGTTTGCTGCCTGTCTTGGTCAGCTGCGGTGGGTGTCAGTTGTTTTTTACATTTCATTTTCATTTCCTTTAGGTAAAAGTTATGAGTAACCACACTTGTCCTAGATCAATAATGCCCAACATTTAACCCCAGCCGGCCACTGGTCCTAATCCAATACCCAAGGCAGGTGCTGCAGGTCCCCATGTGGCCATGAAGAGTGGGGGCAGCCTGACTCCGATCCAGCCACATGGAGAAAGGGGGCATGGCCCAGTCCTGATTCAGCTGCTTGGGGGAAAGGGGCATTGTCTGGCCCCAATTACACCACAAGGGGGAAGGGGATATGGCCTGGCTGCTATTCCATTGCACTGGAGGGAAGAGGGTTTTGTCTCACCTCAATCTGCCTCTGTGGAGGGAAAGGACATGGAAATTTGGCAGCTGGGGACATGTGGCAGTATTAATTTCCTGATCCACTGGGAGCCCCTGGAGGCAGATGCAATGGCTCTGTGGGCTGCATATGGTCCATGGGCCAGAGGTTGAGCGCCCCATCCTAGATTATCATTTTACATGACATTGGAATAATGTTTTTTCATTGCTGCTACTAGGATTACTTGTTCATAATATGAGCTCTGACCTTTTTATGAATCCAAACTGTTTGTGTGGACTTCAAACGCTGCAATTGATACTAAGTAAATATAAGTTGTAACTGCAGTATATGATCTGTGCAGAGACATTGTTGCAGCTGTTTTATGAAGTGCTCCTGTTCATAAAAAAGACGTTTGTCATTTGAATCATATAATGTAGTTAATGTGCAACACATCTCATCAAGATAAGATACTGTGAGCATATTAAACCAATTATTTTCCCTGTCTTCTCACAGAATAGAGAGTAAAGCTCATGGCCTTAGTATATAACTTTAGGGTATATAATAGCCATGAAATGTATTTGAACGTTTTACTAAAACTTCAGCATATATCATGGTCAACAATCCCGCTCTTCAGGATAATGGCACTTCTTAGCTTAAGGGGGAAACTCATCAGTGAAGGATATAAAGGTTACTTAAGGGGCAAACTGACACAGAGGAAATAATTCTTTCACTATCTGAGGAGCATCATAATTGTATCCTCTTCTGTATATAATGCAATTTGTTTTCTGTTGGTATAAATATGTAATGGAATGAATAACAAAAACCCACACAATTTCCCAAAACAAAACACTGCACATACAATTCTCAAGTTGAGAGAAAGCACAAACTACAGGTACCAGATGTTAGTCACGCTGCATATTGCACTATTAAAAAAAGCTTAGGCTGCCTATTCATGTTCTTGTTCATGGTCTAATTAGAACAGGTCAGAGCAGACTCTATGGTGATGAAGATAGCATAATATCCTAAAGAGAACAGAACAGAATAGAATAGAATGATGGTATCCATTAGTATCTCAGGTCATGACAGTATACTGTCAATGAGAAGGAAAGACACATTTTTTGGCCTCGTAAATGGGAGAAAGCAAGCTAAAGAAAGGTTACACCTTTATTATTTAAAAAAGAACACCCCCCCCTCAAAAAAAAAATGACCTTTGCCAAATCTATCTTACATTGGTCTCTATGACTGTAGCTAATTTGGTGTTATGTATGCCAACACATCATGTCGTGGAAAGTAAAAGTGATAGTTCCTTTCCCAAAGATGGATTAGACTAGTGGTTCTCAACCTTTTAAGACTCAAGGCACCCCTGGATAGCCTCATGGCATCCCTCATAAACTGTCAGCTCTCTGTTTTCACTCTTTTTTTGTAATACAAAGAAATAATAGAGCATTTTTTTCTGTTGCAGAGAACTCAGAAAGACCACAGCTATGGATTTCTGGTTGGAACTGGGTTTATCTTGTAAAATATATTTGTAAACCTGACAATGTAAGGTGCTGCACCTCAGGAATAATAATCAAAAAAAAGAATGTTTTCTTATATCAAAATCTCCCCCGCTTCCCCCCATTTAAACCAAATCAATTTATATTACTTTGCATCAAATATTTTCCCAAACTAACATAGAATCACCTCATTTACTACCTTTGACATCTGGTTTAATCCATCTGCATGTTTTCTTATTCCCTGGCATCCTCTTTGCCTCTTATTTACATACCATCTTGGTGAGGTACATCCTGCCTCCCCCAATGTATACATTTTAACAGAACAACAATGTCTCTTATTTCACATCGTATTAACATTTCTATACCTGCTGTCAGATAACCGCCCAACAGACTTCACTTAACCTCAAGTATGTACCCCTTACCACCCACGTCCCTTCAAATAGCATTACCTGTCATGTTTTCAAGCTTGCCCTTCCAACCCATTCTGTTATTCCTCCTGCCCCCGCCCCCTCTGCTCAGCATTTTCTCAGAACAGAGTTTCCCAGTTTTTTAATTCCCCCTTGTTTGTTACGCCCATTGCAGCTCCTCTTCATCTTTTTCAATATACATTCACAATTTGTGCGCGACCAGCTGCACACATTCTCGTAGTGTAAAGAACAGTTCCTTACGCACCAACAGGGTGTGTGTCTTCCAGACAGCCACTCTCACACACATTGTCAAGAGTCTCATTTACCAGCTCATTTGTTTTCTTTGATCCAGTCCATACATCGCCATCTCATATGTCAATATGTTACTCCACTGGCTTCCCTTCACAAAGATCCCTGCCCCCTGCTACACCTTCTTTGGATACCTGCACTCCCAGAATAAGTGGTAAGTTGACTATGTTCTTCCAGTTTTCCCTTGTGCAATCTCCATCTACGTAACCTCTCCCTTCCCAGTAATACATTCTTCACTGCCATCCATGTGATTTCTACATGTTCCCCCTTCATCTGTGCTTCCCACATACCCTTCCGCACTTTGGAAGAATAATCAAAAATACAATTACAAAATGGGTGACATGTGGCTGGATGGCAGCACTATGGAGAAGGATATGAGCATTTGGTAGATCACAGATTCAGTATGTGAAACTGTGCTGTGATGCAGCTGTATGTGATAAAGTTGCACAAAAGGCACATGCAGTTTTGGGATGCTTCAAAAGAAACATTAGATGCAAGACACAGGAGGTGACAGTGCCTCTTTACTCAGCACTTGTTAGGCCTCATTTAGAGTACTGTATATAGTTTGGGGCTCTGCATTTTAAAAAGGATGCGGCAGAACTAGAGAGGATCCAGAGGTGATTGACAAGAATAATAAAGGCAAGTCATATGAGGAAAAGCTGAAGGAACTAGGCATACTCAGCTTGTGGAGAAGGCACTTAAGGAGGAACATGATAGCAGTTTTGAAATACTTGAAGGGTGGCCATAAAGAAGTGGGAAAGCATTTCTTTTCTCTTACTGAAGAAAGTATGACACAGATCAATGGCTTGACACTGTAGCAAAGTACGTTTAGATTGAATATCAGGAAAAACTTCTTCACTGTTAGAACTGTGAAGCAGTGGAAAAGACTGCCTAAGGAAGATATGGACTCTGTCACTGGAGGTGTACAAGAAGATTTTGAACAGCCACTGATCAGGAATGATATAGACATAGCTATGTCTGTGTTCTACTATGGGTATGTCCCATGCTTGTGGGCTTTGTTGGTTGCTGCATAGGGGTAGTGGCAAGGATTTTTTTTTAAGCCTTCCTCAAAGGCATTGGGTATTGATGCAACCAAGGCTGGGTATTTTGACTGGGGTGTGCCAATGCTCCTGCTGGGACTTAAACCCTGCTTAAGGAGTTTCCTGGCTAAAGCTCTGCCAACTTTCAAGGAAAAAGCCATGGCTTGCCATATTTTTCTCTTTTAAAGGAGAATCTATTTATATTTATCCATTTTTAAATTTTGTTGTTCGCAACCCTGTCATATATTCTTGTGACCTACTTTTGGGTCACTACCCACAGGTTGAGAAACACTGTCCTATGAAATCAAAATACAGTCTATGCTTAGTTGTCACTTTATTTTTCCTAAGTCTTTTGTCTCACCTCTGCAGCAATTGTCCTCTTATTTTTCCATTACAACAGTAACCCTGGCTGCAAGGCTACCACCAAAGCCACAACCCACAACCCACAACCCAACTCTGGATCCCTGCAGGTTCCCACAGCCTGGAATAGCCTACCCCCCCGGAAACAGAGAGGTTCCCCTCACTAGGAAAGCACCTAGTGCCCCTGGACCTTTGATTGGACACTACACAATTTAAAACTATGTACACTTTATTCACAAAGACTTAAAGAAAAGGAAACTAATTAATGCACAACTGATAAACTGTCAGAAACTTTTCACATTCTCAGTCAATAACATTGTAAGCAACCATGGCCTCAGATGATATGTTTCATAGTTTCATAGTTTCTAGGGTCGGAAGGGACCTGAGCAGATCATCTAGTCCG
>NW_017729024.1:70735151-70742095 GCF_001723915.1 Gavialis gangeticus | reverse complement strand
GGGAGTTCCCCAGCCTGTATGTATGGTGCCTATTGTTCCTCCCCAGGTGCATCACCTTACACTTGTCCGTGTTAAACCCCATCCTGTTCTCCTCCGCCCATCCTTGTAACCTATCTAGGTCTAACTGTAGCCTGTTGCTCCCCTCAATTGTGCCTACATCCCCCCACATCTTAGTGTCATCAGCAAACTTGAACAGGGTGCTTTGCACCCTCTCATCCAAATCACTGATGAAGATATTGAACAGTGCAGGCCCTGTGTGTACACAGGTAACCTGGACTGAATGCCCAGGAAGGTGGAGCTGCTTCCATGCCCCTCCCATGGGATACGTAGGTGGGCCCTTGCTGTGAGGTCTTACAAGGCCGCCCAGGGGTTCCTGTGCTGCAGGCAGATGCTTTTTTGCTGAAGTCCCTGTAAGGTAGCTTAGTCTGCCCAGCCCCTCACCCCCTAACACAGAGGAGCAGGGGCTGGGCTGGAACCCTGGAAATATCCCCTGCCCACACCCACATACCCCTACTTGCCAGGCAGTCAAAGTTCACCCCCTCCCTCGGGTCTTAACTCTTTCTCACCAGGGCCCTGCCCTATTTGAGGAGGGCTATGTCCCCTAGCTCTACCTCCCACTCAGAGCTCACGGTGAGCTGCATCAATGTCTCTCCAGTCTCCCTCTCTGCTAGTTCACTGCATACCACAGAAGGGCTTGGAGAAGAGTCCTCCTCACTGGGGGACACATATCACCTCCAGAAGGGCCTGGGTGCTCTTCCAAGCAGCTTGGACAGGGCTCCCAGGGGGAAAGGAGCAAGAAAGGCACTGCTGCTGACCTTCCTAACCCTCCAGCCTGCAGCATAGCTCATGATTTCTGCAGGCTTCAGCAGCTCTGGGGAAGGGACACCCTGCCCAAGCTCTCCCTCAGTCTCTGGGCTTCTCCAAGGCTCTCTCTTTCCCCAAGACGGTTGCCTCCACAGCGGGCATCATCTGCCCTTATCACATGATCTCTAGGGAGCCATCTTCCCCTTTCAAAAATGGCTTCCCCCAGAAAAAAGCTTAATTTGCCTGTATCACATTGTCTCCCAGGAGCTATGCTGCCCCACGCTGCTGCCTGGCTGAGTTCACCCTGGGACCTTGTTCTCTCAGGTGAGGTGATTTCATTGTTCATTATATAACTTTAGCTTTTTTCAGTGTTGCTGCTGCTTTTCCCTCTGAAATAAACCAAACCTTCCTATTCCCAGCAGCTTCTGGGAGAATTAGTAGTTAATTGGATCCAGCCTATTATATTTCCCCCCAAGTAACAGTTCACACTCATACTACTCTGGTGTCTAAAATCTTTTTTTCCCCTATCTTTCTCTTTATTGTGTTGTCTAAAGTGTCTACCTCAGCCAGCCAAGATAAACGTTTTGCAAAACCGATGTGAGCCTGTGACCAGAAAGGCAAGCTAAAATCAATGCTTTAAACAGCTCCTCACTGGTAAAAGTTTGCTATGTCGTGGTGTGGCTGATAAGATTATGTACTGTGCCAAGCAGATAGGTGGGGCAGCAAAAATAAATAGCAGAGGATGGACTGGCATTCTCTTTTTCTTTCCTTTCTTTCTTCCTTATATTGTTTTTTTGATGGGTGTATTTGCATTGTTCTGTCTTAAAGGAAACATAAAAAGATTTTGCCAACAGCAGCACCCCAAGACCATCTAAGCTGACTTTCTTTTTCTCAGAAAAGAAAGGAGCTAATTGAAACCATCAAAACTGTTAATCAAAGGACTTTCCTATATAAATGTTCCTATAGTAACACAACACATGGCACATTTTGAAGAATATTGAGCCAATTTGTCCAAATTTAGATTGCATCATCCCACAGTTATTTAGTTTAGGTGGGACTTTGTGTGTGCTATCCTGGGGATGTTTAGGGCTGATCCTCATTATACTGTTCATACACCTGGTTAGTTCTCTGCTCACGGTTTTAGACATGCAAAGGAGATTAATGTAAGCGAGAATTGGGCACTCAGTATTTAATGTCCCTCTGCTTCCTAGAATGCTTTTAACTGTGCAGTAGACCATTACTATATTGCCTAATAAAATAAATAGGAACATTGGGTGACTCTCAGCTTTTCCTTGTACTGTCTGATATTTTAATCTACAATAGAAAGGTATGTCTGATTCTACTGTTTGTTTCTACTTTTATGTTTCTGATAAAAAAGCTTACAAACAGGTTTTTAAAATAAATATTTCACTAACATAGATGAATACAGCGAACTCATGCAAAAGCTGGAAAACAAATTCCAGGGAATCATAGGCAGGAATAAACACAGGAAACCAGCTTTGAAGTTAAGGCGTTCACCCACCCTGGAACTAAGGACATAATTCCCAATGCATCTCAGTGCATTACATGACCAGGGAAACTCATTGTGTCAGTAAGAAACTCACTGTGCTCATAGCTATTTTTCCCAGTCTTCAGGTCCATGTGCAACCTGGGTTCATGAGAACAACTTTAAGACTATTTGTTCCTTATTGTATACTCCAAAATGCCAAAACATGATTGGGAAGCAGGGTGTCAGCCTTTCCCCATGTGTTAATACCTTTGTAAACAAAAACACTAAGGCAATTTTTGAGAAACGAGCTTGGTTGAAATGAGAGGAGAGTGGTGAAACAAAGAGGAAGAGGGAAAAGAGGCAGAGAAGGAAGGAGACTGTGTGAGGCTGAACAGTTGAGTGACTCACAGATTTTCCTTGTACTGTTCACTTGAAGGTGAGTTGACGTTGAGTCATGGAGGCATAAACAATGGAAGAAGCACAGCAAATGAAAGAAAAAATAAAGAATCTAAATCTTAGAGTTGAGTGGATGATGATTACAGATGATAAAAGATAACCACCATGAGAAGTTAATTTCTGTAAAATTGTTGGTTAAACTGTGTCCTGTTTTTCACTGAAATTTTGAAGATAACCAGCTCTAATGATGATATCAGAAGTATCTAAAAATCTTGTTAAGCAGAAGAGCAGGAAAAGCCCAGCGAGTCTTGAAGATATTATATATTCATCTGCAACTGGTCCTCTTATTTAAGGAAGTATTGCCAAGGATCCACAGTCTACTCCCATCTCTGGGCTGGTATTATAGTTTTCCATAACTAAAAGTAGACAGAAACAAGACATGGGTGCTTTGGCAGATACAGAACCTTAAAAAGAAGTTATTTTCTTCTAACATGCAATCAAAAATTGCATTATATCCTAAAGATGTTCTCAAGATCTCTTGCCTAGAACTTTGTTCTCCCTCATATTTTTCTACAGATTCAGAGTAATAGAGAAGAGCCACGCGCATGATCAGAGGTCAAGAAAACAGACCTTACAATGACAGGCTGAGAGCCATGGGGCTCTTTAGCCTGGAAAAGCGCAGGCTCAGGGGTGATCTGATGGCCACCTGTAAGTTTATCAGGGGTGACCACCAGTACCTGGGGGAATGTTTGTTTACCAGAGCGCCCCAAGGGATGACAAGGTTGAACGGTCATAAACTACTACAAGACCGTTTCAGGCTGGACATAAGGAAGAATTTCTTTACTGTCTGAGCCCCCAAGGCCTGGAACAGCCTGCCATTGGAGGTGGTTCAAGCACCTACATTGAACACCTTCAAGAGCAAATTGGATGCTTATCTTGCTGGGATTCTATGACCCCAGCTGACTTCCTGCCCTTTGGGCAGGGGGCTGGACTCGATGATCTTCTGAGGTCCCTTTCCTTCCAGCCCTAATGTCCATGAAATCTATGAAATAGGATAAACTGCTGACTTCAAGAATCATTTGGATCTGGCCTTCCTTTCTCTACAAAATTTCCTAAAATTATTTAACACAGTTGTGTAAACTACAACTGAGTAGCATAAAACTGATCTCAAGAGAATCATATGTCATCACAAGGGCTGGTATGGATACAGTTGCTATAGGAACAATGCAGCTGGATTTGGAATCAGCTGTAAGTGTTTCTGCTTTTTTCACTTATATGAGTATTCAGTCTGAGTCCATGGATCTATTTTAACCATGCTGGATCTTTGTGTGTGCCTACATCCATTAGCAACAATTGGCTTTGTCAATTATTTTCCCTTATCCATTTTTAAAATAAGAAACTGGGCTTTCTGGACAAAAATTTACCTCCAACTCTGGCAGGATTATTCGTACTCTCTGTTACAATCGTCTACATTTCTGTTCTGATCTTTTGATCTTAAAGTAGTTGAGCTTCTTTCAATGTCTATAACAGAGCTTACCTTATAGCTCAACAGAAGTAATATGAGGTATTTTGTTGTGATATTCTCTTACCAATATACGATGCTCTCGCTCTACCTGTCTATCCTTTAGCAGAGACTGGAAGTACTATACTTGAAATCAAAGCTTGCTTCTTGTCATACAAGTTCAGAGCTGTTATCTTGGTGCTTAGAAAGTTCTTTGTGTATTTTTTCTATTGTAAGCAGCAATGCAGGTGCAGGTGCAAGTGAAAGAACAAGAAAAAATCCTAAGCCCCACCTTGTGGAAAGAATACAGAATACTGCACAGATTGGATAAGGCAGAAAAAAATGTCGAGCAATCGCATGAACATGGCAATGCATTAACCATTTTTTAATATTCTGCTGTAAATGAAAATGTATGAAGTATCTTCATAGAAAAAAGTAAATTATACAGTTATTTGCACAGCCACATAATTGCATTATACACATGGCCCTGAATATATTCTTTAAAAAGCATCACTGTGGAAAAAAGAATAATAGATCTTATATTATGAGACATAAGAGTTGTTTAAAAGTTTAGTGATCGTTAAAATTCAAATCCCTACTGCTATAAAGTAAATGTGTTACTTTTTCACTACACCAATTGGTGCATATTTTATCCAAACTACTGCTAATTTACATGTCATGTTGAAGTAATTGTTCTAGAATCCACAATATCTTTTGTTGCAGAATTAAGACACCATAGTTCTGATTATGTTTAAATTTAACCCCATCGCTCCAAAAAAGTGTGATAACAAATACGTCTAATAATTCTAAATAAATGCAAACCAAATTTCCATATATTCACTAATTTAGAATATTTGAAATTATTCATATATTTAATCTGAATTTAGATGGATGTGTCTTCTGTGCTGAATGATTTATCTTATTCTTATGCTAAACTATAATAATCATGCTTTTAAAAAATGAAATAAATAAAAATGAATGAGACCAGCTTGTAACATTGTACTAACAATGAAGGAGCTCTTACTTGGTGAGAAACTCTACTGATGGACATAGACCAATTTAAGGCTGAATTGACTTAGATTCTATAATATAACCTGGTTCTTCATGATAATGTTTCCCTCATATTAGGCATCCCATGGGTGGATGCTAACTTAGTCCATGAGAAGTATATAACAATATAAGAATAATAAGTTTAAGTCACTGGTCATTATTTTTGTATTTGAATTATTTCCATACAAAAGGGAAATGTAAAGTTTGAAATAGTGAATTTATGAGAACAACAATAGAGTGGCCTTCAGATGAAAGTGGGTATTTTCAAGGTGTTCAGTGCCAACTTCCTGGGACAGTGCTATAATCTCAAGTCACACGTGTGACTGGTGGCACCACTTCCTCTCTCTATAGTGAAAAAATTGAGCAGCTACAGCAGTATTTTCTAAGGGGCTCAATCCCTTCACTGTTTATTAGGCATGAACTAAGCACATGTTAAGCATGGCTCTGTCTGGATCCTAATGGCATAGATCCGGTAGATATACACCTAATCTGTCTAGATGGTTCAGTTCTGGAACTATGCAAATGAAGAATTGCCAGTAACTAAGAATTTTGGGGGACATCTTCTAAGTGTATCTGGCATTACGAACGCCCAAGATTTAAAGTCTGGCAGAGACCATTTTTGGCCCTTAAATTCTTTCGCTGGCTGGCCTAAAACATACATTTTGAATAAAAGAAGAAACAGGTCACGTATAACACTCTCTCTCATTGCTAATTCAGAAATCTGACTCTGATTTTAGTCACATGAGCTTTTTTACTATGCTTTAGGGCAGCATTTCTTAACCTATGGGTTGTGAGAATATAGGAAAGCATCATGAACAAACTTTAAAAATGGATCAACAGGCTTTTAAAATGGATTCACCTTTAAAGAAGAAAAACATTGGAAACTGTGGTTTTCCCTTGGAGCCTTGCAGAGTCCCAGCCTGTAAGGTGCTGCTTGGATCTGCTTGGGGGCCCTGATGGGGAGCCCTCACATACCCACCCTTTTCCTTACACACTGGGGGAGTGGGGGAAGGGGGCAATGGGCCAAGAGTGAGAGGCAGTGGCAGAGCCAGGGGGCTTTCTTCTACTTAAACTATTTACTGGGTCAGGACTGGACATCAGTCTTTACAAATGGGTCTAGTACAACAAGGGTTGAAAACCACTGCCATAGGAAATTTTGGACTTGCCAGAGAAGTAAGAATATTTATGGAGTAAGAGACTTGGGATGAGCCTTTGGGTATATATTCTGTTAGAATTACCTCTCCTAATTGATTAGAACTTGAAGAGGCTGAATTACCTGACCCCCTGGGCGACAGTGACCACTGCCTGCTAGAATTCACCATTCAGCGCAAGGTGCCAAAGGCAAGCAGTCAGGTGGTGGCCCTAGATTTTAGGAGGGCTAACTTCAACAAGCTAAGGAGGATAGTTGGAGAAGCGCTGAAGTCTCAGAGGGGAGGGGAGCCGGGTGTCCAAGGGGAGTGGTCGCTCCTTAAGGAGACAATCCTCCAAGCCCAGAGAAAGGTAATCCCCAGGAGGGTCAAAGGGGGCAGGAGAGCATATAAGCCTCCATGGCTCACCAAAAACATCCGGGAATGTCTCCTTGCCAAAAAGGAGGCTTACTCCCAATGGAAAGGAGGGGTCATCACTAAGGAGGACTATTCTGCAGTTGTTTGGGGATGTAGGGGGATGGTTAGGAAGGCCAAGGCAGAGATGGAACAGGGGCTG
>NW_017729024.1:70729704-70734713 GCF_001723915.1 Gavialis gangeticus | reverse complement strand
CAAGCTGGCGGAGGGAAGGTTTAAGTTGGACATCAGGAGGCGCTACTTCACGGTCAGGGCGGCTAGGGTCTGGAACCAGCTTCCAAGTGAGGTGGTGCAGGCTCCCACCCTGGGGGTTTTTAAGAGGAGGTTGGATGACCACCTTATTGAGGTCATTTGACCCCAGTGCTCTTTCCTGCCATGGCAGGGGGTCGGACTGGATGATCTGCTCAGGTCCCTTCCGACCCTAGAAACTATGAAACTATGAGACCTCTTCAAGTTCTAATACATTATCTCTGGCTTCCTTTCTATCCTGTCCCTTCTGAGAATTGGGTCATCCTGGATCACCAGGTTCGGATAACTTTCATGATCAGAATGATGAAGGTCTAGTGGTACGATGATGAATCATGAGGTCCCAAGAAAAGAGGAAACAAAGGATGTCATGATGGTGAAGCTTGCTCCCTTTGATCTGTGTGTGTAGCTGCATATTTCGGATACCTCCAGAAAAATTATGTCTGAAAAGAGGTGAACATTCCTCATCCCATGAAAAATAATTATTCAAACCAAGTTTCAACTACAAACATTTTATTCTAGTTTTGAATGTTTTGGCTCTTATGTGATGTCACATCAGTCTGCGACTTTGTAATGTTCTTTGAAGACATTTTTTCACTGTTCTTAATTAAGCTATTCAATGAATGCAAGGTTTTCTTCCTTATTAATGCTTAATTTCCAATTTGTGCTTGCTGTGAAAAAGGGTTTCTCTCAAGGAGCCCTTTCCTCTTAAAAGCAAAATTAAAGGTCTCTCATTAATAGTAAAACTTAAACATTAATTCTGTGCTTTGTGGGGTGGGGAGGGGAGCAGCTACACCCCCTCTGCAGGGAGATATGGATTGGAAGGAAAGTGGGTGGAAGGACAGTATGGGAGGTAGGGTGGAGAGATCTCCTCTTGGGGCTGTGGTGGTAAGGATAAATATGGTTTGGATTGCCTACATAGTTTGCTTGTATGGGGGTTTAGGCACACAGATAGTACTTGGGGGGTGCAGTAAGACTTGGAGCTAGGTGTTGGTTGGGATACCTACTCTTGTTTCCTATCTCTGGGTTAGGATTGTTTCTCTGTTTATAGTAAACCACTCTTAGCTTTTTGGATAGGGCAGGATATACATCTGAAATAAATAAAATTTAACAAATATAAATTATTTCAAATGTGTTTATTATCCTCATGAGTCAATCAGTTTATTCCTAATACTAACAATGGCTTTTTTAACAGAGTTGAAATAAGAACTTTTGGGCTTAAATACATGTATGTCTGTCAGTGATTTCTTTAAAGCTTATATCATATGAGGATGACTGGATTGGTCAGTTTGAAAGAAAACACATTTGCATGCACTTCTATTTGTCCTTTGTGAGAAATTATATCTACATGTGAAACCTTAGCCTTTTTGGTCCATTTATTGACTAGGTTTATGACAATGTGTTTTACATCAACCTTTTTATCAGATACTTGTGTTCAGAGGCTCAGCATCTTTCTGAAAAATAAGATGTTGTTTAACATAGTGTTATGAGAATGAGAAATGCTGCACAGCGTGAGCTTTTCATTCTTCTAAATTCAGGTTAAAATATGCTAATAATTTCAAATGTTATTCTACTATTAGTGCATCTATGGAAATTCATTTTTGCATTTATATGGGATAATTAAAAGATGTTTGTAACTGAATGCGGATTTTTTTTTTAAGGGTAAGGTCAAACTTAACCAGTATTTGATACCTAAATTCCACATTTGAAACTGAACAAAGAAAAAAAATAGAGCCTAGTAATTATTTTAACTTATCACTCTGCACAGAGTTTAACAGAAACAATTTATATGAAATATGTGAATCCATTAACTTTATTGTTTTTCTTGGAAACATACTAAAATAAGGAATACAGAATTTTAACCTGAAATACAGTGTTTATTTTTTGGCATGTTGCTAGTCTTATGTTGCGGGAACTTGTGGAATTCTGTAGGAGTGCTCTAAATAACAAAAGTTACAGTTGACCTAATAGAAGTAAACATGTAACATAATTGATTTACAGCTCTGAGCCATTATGTAACATTGGACAGCCAAAAAGCAGTTCTGTGATCTAACATGGTGTACTTTTCCATCTGCACTTAAAAAATATAACATTCAGGGCCCCTCTACACGTTATAGCTATTGCACAATTAACTGGTTAATTGCAGTTACCTGGAGAACAGCTGCATGGGCAAAGTAGCTATTATATAATAAAAAGCTTCAACCAGCTCTAAAATTAGACCTCAGAATGGTTGCTATTGAGCTTTAATTTGAATGTGTATCAGGGTCTCCCCTGCAATTGTGAGCCCCATCATCTGACAGGGTTCCCAAACAGCAGGGGTGTACCATGCATAGTGTGAAACCCCTGGAACCGGAGGCTGCCATGATCCATAGGGTTCCTTGGTTCAGGAATCCCCCTGGGCCAAAGGATCACAGCAGTGCAACCCTCCCCTCCCCCCCCCCCCCCCCCAAGGAATGCAGGAAATCCCTGGGGCTAGAGAATCACTGTGAACCTCTGGCTGGGGGGATGTCCCACACCACCAGGGTGGGGGGGGGATCACCCCTGTAGTGATCCTTCCACCCTATGGGTGAATAGCGGGAGGTCTGCAGCTGGGAGCCCTTGAACTGTGTGAGGCTCCCAGCTATGGGAGCTTGCTTCTTGCCCATGCAGTGGAAGCCTGGGACCAACAATAAGGTGTGATGGGATCTAATGCACCCTTCTGCTATGCACATGTGGGTGAATTGTACATTAGATCCCATTGTGCCTTTACCTGCACATGTAGAGGAGGCCATAGTTTTGTGAAGCAGGTATTAGTTAAACATTACATAGAAAAATGAAAAAGAAAATAAAATCTAAAATTTTATTTTGTCTTTGCGCACATTTGCATACATCGTGGCATTATTTTTTATTCTAAGTTCTTCTGCCATCGTCTTCATCATAGTATCTTACCCCTTTCAAGTAGCATACTAAGTAATGAAACAGTATCTTTCATCTATGGTTAATTTTCTGTCTCTCATCCTCTACCTGGGGAGACACTGTATGTTCGGTGTAGTATTTCATTAGGGATTTTACTACCGAGACACGCTATTCTGGAAGGAAACAAGTAAAGCAGAAAATCAGATTAAAAACTTGAAAAAACTTAAAGCTGTCTTCATTCAGTATCTTATTGGTGGGGAGTCTATTCAAAGCTATGGAATTTGCCCATATCTTCTATTAAAATTTAGAAACGTGTTTCAGAAAGTTATAGTCAGCACTCATGCTTTCTGTTAATACAAGCAGTAAAACTGCTTGGGAACCTTCAACAAAATGGTTTTAAGAACACACATCTTTTTTGATAAAACTTTTATTAGGAATGTTTCTTCAGTTTAGAATGGACTTTGTGATCAAAATAAGAAGCAGAGTGTAAGAGAGAACAACATACACGAGCGCATGTGTGTGCACGCACACACACACACACACACACACACACACACACACACACACACACACACACACACACACACACACACACACACACACACACACACACATATTCAAGTCCATTATCAGAGGTTCAAGTCCATGACCAGAATCAGTCAGCACTTTAAGCTTTGAACCCAGATTTCCCACCTTAGGTGATTGCCCTAACTACTGTCTTGGGTGGTCTCTTTTACTGTTTTTTTTCCTCCCTGAAAAATGTTGAAAGATATTAGCTTTATCCTGTATTGGAACCAAAACAAATGTCAAAGCTTCAACATTTCTCATTAAATAGAAATCGTGTTTTTTGGCTAGTCTTAATAAACAGATAGTTTCACTGAGATGCACCTAATGTGCAGTTCCCTTTTTCTATGGTATCATGGACTGTAATGTGATTTAATGAGAATGGCTTCCTCTGCTGTTCACCTTCTTCAATGAAGTGTTTGATTCAGTGATTCTTATCATGTACTATAGGAACACCAACCAACAGGGGTCACATTTACATGCTCTACTGAAAAAGAACTTTTAGTTGTAAGTGCTCTAATAGTTCAGAACCTGCTGTGAAACATATGTGAAGAGACATTAGCCACCTACATGAGTTAGGAATGTAAGGAAGACTGAAAGACTGTTGTACAAACTGGCAAAATAATTGAAACTTAATGAGGAGGTTCTCGAGGCAGAAAATGACCTCTTGTTGCAGTGTCACTGAATTTCCACTCTCCATCAGGTGGCTCAAAAATGAATGAGTAGGAGCACAATGAGCAATACAATCCAACTGAGCTCTCTCAACATTTTTTTTTACTAACTGTTGATTACCTCTAGGTATGGGTTATTATATATGTATTTTTTTTCATTTTAAATATTTAAAGCATCTTTTGTTGCGCTGACTTGGAATTTTTAAGCTTCTAGCAAATCAGAGATGCAAATCTCTATTGTTGTGTAGCCAAAATTTTCTTTCTACAGGAACAGAGCCAAGTTAAAAGAAGTCCTGCTGCTTTGTTGCAAAATAAGCCAGTGAACTCAAGCTCATTTGGAGAGAGAGCCACACATTGTAGCCTCTGGTACTTGCATAACATGAATTTATCCTGACCTTAGAGTGAGAGCAAAACCTGACTTGGCCACATTATTTGGGCTAAACTGATGTTAAGATAAATACAGTTTTAAAAATGTAGTGGACCGGTTGTAGTTTGCATGTTTTTTCTTTCATTCGGCTTAATGGCTGTTATGCTGAATATCCATGTGAACAAGTCTCTACTAAAAGCAAAACATTTATCGAACCTATTTCACATTAGCTTGAGTCACTTTGGTTATAGATCGTACTACTGATTCATGTACTATGTTAGGGCCTTGTTACACTTTACACTGTGAGCTGCACAAATGTTGATCGGTGTTAGTGCTAGCTCAAATTTGGATCAGTCACACTTCAGGCCAGCAGGGGCCTGGATGCCTGAAAGGTGCAAATCCCCCTCCCTCCCATTCCAGGCTTCCTCCCTGAGCCCCGCGCCCCCCCCACGGGCTCTCCC
>NW_017729024.1:70726571-70729440 GCF_001723915.1 Gavialis gangeticus | reverse complement strand
CCTGGGGCTTTCCCTGTTGCTTCCCTCACTGTTTACTTGTGACTGCCCATGCTGGCTGTCCCAGAGGAGCAGGCAGGGAATGGTTAACCTGTCTGCCTAGCCCCAGATGCTGCCAGGATGCTGCTCTTCTCCCAGCTGAGCCCATCCAGAAAGGAGCAGTGGCAGCACTGGGGACTGAGCAGGCAAGTTAACCTTTGCCTCAAGTAAGTGCAGTGGGGAAGGAGGGCAGTGGGCTCAGTCTGGGCCAGCAGGGGATGGGGGCGGATAGGTGTAGCCTAGCCTGCTACACCTTAGTGTAATATGTGCTGGGTAACACAGACCAGATATCATCCTACCCTGGAGTGGCATTACCTTGAGCTGCATGAGTGCTTAAAATTACTTTTAGATGTTAATATGAGGGCAATCCAGGGGTTAAGAAGGTGCCCAGAATTACTGTGTAATAAGGCCCTTAGATGAAGAATGCATTAAAATTGCCATAAGTTTAGAGTTCACAACTTGCTTCCTGGTTTTGCTGCAAATTGTAATTCACTGTAGAGGAGGAAAGTATAAGCTATTAAGCATGACTTATGCCAGGCAATTTTTAATACAGCACAGCTTTTGCAAAGAAGCTTGAATTTTCATTTAGGGTTAACATTTTTTATAAATTCAATTTATTCTGAAATTTCACTAATTCATTATTATTTTTTCAAAAACCTTGGTAGCAAAATTTAATTTTTAACTAAAGTAGAACATGTTTTGTTTTTGCAAGCATGAAGTACAAGCTGATGTATTTGATGGGGGTTTTAACAGCAGAACAAGAGTGCTTTAGGCAAACAGTAATGTCTCCTTCTGTCATAACATCTGTTGAAACAACCCAAAATACAATACTTAGTGCAAACTCTGCCCTCAACCTTGTATTTGGCTCCTATTAAAGCAGCAAGGGCAGAATGTGGTCTTGGAGCATGAGCTGGCTCAGAAGCATTGGGAGTGGGAGGGACAGAAGAGCTCATCTAATTTATTGTAGACAGAAAGAAAGGAAAGAAAAGCATACCTTTGGAAATTGTTAATGGAATATGTCAACTTTCACTTCCCATAATGCTCTCCTCATTAATCAGTGTCTGAAAGTATATGTGCATTTGGGAATACTGAGACCCAAACATTACATCTATTTATCCCCTTTTCGGTGCGTGAGCAGGGAACTTAAATGCTTATTCACATATCGACTTGAATATGGCAGGTGGCTCAGGTTTTAGCCTGGACTGAAGCAGAGAGAAGTTCAGAAATGACTGAAGGAACAGCACATCCAGAGTAGAGCCAAAACATGCATCTAGTGGTCATAACTATTTGTGGTGACAGTTTTTAAAATAGAAGACTGAATTCTTGAATGACACCATGGTAGTGGCTTGGAAGGTTAATTCAGTATGAAGTTCCAGAGAGTGAGGTCTTGATGTAAGTGTTTCTGTTGCAGTCCTGGAGATGAGTATATATTTGATGACAAAATATGTATCCTTGCTGATGGGCTTTCAGATCAGTTGATTTCAGAAATTACCATTACAAGCCAAACTGTGCAGACTTCTGGATGTTCACCATGCTCAGACAAAAATATCCTGTCTATTACTTGACAGATTTCAGATTACAAGGTGTGCCATACCTGGGGCCAGTCCGAGACTCACATGCAGCTCATTTGGAGGTGGAGTTAGCATGATGCCCATTTTTCACTGGCAATTGCAAATCCTGAATGACTGGCATTTCCTTCTGCACAAAAGTGATGAGAAACTCCAATCTTTACATCAGGTTTGTAGTGCATATATTATCTGAAGGCTGGTAATGTTCACAGATGAGATGCCTAAAAACAAACGAGTCACTCTCTAGCTTGTAGGGATTCATCCCTGAAGGTTTATAGTAGTGTCGTGACGCAGCAGTGAGTAAGGCAGCCTTCAAGGCTAATCTTTCAGGGTCTGGATTGGAGTTTGGATGACGAGTCAAGCCAAATGTTAGCTACTAAAGACATAAACGGGTTGCTCATATCACTTCAGTGGTTGGTCCTGGAAAGGACAGAGCTGAGCCTGTGCCAGCTATGTCCTTCCCTGCCCACTTGAAAGTGAACACCTGAGTTGGTTTAGAAGTAGTAGGGGGGGCTATGCAGCCTGGAGAGAGAACAGCTGAGCTAAGTTTGGAGTGCTCAGGGTTGTGCAGGCTTGACTGGGAATGGAGGGACTAATTAACCCTTTGGAGGAGGTAAGATCATTTTACTCTGGGGTGTTTGCCCCCAGTTCAGTTACTTTACTGAAGAGAAACTGTCTGCTTTGCTGCTTAGCACCCTATACCCCTTTGAACATGTCAAGACCCTCTCTTGGGAGCTGAACTGGTCTCTGAGGCAGAGCCACAGATAATCAGGGAGGATGGGGAACCAAAAGGCTGGATTCTCAGAGCTAGAAGAAGCCAGGACTCCAGAAGCCATGCCTGGACTGCTTTCAGCAGGTATTCAGAGAGACCTGATATGGCTGGTGGTCCTGAGCAAGCACTTCCCAAGGGGGATCCGTGAGACCATGGCATGAAGCTAGATGACTTCTTATGACTTGGGACCTACCTAAATCACGATGGAAGTGTGCTGTGCAGCAAGTACTTTAATCTTGTTCTTTTCTCCATACATCTCCCCCCGCACCACTGATAGGCCAAGGAGCCCCAGCAGCCCCACTGCTCACTGCTGATTGGTCAGAAGGCAAAAACCATGGTTTTAAATATGCTGCAGTTTTTGCCTCTTGGCTGATTAGTAGCAAGGGGCAGGGCTGCCAGGGACCCTAGACAATCAGCAGTGGAAGTGAAAACCACGGCATATAGAAAACCATGGCTTTGGCTCCCTGCCAGTAAGCAGCCAGTGGTGGTGCTG
>NW_017729024.1:70692822-70721571 GCF_001723915.1 Gavialis gangeticus | reverse complement strand
GGGGGGGGGGGGGGGGGCTGGAGCACATTCAGCAGCAATTGCATGTAGAGGGCCCCAACTCAACCGAACTCACCTGGCATCATTGCAGCCTCTTGGCAGCACCTGCACCCCACAGCCAGTAAAGAGTAGCATGGGGGCTGGAATGCAGGCGGTGTTGTTCACCCCTCAATCTTGCCCCCCCTGCTCTGGCTGTGGTGGGCAGGGGCAGGGACTAGGCACTGCACAGTGGTGCAAGCACCCCCACAACTATGGACTTGTGTTTTGCCATGAAATGCCATGATATGGCCACTTGCTAGGGAACTCCCCAGCAAGCAGACATATTTTATTTTGTTGCAAATCACATTTTTTTGTGAAAATCACTTAATTTCATGATTTTCATGAAACATATGAAATCAGGGTTGAAAGCAGGCCCTACTAACTGGCATGCCCCAAGTCACTATACTGTCATATCATCTTCTCCATAAACTTATTCATTTTAGTCTTAAAGATATGGAGGTTCCCCAACATTTTTATCTGGAAGACCATTCAAAAATTGAGATACAAACTACTGGGCACTGGCAATTAGATTGTTTTAATGCTACACTTGGCAATCCAAAATGAACAGTGTTTCAACTTAAAATGTCATACTGAATGTGCTGCCTGTTCAGTTTCAGGACTGAGTGGAATGATCCTGCCCATGGAGCTCTGGATATGTGGCATAATGTTGAAACATCATTAGACACAAACAAGGCCATCTGGTAATCATGATAGAGACCCCAGTTAGACTTCCCAGATCTGCATACCTGTGTTATCAAAAAAAGAGGGCATGCTGCAAATTCAAATGATGGCCATCCATTCAGTGGTAGGCAATCATTATTCTCCAGGGGGTTACACACAGTAAAGACAGTTAGTTTTATCATTAAGATAAAGAGGCAGCTAGTCTCCATACTTCAAGTTTTTCTCTCCTGTTTCATTGTCTGGTCAGAGATACTTCCCCCATAGGTTTGGGAAAAAATAAGCAGACTTTCCAAGACTAATTGGGCATGAAAGAATGTGGGTTGAAAAATAACTGTGAGTAAAGGAAATATAATGATTTTTTTTTTTCATTCAAAAATTTAGTTCATCTTCATAAACTATTTATAGGATAGTGTAAATCTATCATACCTTGAAGTTAGAGGAAGTCAGGAACCTAAATATGTCTGTGGGACCTCAAGAAACAGGTGGATTCCCTTCTAGGTACCTGTAAGTATCAAGGAAGATGTCAAAACTGACTGGTTTCAGTGTGATGGGTACATCAAGAAACAGTCTGATATGAAGTCTCCATAACTCAACAAACTACTTTGTAATGATCCTAGAACAAGGGTAGCTACTCTGCGGCATGATGCCCACAAGTGGCATGGGCAGCATGTGTTTGTGGCATGTGGTAAATCAGGAAGGGGACAGGCAGGACAGCAGATAGGTCAGGGTAAAGGGATCAGAGTGGCAGTTGGCAAGACTAATTTGTGGCACACCTGCCACAAAACTTGGTCCTCACTGTCCTAGAGTATGATCTTGCATGGAGGGGGCTGGTTTCCATGTTTCTTAGTTCCTTCTAGGAAACACCCTTACCTCACCATTCCCATCTCTGTCTAGAATATGGCTTCCTCCTAGGGTTAGCAGCAGGCAGAGGTATAGACAATATACCTCTGTACCCTTATATCCACCGTTAGCTTTCTGCAATGAACATTAGTGACCAATTAAATTCCATGATAAATAGTTCAAAGAATAATTTCTTGGTGGCTAATGTTTGAATAAATATGCAGTCTCTACCTTTAACCATACATTGGCAGGTGTTTTTCATTGTGTTCATGTTTGCAGAAATCAAGACAAACAGTTTTCTTTAATGGTAAAGTAAACAAGCAAATGAACAATTGGAGCTTTTTTTCACCAGCTCATGATTATTTTTACTGCTGTTAACACTTAAGAGTCTTGTTTTCACTACATATAATAAATACAAATGGACTTGTCTAACCATTATCTTCTTCAGCCATGTCCTACATGTACAACTCTTAAATAGGTGTACGTTTGTGCGTGCACTTTTTATTATGCATCTAAATGTATCGAAATGATAATACCTAATAATACTAATCCTGTAGTACATTATGTCTATTTTGCACCAGAATCAAGCAAAGCACAAGCACAATTTGCTTCATTGTGGCTATTAATTCAAGAGTAAACAGTATGCCACAAGTTCTGTTCTTGAAATGGAAGACTGGGCTCGAGGGCAGGTAGCTTGGCCTCTACCTTAGCAATCTTAATGGTGTGAATGGTCATGGTGAGTCATTACCAGATAAAATTCCTAGGAACCAGGTTGGTAAAGAACTTTTCACAACATTCATGATCTGCATAGGTACCTAAAATGACTTTCCCCCCTTCTTCCACTACACTATGCACCACCTATATGCACCACAAGATGTGAACTTTGCTTACAAAATAACCTATTTTTCTTTAAATATAGCTACCTTAACAATATAACTGCCAAGGTTCTATGGCAAATCTCACATTAACCATTGTAAAGTGACTAGATAATGTTCTTGTTGCATGAACATCCACAGCCTTTCCTAGCCCTAGCTCACTTAATTCTCACTGAAGAAAAATCTTCTGTAATGGGAATTGTGCCTGATCATGTTAAAATGGTTAATTTTTTAAATAAAAGATCAGTCTTATTGAAAGTGCTTCTAACCCATGTTGTTAAAATTGGGAATATGATGTAATAGCTGTGCCCAGATCCAATGGCATACCTCTAAAAATGAGGAATCCTAATCCACAAACAATAGTGATTATTTCCCCCTTTAAATGGCCTCATTCTTTGACATTATTAACATATCCATTGAACTGCATTCCTCTCATTGTGAAGCTACTTTCAATCACCTCTCTTTGCTCCTGTTTCACAGACACTGTCTATTCCTTAAATGACTGCTTTCATTTATGTGGTATTAAATATAAACCATAGTTTGCTTGTCTGTTTGTTTATTCTGTTATTTAGCTTAGCCTATCTGCTGCTTTCTCAGACCTGAAGAAGAGTGCTATATCCCAATAGCTTGTCAAACTTCTCTCTCAACTCTATATTTGATCCAATATGAAAAATCCACAAAAAAGCCTTGCATCTCATAAGAGTCCTAATGTAAATTATATGCAACACAACTACTGAAACACAATTAGTTCCAATGTGTTACATGAACAAGCCTTGTCTGAAATTGGAATCCTATTGTGCTAAACACTGTACAAATGTGTACAGGGAAATATTCAAAGACAGTAATACCAACTTTTATTGACTTTTAAGTCTGTGGAATTTACCTGCCTAAGTGCTATTTGTGCTTTTGAAAATCTCTCCAATAGTCACAAATGTATGCTTGCTCAGGATTTTATCATCTATATAAAACAAACAGACAAAGATGAAGGCCAAAGACGTACAGAACTGAAGTGGATTTTTCCAAGAGTAAGCTAGAGCATCCCTATTAAAAAGGGCAGTATTCATAATAAGCATTTGAAATTATACAGTAATATTTTACAGGCTTTTTTTCTTTAGAGACAGCCCTAAATGTGACTACATTTACCATATTGAAGTTACTGTGGCTTAACTTTCATTTACCACAGGGTAAAGGAGACATAGAGAGACAGTTATCAGGAAGAAGCTGATATAGTAATTCACAGCCCCATTTTAACCTGCTGTTTTCTGTTCATTTGTTTGTAACCTAAGTTGTGCCACCTAAAGAGGAGCTCATTTTAAATGCATTAGGCTGAGATGTGATTCTATTCAAAGCATGTTTAGTCCCACAGAACAAATGGGCCTTAAGCCTAGGTAGGAAGCTATATAGAAAACCCTGAGACAAAAGCATGACTAAGATATATTCCATACAGAAATCAAGAAACAAAATGTAAGGGAGAAACAAATTCTAGATTAATCTCTCATTTTGAAGTGAGAGGACTAGAATGATGAACCAATCCTGGTTTATTATCCTTGCCAGTGCTATATGATAAAATGCTCACTTGCTTTATTCCAATTTCTGGAGAGCATTTCAAACATGTATTGAACTCCTTTTTACAATATCTGTATTTTTTCAAATCAACTAATGCAGGAAATATGTGTCCTCTACTTTAAGAAATTAGATTTTTAACCTACTGTACCATTGATATAGGTGTCTCTTAAAAAAAACAAAACCTAAGCATGATAGCAGAGAAAGTTTTATAATAAGCATAGTACAGGAAGAATAGTATTAATGCAATGAACAGTATTTTCCATCTCTTGGACTTGTCCGAGTTAATGATTTTTACTTTCAACATGTCGTAAGGGAAAGAGTAAACTCTTCTGATGATTCTGAACTGAACAAGTCTGAGTCTCACATTAGGGTGATTTTTATTACTTTCCTACTAATCCCTTTCCAGAAGCCATTACCAATGTTTATTTTTCATTTTCTATTCCAGCCTTCATTTCCACAGTGTTGAACATTTATGTGGTTTCTTAGACTGACATAAAAGTAGGACATAGTAAGTTTTCTCTGAATACTTACTATTTTTATTTTCAGTAGTATCATTGAGGCATTAAAACAATCCACAGAAGGAACTCTATTGCTTATCTAATGTTTAATATGCCTTTGGCACATAGAATTAGTCTTCCAGAGATCAAAATGTCCTAAAATTTGGTAAGAGAAATAAATGTCCTATTTTAACACAAAGTTTTATTTTCTCAATGGATTTTAGATACCATTTAAGGCTCTTCTTTAGTTTTTGCAGCAGGAAGCCAGAAGGCTCCTGTTACTTTAAGAGGAAAGAGTACCAGGCTGAGCTGAATTAGGGAGGGCTGGCAGCCAGGAAACAAGCTAGCTGCTAATGAAATGGTTGCCAGCAGGCACACCAGGGTGCAAGGTATAGGGAGAGGCTAACTATGGGAAAGTAATTCACACAGGGGAGGGAGGCAGAACAGTAAAATGCAGCAAGGGCAGCCAGGGAGTCAACCCAGAAACAAAGGGCTGCAGATAGATGAGCTTAGTTCTATCAGGGAGAGCAGACGGGTCATCAGGAACAGGGGGGAAATTCCCATGAGTGCCTGCAAAGTCATGACCAGAAGGGACAGGGCTTAGGAGACACTTAAAGCCTCTGCCCATGAGCAGGCAGTCAGTCTGACCCTGCTAGCAAGACAGTGAAGAGGTTCTGGCCTATAGAGCTGTGCTGGGAGGCTCTGTTGGCTCCTGGAATGCCTGGTAATGCTAACCAGACCCGAATGCTTGGTGCAAGGGAGATAGGACCCAAGGCAGAGGAACGTCAGACTGGCTAAGAGTTTTGTTAGAACCTGAGTGCTTATGTGATTTGTTTGAGTCTTACCAATGGTTTGGGTGGGACTAGAAAGGGGCAAGAGGAGGTCTCAGAGTGCCAGGGAGGCACATGAGGCTGGAGATTGCTAGAGCAAGGTGCAAGTTTCAGCATAGCCCAAGGAGAGCAGAGAGAGGGCTAAGAAACCCACAGCCCAGAGAGGGGCAGTGACTGGGGTCAGGGGCCCACAGCTTGAAATGGGCAGAGATAAAAGCCTGTGTGAGGAACAGAGGGGTTGGGGACCTGTAGCTCAGGAGGAGCGGAAACAGGGCTAGAGAGTCCACAGCCCAAAGAGGGGCAGAGGTTGGGAGGGGTGGAGTTAAGAGCCCAAGATGGTGAAACAAGGGCAGAAGTCCAAGAAGCCAAGCCTGGTATAGTGGGTCTAAGCCAAAGGGACCAGCCAGAGCAGTGGGGCAGAAGCTAGGAATGCCAAAGCCCCAACAAGGGAGTGGAGGCCTAAGGTGACTTGGTGGTTTGGGGCAAAGTACCCACTTAAGTTATGATTGGAAACACCAGTGAGGCATGGGCACAGCTGTAGGGTAGGTTTGGAGGCTGTGATGAGCCCATAAGGCAACAGATGCCCTTGGGGGCACATGTGGGCCAAGAGACCCCATCTAGCAGGAAAACTGGCTGAAAGCAGGATCCAGGACAAGAGGACAGGCTAAAGGGCTTACTCTAAGAACCTTGAGCAGCCTCCATTTCCAATTTATTAGTAAGGATAAGGCATGGTAGATGAGAGCAAAAGGGAGGGACCTTAGAGGTAGAGCAGCTCAGAAACTGACTTGCCACGAGGGGGCATAGCAACCTCCCCTTGTCCAGGGCACCAGTTCTGCAACAGTGTTTCTGAAAATATTACCAAGCAGGTGGTACCTTAAGGCACTAGCCAGCTTTAGAGGCAGTGAAAAGTTACACTTCTTTAAGGAAAGATCTGGTAGATGGCTGCAAAGAGAGAGAGACAACTCCTCTCAGAGCTCCACAGGAAATATACTGGCTATTACTGAGGACATGTTTTACCTTTTCGCTGATGATAAACTATAAAGGACCTTCCTTCCACCTTTGGGGTGGTTTATCAGCCAGAGTTCTAGGAAGAAACAGTGAGAAAAAGCCTGTTAGTATTCTCCACTGTACTTACACAGAAACAGGTGAGACCTGTCTTAATCTTGAAGAGGTGTAAATACTGGGGGAAGAAAATGGGAGGAGCATGAGTATTTTCCACAACAAATAGGTAAATTTTGGAGACAGGATAGCCACTAATGATTGGCCCTGAGCAAATTTTATCCTAATCCAGGAAAAAAAATCCTCAGTTCTGGAACACTGTTTCTTTTCTAAACATCTAAACACAGTAGGCAAACTAGCTGGACATTTTAAGCACCTTAAAGTTCAGCTTCTCTCTTTATACAGCTCTACTAGCTCATCGTTCTTTAGCTATTCATATCTCATTTTTCCCATCTGTCTTTTCCTACTTCCTTCCCTAAAAAAAAACACATAGCAATTTGTTTCTTGCCCACTCCTTCTACAGTGGTCATTTTTAATGCTGTCATCATTTATGGGAAATTCAACATTGTTACAATCCCTACGTGCAGGAGAAAGAGAAGAGAGGTGGTCAAGAATGTTTTGGTCAAGGGGAAAATTAAATGGAGAGGAACAACAACAAAAAAAGCATATTTTAGAGGAAGGGGGATATGTTTTATATTTTTAACATTCTCTGCTTAGGACCATCAGCGTTGGCAAGCAACCCAATGGCAAAAAAAAAAAAGAAGGACAAAAAAGAGGGTTGCCATTTACCCCAAACACACCAGTAGTTGTGCTTTTACATACTCTGCTTCTACTCATGTCACATCACATTACATGTTTCTTATCATGTAACCCATATTTCAGTAGTCACCAGGCCATTTTTGTAAATGCCAGACAGTATCATCAAGTCTTTCAAAGATAGTATTTCACACATTTCAAACATCTAACTTAGAATAATATCACTGGAAAGGACCTCCTGGGAAACCATATTTGGGCACAGTACACCTCAAAATTATATTACAAATTCTGTAGGAAGAGGGATATATTATTTTATAGCAGTGATTTTTAACCAGGGTGCTATGGCTCTCTGGAGTGCACTTAGATCCTTTTAAGGGTGCATCACGATAATAGCACTATTAGGAATGTAAACACTTACGCATGATACACACTGAGATTTTAAACAGGAACACACACTATCTAAACCACGCTCTGGTCTTTCCGAATTATTTGCAACAAAAAATTTATATTATTTTTCTGTAGTAAAAAAAAAAGAGTGAAAGCTAAAAGCTGGCATTTTCTGAGGGTTCCATGAGTTTAGAGAGAGGTGCCTTGAGTCTAAAAAGACTTAGAACCACAGTTCTATAGAAACATTACTTATACTTATTTACTTACTTTTTAAATATATTAGTCTCATTTACAAGTCCTTACTTTATCTTTTGTATTAGTTCTTTGCAGACTATTTCAGTTGTCACAGAAATCTAATAATGTTGTAATGGCTATAATGATATTTTCAATTTGCAACTGAGTGGGAGTACATTATAGAGAGAGACAGATACAGATAAATCAAAGGTAGATGTGGACATAAACTGAATTGCAAATCTTCTTTTAATGCCTCCTTGAACCTAGGTAAAATTGGGAGAGAGATTTGGATCTGAACTTCATAGTGCAGGACCTTTAAATCTATTCTAAAACAGAACACCCATGAGATTAGAGAAAGTTTGGATTCATAGCCAAAACACTTTGCTCCAGCAATCTCCTTCATGCCCATAATACATTTCATATATATTTTAAATCAATGTCTGAAATACTTCTGCTTAGTTCACAATCCCCCTCTTTAATTCTGTTAGCAAAAGGAATTTTAACACATTCCAAATAACATTGATGGAAGCTAAAAGTAATCAGTTATTAAAATAATGCCAATGAAAGAAAAACTCAAAGAAAATATATCAGTTTGCATTCCAAAGAGATATTAGTGTGCCACAAACATTCTTGGTCTAATTGGCAATGAATAAAGTATCAGCATTTATGAATCTCTTGCTATACTACTAAAAAGCAATATCTGTGTTATGGAGACAGAATGTCAGAACTATGAAACTAGTTCTGAATCTTGGTTTTACTAGAGTAATAGAAAAATAGTTTATTGTTTAAACATTTGCCTGAAATATGAAATAGAAAAGTTATTCTGATTATGCATTAGATAAATTTTAAGCATAGCTGTTTTATATAAAAGTATTAGATTAAGGACACAATAAAACAATAAGGGACCAATCTCTAGGTTCTCATGTAATTGGAAATGCATGTGCCATGAAAGTATTGTGAGAAATATCAAAATTAATTCTAGAAAAATGTAAGAAAAGTACAAAAGCTCTATCAATAATAAAGATAATATTTACTAGTTCAATGTTTAAGAACATTACATCAAGCTTGCTTTAATATTTCTCTCACACTTTGAATTGTGTCTAAGATCTGCTTTCCTTTGCCTTTAATGGAAGTAAAGAGGTAAAATTTGGGCATATGCCAAAATAACCATGACCAGAGAGGAAGAAGAAACCAGAAGTGTTTACCCTTATTTTGAACAGGTTTTCAGTTTCTAGTGAGGGAAATTTCATACTGGTGACCCCAGTCTCTGGAAGGCATGGGAGACTGGAGGAGTCAAAGAGGATCCAGAAGGCAAGGCCATGAGGAATCAAGATGTGGGGAAGTTTGCAAGCCTTTTTTCTCCTCCTGAGTCCTGGGAGTGACCTCTACCAGGTTGGAAATGGGTTATTTTTCCTCCATAACTGCTTTTGTTTTTCTTCTTATTCCCATCCAAAAACACTGTGTGAACGCCTGTATGCTTGTGGTTTCTACTGGGAGATTGATGATTTTTCCAGTAAAAATGTAATGCCTATATGTGGCCTTAAACCAGCCAGAAAAAAACCCCTGTGGGTGATAGTATAATTTATGATCACAATGTAAGATGACGTTGTAGTAAGAGACCTAGGGCATGTGTAGATGACATATGTGTTTATGTAGAGCTCCTGAAAATTTTAACATGGCTTTTTTTGGTGCGGTGCATTTTTGTTTTCATGACAGGTAGACATCAATTTTTGCAACATTCCAGGCCATTGAGCAGCCATCCCAAAGTACAATGGCCTTATTTACCCCATCACCAGGTCTTTTTTGTTGTTAAACTGGGTGCTTCACCTTTGGGTGTTTTGACACTTACAGATAATGACTTCATAATCCTTGGAATTTTCTCAAACCCTCATGCAAGCACAACCTGAGTATAAAGGTGCCTCCCCCCAAATTTGCCTCCTTTCACAAATCACTTGTGCTGTTGACCATGAACTGCTTCACTGTGTCAGTATGGAGTCAGCAGCCCAGGAGGCTGATACCTCCAATGCCCATGGACCCAACTGCACCCAGGAAGAACTGGAGAACTTAATCAACAAAGGAGCAAAGGAACAAGATCATAGACAGGCTGGAAAGGAGGAGGAATAAGCTTGTTTATGTTGAGATCGCAAAAGGCATGCAGGCATGAGGGCACAATCATGACTGGACCCAGGCATGGTGTAAGATCAAGTCCCTGAGATCAGCGTTTTACAGAGCCAAAGATGCAAACTCGTGTTCTGGGGCAGGTCACACAGTTGCCCCCTTCTATGGCAAGCTGTCCATCATTCTCTCTGTCCCAGGGGCACAGGACCAGGAGAGGGGGAAGTCGTAGGCAAACCGCAGTCCAAAGTAAAAAAGAAAAGAAAACCCCAATGTACCTGTTGTAGGGGCAGGGAGGAATGAGGAAATGCACAGTGGAAAACTGCCCATGCGGTTCATTAGCCACGCCTATATCCAGCTGGGACTGGGTGATGTCAGGAGGAGACACCACCTGGCAAAGATAAAGAGCAGCCCTGAAAGTGCTGAGGGGATGCCAAGGACTGGAGGACCGGAGGGAAACCACTGGGCAGAAGGTGTCCAGCCACTGCTGCTGGCAGCGGGGATGGGGTTGGCGGCAGCAGCGGCAGTGGCAGAAGCAGCAGGAGCTGCAAAGGATCCCCAAGCCGGGGAAGACCGGTGGGGATTGAAGGCACTGGCAGAGAGGCCATCAAAGGCAGCAGCAGCAGCCGCTGCACTGGAGGAAGCAGCAGGAACTGCAGAGGATCCCTGAGCCAAGGACTGGTGGGGATTGAAGATGCCAGCAGGGAAGCTGGCTGTGATAGTGGCAATGGCAGAGGCAGGAGCGGCAGGGAACCCCAAGCCATAGAAGCCCGGCGGGGGTCAAAGGAGCTGGTGGAGACATCTGCAACAACCCCTGGTAGAGCCGGCGTGGGAGCCCTAATTATAGGCAATGGGGTCACAGCTCTTGATTAGAGGGAGAGAGAGAGAGACCCCGGCTGGGGTGAAAGTATGGGCCGCAACCCAGGGGGTGCCCTAGTCTAAGGGCGTTGGGGGGCTAAGGGTGTACAGAGCTCGCACTGTAGGTACGCCATTTCCTTCGGCGTTCTCCCTCCCATCTTTCTTTTCTGTCATGCCTCACTAGTAGTCATGGTGGTGGCTTTGTTCATTTTGCTTCACATCAGCTGTTTCAGGGAAAAGGGGTTTAGGATCAAGGCATTGGCAGTGGTCCTCTTTAGGGCTTATCTATCTCAGTCCCCTTTGTGAGGGTAGATTAGCAGAGTCCTTAGCACCAGGTGAGGGTGGCCAGGATCCCGTGAAAGGGGAGAGAGCAGCCGCACAAGAATGCACTGGGAGCTACTGACAGCAGGCACTGAAGGCTAAGGGCACCAGAGAAGACAAGCCCGAAAGCCGAGGGTCTCCAGACCCTCCCACCAGAGTTCAGTCAGGGCCCAGAGTGGTTGCCGTCAAGACACCAGTGGGGGCTAGCTGCAAATAGACTTGAAGGCCCATCTCAAAAAGGATGGCGCATGGCCGGGGTGTAGGGGAGGTTGGAGTCCTGTGAATGCCTGCTGAGATGCATGATGGCCCTGGAGGCACCCTCAAATGAGACCCCCTCCACTGAAGAACCATTCAAAGTCATGGCAGGTGAGTTAGGGGGTCTCCCCGAAGTCAGCTGGGATCATGTTGGTTTGGTTTGTGGGGCTTGGGGAGGGAAGGAAATTCATGTGTTGCTGGAGTTGGGTCACCATGTTCTTTCAGTGGTGGTGCATGATGGGTTCAATAGCTCGTAATTTAACAGACACCAAACTAATTATTTGCTTTAATTAATTTTTTGCAGCAAGCACAGGCAGTGGCAGCCATGGACCTGTTTCCAAAGTGAGTATTTGTAAGTTTGGGCAGTATGAGTGGTGCCCCATGTGAGGAAAGAGAAGAGTCACAGGCAGCAAAAATTAACCCAGAATTGCAAGCAGCTATCCCAGCCCCAAGGCTGCAAAGAGCTATTCAGGGATCCTTCTTCTCCCGCTGTTTCCAGAGGGGAGGGGAGTAAGCATGAACCCCAAGATAAGACACCTGGAGCAGTTAAGAGAGCAATGCCCAGAACCAGAAGTTGCTGACTCAGCCAGAGAGGTGGCAGGGACGACTGAAGGTACAGAGGGAGAAGCTAGGAATAGGTTTCAGAGAGGCAGCTGTGTTGAGGGAGTTGCCAGAGAAGAAACCCTGAAGGAGCAGCTGTCAGGGAAACTGAAACTGCAGTGAGGCAGTCTGGAGACACAAGCAGGGAAGGAGGTACTATAAAGACCCTAATAGCAGGTCTGAGAAGAGGTACCTTAAAGACTGAACTACAAAGCAAGAGAAGTCCCAGTTCGTTTTCTTTTCTATTTTCTTTGGAGTGGGAGAGGATTCCTCCCAGATATATCAGGATAGTGAGATGCAACTATCCGGACCATAGGTCAGGAACAAAAAAACTGGTTAAATACAAGTCAGTTCATTGTGTTGCTACAAGCCTGGTGGAGGATACCCACCAGGCTATTGATTGGTCAGATCCAGAGACATAAGAAGCATTTAGACAGCTCTGAGGTAGGCTGCATGGACTGCTGAATTAAGATCCAGTGGAATGAGTGAGAGTGTAGGGGTTGGTGGAGCCCTCACTACACTGAGGCAGACCTCAAGACCAACAACATCAAAAGTTGAATTTCCAGGCATTTCTTTCCTCCCTTAACAACAATTCTTGGCAGACGAGATCACGCGTGTGTGGAAGGTTCCATAAAGATGTCGTGTTGGGCTTTGGCCAGCTGGCTGAAATGATAAACTGTCTTAGTATAGAAAAATGGAGAGATAAAAAGAGGAAATGTCTCAGACAAGGTAATGAGTGCTAGAGACTGACTAAATACAGAAAAATTGAGGCAAGCATCTGGCCCAAAATAGAGAGGGTGAGTGGACTTTGGTGAGAGTCCTCCTTTGGACACCCCACTGTTATGGGGTCTGTTTCTGTGCCTGATGGAATTTTTTGTACCACGTGGTGGTGGTGGAAGTGTGTACTTTCCTCCTCTTGGGGGGAGGCAACCACTGATATTTTCTTTTTTTATCAGCCACCATGATCCATGGTTGCCTGGAATGGCGCCCCCGCTCACGCTACAGCAGAGCTTTGCAGAGATTTTTGCAGCAAGGTTTTGGCGGACTCCTCAGTAGCTAGAGTGGGACCTCATCCCCACACATGCCTGGCGGGATGAATCCTGTAAGTCTCTGCGTAAGGAGAATGCCAACCTTGAGGAAGTGCAAGACACCATGTGGAATTTGAATGACATTGTCAACAAGTCCCATGTTGAATTACAGAGGTCACAAGACACTTTCAATGAGGCCTTTAAGAGTGGGCAGAAGTACTTAAATAATGGGTACAATGCCTGAAAGGAAAAAGTCAGCCCTCTCATAGTTTCATAGTTTCTAGGGTCGGAAGGGACCTGAGTAGATCATCTAGTCCGACCCCCTGCCATGGCAGGAAAGAGTACTGGGGTCAAACGACCCCAGCAAGGTGTTCATCTAACCTCCTCTTAAAAACCCCCGGGGTAGGAGCCTGCACCACTTGTCTTGGAAGTTGGTTCCAGATCCTCGCTGCCCTGACTGTGAAGTAGTGCCTCCTGATATCTAGCCTAAACCTACCCTCTGCCAGCTTGTGGCTGTTATTCCTGGTCACTCCTGGCAGTGCTCGGGGAAACAGGGACTCCCCCAATGCCTGCTGATCCCGCCTGACTAGTTTATAACAGGCCACTAGATCCCCTCTCAGCCTTCTCTTGTGGAGGCTGAACAGGTTCAGGTCCTGCAACCTTTCCTCATAGGGCCTGCCCTGCTGCCCCCTGGATCATGCGAGTGGCCCTCCTCTGGACCCTCTCCATTCTGTCCACATCCCTCTTGAAGTGCTGCGCCCAGAACTGGATGCAGTACTCCAACTGCGGCCTGACCAGTGCCTCATAGAGGGAGAGGATCACCTCTTTGGACCTGCTCGAGATGCATCTGTGGATGCATGACAAGGTACGATTGGCCTTCCTGACTGCTTCCCCACATTGCCGGCCCATGTTCATCTTGGAGTCAATAACTCTGTGCAGGAAGAGTGGAGAATTACAGCCAAGCCTGTACCCCCTAACTCAGTGGGGTCACAGGAGGGCCGTATGTCTTCCAGCATGGCCAGGAGGGCACCACTGCATTTCAGGAAGACAGGGGCAGTTTAGGGTCATGGTGGGGTGAAGGCAAAGAAGCACAAGTAACTATAATAGTGTGTTGCAAACAATAAAACCTCAAGGTTTCCTGTCTTCCTGTGTCTTTCTCCATATCCACCCTTACACTGCTTGGCTGTGAAAGTGGATTTTGTTCATTGTTTGAGTTCATTTGTCCCTGTTCATTTTTCTTGCCGCTTGCTGCAAGGTGCTGGGGGGAGAGATTGGCAATCTCTCTTGCACAGCTACATGGGGGAGCTCCAGAGGTAAACAGAGGGGCTGCTTGGGTGGGTCACAACACACAAGTGCTGGCCTGCACACCAGCGTTTTGCAAAGGCTGGTGTGTCACCCCCCAGCAGCCTGGCTTGCTTTTTTGCAAGCCACCAGCCTCTTTACAAAGCCACCCACAGGGGATCATGCCTTCCCAGGCTCTTTGGCTCACCCTTCACAACTCTTCTTTGCATTTCCCCTATATGGAAACTTTGAAAATGTACTTTTTCAAGATTCTTTTCGCACTGTTTTCCAGCCAGCTGTAGGGCACTGTCTCCTTTGTTTTGGGACACCAAAGCGAGGTTGTGGGGGGGGGGAAACATGGGGACCTGCTTTGCTTGCACACAAACCCAGGGACTTTGAAAACTTTCCACCTTCTTTTCATGCTCTTTTCCAGCCCAGCGTAAGAGTGTGGGTTTTTTTGCCACATCAAAATGAGGCTGATGGGGTTTGGGTTGCCTTGCTCAAGCACTATAAATTGGGGGAGCAGAAGAGTCAGGATGTGCATTCAGTGCATCGATGAGGGAGGTTTGAGGTGGATGAGGGCCAATGGCACAGTGGGGGCAGAGAAGGACTCATCCCAGTCATGAGACTTGCCTCTGTGGAGCACAGCAATGCGAATCCAGGGTTTGAGAAGACTGCAGGCTGATCAAATGAGGTGCAGTGAAGCTTTGAGTCCTATTTGATACCTGCACCTCTGCGATGCATGACTAGAAACAGGATATGGTGATGTGCTATGGTGATGGCCTGACACTTTCCTGTACCCTGAGGGTGGCATAGTCATCCCTAGGGAGGCGTGAATACAAGCAACCACCCCAGGCACAGCATTTTGGGGACCCTGCAGAGATGAGCAGAGCAGATGGGGCAACTCCTCAGCACCACCACCGGCCTCGCATATGGGCACTCACCAACTCCCCTCCCCAACTGCAACAGCACACAGGATCAGCTCTACATGCAGGGGGCGCTAATTTGCACAAAGCCCTGCACCAATGGTTACCATGGGTCTCCAGGACCCAGGGAACAAGCCCAGGGTGCTGCTGCCCTTGCTTCCACACATGCCCCAGACAAGACACTTTCTGTGGCAATTTTGCCAGTGACGGGGAAGGAGCGGATGAACAGTGTAAAGTGCTGGTGCCCCCTTTGCACCTACCAATGGTGCCCCTTTGTGTCCATGGTGGGGCGCCATGCCTCTTGCTGCTGTTGGTATGCCACTGCCCTGCACCCTGATAGGATCAACTCTGGTTTGGGGGGCATGCATTGTTCAGTTCAAATTTATTGTAAATGGCTGGTGGAATTTTATGGGCATGAAGGAAGGTATCTGAAGTGCACAAGAGGCACCCATATGAATTCCAATGCTCTTTCTATCCTCCCTCCATCCAGTCTTTAGATCCCCTTCCACTGTTAGCTGTAGGCTATTGGTGTGACAAGAGGCAGAAAGACAAAGGAAGAAAGAGAATGATAATACTTCCTTCAGGATTCTCTCAAAAATTGTACTCTTATGCATTATAGTTATAATTGACTTTCATCCTGACTTATATACACTTATAATATAATAACAGGTAATACTAATAATTCCAATAGTAATATATCAATAAGAGTTTGTAGTAATAGTAATATTAATGATGATTTATTAATGGTCAATAATAATTGTAATGGTTCAACTCCTTATCACAGCATTTCAAGGCAGGTAGATCACAAATAACACATATCCTTGGCCTCCACCATATATATATATATATATATGTATATATATATAGCCAATGTATGATATAAACTTATGTTATATAGACTATATAGACTTATGTTATATAGATTTATAATTACAGTTTGATTTCTTACAATGAGAAAGCAGATATTGAGCATAAGGCAGGCAATTATGTGCCCTCCCTGCCTCTTTCCCCATTGGGGTGGGGAGGAAATGCCCACCTCCTGGTTCAGGCTCTTCCCTAGGTACCTCTATTCCTTTGGAGAAGATATATATACCTTTCTGCTTTACATACTACCGTTACTGAACTTGTATTACTTCTTCCTCCTGGTTGCTGGCTACAAGTACTGCTGAGGCTTCTCTTCTGTGTACTACTTGAATTGTGGAGGCTTTCTTCACAGGCTTTGGCCTGAGCATCAGCTCGAGTATAGTAAGAGTTGCACAAGCTGCATAGATCCAGTTCATATTATTCTAGCCCTCCCCCTGGTTGCTGGCCCTGTTTGCTAATGAGCATATTATGGAATAATAATTGGAGGATTATTGCTGGCCACAAATGCAGAAACTTTCTTCTTGGTTGCTGGCTAAGACCTCTGGCAAATTCCTTCCTGGGGTCTGGATAGTAGGCTTAGGCCTGTGGGCTGTTTGCCCCACTTGACCACCTCTGCACTTCTCTGTTGCACCCTTGTAACATTTGAATTGTTGCTGGCCACAAAGGAAGCTGTGCACCTGAGCTATGACTACTGCAGTGGCAGAAGCTGAGGCTTCACTGGCTTTGGCCTGAGCATCAGCTCTATTTGCACAAATTCTGCAGGCCCACTTCATACAGTCTTCTTGCCCTCCTCCTGGTTAGTGGCCATGTCCCAGAAAATTCGGACTGGGGTACATGTTTTTTGACTAGGGGAAAGCTTCTTGCTGGGGAAAACCCTCCCTGCCTTTCATAGTCTTCACACCCTCCTCCTGGTTAGCTATGATCACTGCAGTGGCAGAAGCTGAGGCTTCTTCACTAGCTTTGGCCTGAGCATCAGTTTGATTTGCACAAGGTCTGCGGGCCCACTTCATGTAGTCTTCTTGCCCTCCTCCTGGTTACTGGCCATGTCCTACATCAGCACAAGCTGGACAAGTTCTGCAAGTGCATTTCATTCACTGCTGCAGAGGGCAAAAGTCGTAGGTCAGGCCTTCCATTAAGGAAGCTGAGGCTTGAGTTTCTTTTCTGAATTGCGGAGGCTTTCTTCTTGGTTGCTGGTCAAAACCTCCATGGTCCGGGTAGTAGGCTCTTCACCCCACTTGCCCTCTGCCTTACACCTTGCAGAGGCTTTCTTTTTGGTTGCTGGCCAAGACCTCTGGGGTCTAGGTAGTAGGCCCAGGCCTCTGGGCTCTTTGACCCACTCACTCACCTCTGCCTTACACCTCTCCATTGCACCCTAGTAACTTTTGAATCATTGCTAGCAACAAAGGATGCTAAGCTGAGCTTTCTTCACTGGCTTTGGTCTGAGGTGTTTTAATTTCAAAGGTGTTTTTAATTTTAAAAGGTGTTTTAATTACAAAGCACACCACGGCCATTTTCTTAGGTTTTTGTCATTTATACAACGCATGTGATGCAGCACGTGTCTCAGTTTGCATGCTCTGCAGACTCACTTAATTGAGTCGGCTCCAATGCGCTGGATTTCCAGCACATTGGAGCAGACAAACATACATGTATAAATGCCCTTCGCTGTGAGGTGCTATGAAAATGCACATTAGCCTAACTTCATGTGCATTAGCCTAACTTGCTGGGGTCACCAGACTCCTGTTGTCTTTCCTGCTTGGTGCAGGGGGCTGGACCCGATGATCTTCTGAGGTCCCTTCCAGCCTTACTATCTATGAATAATACACATTAACTAAAGAGCATTGGGCTCTTATATGCATGCAAACAGCACACATGCAAGTCTGCTGGAGCATGTAAATTGACACACTCTGGCAGCCTCATACATCATGTGCATCAGCAGCACAACATGCCTCCTCACTGAAGAAATGGTAGCGGTGGACTCTGAACTAAAATGTGTTCAATATACTCTAGTTCAAAGCTCAATGCCACCATTTTCTCAGCATGGAGGTGGGATGTGATGATGATACATATGTTCCTGATGCAGCACTGGGCACGTTTAATCAGCACAGCTCACTATTTTAAAGCACTCGATGCCACCTTGGGAACACATGTAAAAATGCCCATGGTTTTTAAGTGATGCTTAGTGCTCAGTAACCTGTTTTAACGTGCATTAGTGAAAGCACCTAGTTTTTTAAGTAATGCTTTAATGTGCATTGAAATAGGCTAATACACATTACAGTGCATGTGTAGATGTACCCATTGTTTTTTTTCTTTTAACACCCTGATACTAGGGTCATTTTAGTCTCTGGTACACTGTGGTACAAATTATTCTTTTTTTTTTTCCTAGATGCTAGACCTCAGGGGTTCTATGGCCATTCTGGCTCACGTTACCGACACCCATATACTTGTGTCCCTAAAACAGGCCCTGTGTAGGTAGGGATCTACTTAAAGGATGAAGAGGTGAAGCAAATCATGAGCAGCTCATGGCACCCAACACCATTTTCATGAACTTTTCAGCTGCTGATTAGCTGAGGGCCCCTGCTGCTCGCTATTCATTTGTCAAAAGGTATGCCTTTCAGGTGGTCCTGCCATAGAGGGGCAGGACCACACAAAAGGCAGCTCTCTCAGCCAATCAATGGCAGGGGAAGAGGGGATGGCTACCATCATGGTGGCTTCTCTTTGAGCCAGTGACATCTCCCCCCCTACCCCTGCAGGCTTTAAAGCTAGACTACAGTGATTGGTGGCTCCCACTGGGAAGCCAGGATTTTATTTTGATAAGGTTTTTTTCTTTTCTATCAATTCCTTACACAATCACAGAGAACACCAGTTTTCATGGTTTCTGTGAAAACTGCAAAATCACAAATTGAGTAGATCCCTATTTATAAGGAATCTGAGATGATGGTGTAACAGCGCAGTCTGTCCCTTTAAAAGTTGAACGGTCAGACCCAGCTGCTGGGCATCTGGATAATGAGAGTGCCTCACTGGGAGCTTAAATCCACAGGAGAGAGAGAAGAAAGGCAGCAAATGGTAAGAGAACAGCCTATAAGAAAAGAAAAAGATTGCTGCCAAGAAGGGGCCAAGCTGCTACACTAAGGTTAGAGCCAAAGGGCTCCCCACCTAGTGCCCAGAGCAGGACAGAAGGGATTAATTGTGTTTGTTTTTCCTTGTTTGTTTGTTGCAAAGAGACTGTGCTTTATTTGGGGGGACAAGCTGAGGAGCCTCCAGAAACCAGCATATTAGGCAACCTATTTACAGATGGATATGAAGTAGGCAGGATCATAATACTGGAATATCACTGGAGTGAGTACGAGGTGGGCCAATGCCAGGAGAAATATTGGGTTATATAAAGCAAGATTGATATAATACTCTTAATAATTTAATTAGGGAATACTATCTTTATTATTATTGATAAAGCTTTTTATTTTTTCTTATATTCCTCTAGAAATAATTTTCAAATTTCACATAATATCTCCATGGTGCATGATAGCTTCTGAAAATCATTGGAGCAAGAGGTGGGGGAATGCCAGGATATGGGCTACAATATGCAGGAAGCTGTTCATTAGAGAATAGTAAATCAAAAAAGGAAAATATAGCAATATAGATTAATGACCTACGCTTCTTGTTTTCTTTGTGTAATTCAGCTTTACAATAAGTATGGCACAATGCGTCTTTAGCCTCCATCCCTAATGACACTGGAGTTCACATATCTCCCAAGCTTCTCCTTTCACATTGTACTCTTCTTTGATCAATCATACAAGGCAAAGAGATTGATTGGATATGTAAACTGGAGAACAGAACAGAGATACAGGAATGGAACAACATATCGAGCTGTGTTTGTGTGGGTAAACTAACAAAATATTTTAATTGCTTTTCTTTCCCCCATGAAAGGGACTATGGGTGAGTCTCCAAAACCCAGAGGCACTAGGTTTTGCAGTAAAGCTGCTTGCCACTCTGGACTTTTACATGTTGTCCATTTAATCCCTTATCTTTTCTTTCTTATAATTTGATCAGTCTGAAAAGAAAAATGTATCTGAGAAAAGTACAGATTATTGCATATATAGTCTAGAAACATATCTGCTAAATATGCTCCAATAGCATGTTAAATTGAATAATTTATGCTACCTTTTTCATTCAAATGATTCTAGCTTCACAAAGTGACATTTAGTTCAGGGTAAAACTGACTTCTCTGCAGACAACTTGCATACTACTTAAGTTGCATTTTGAGATTTACATGTCAAATACACTAAAACCCTTCACTTATGGCCTACTGGATTCATACAGATATTCAGTCCTGCTTCAGCTGTTCCCCTTAGGACATATCTGAGTTGTGTATGTTATTATGAAGCTACTGTCATAAGAATCTAAACTATAACTATTAATATTAGAATAGAAGTGATGGGTTCTTATCATGGATTTGAGCATACTTTATTTGAACAAGAGATACCCAAAAGCCTGAACGGACTCAGCGTCAGTTGTGTTTGCTTGCATATGTTAAAATGTCCTGTGCCTATCTTGTCTGAGAAACTACATTGTAAATGCTTAATACTTCCATAAGCCACAGTTCAAATGGTGAAAATTCAGTCATCAAAATAATTTTCATCACATAGAATTATTTGCCTTGCTCATTTTCCATTCCCTTTCATTCAAGAATCCACCTGACCTGACTCCCAATCCTCCTGAGAAAATGAATCTATTCCCAAAAATTCCAAATCTTCCTCTTTGCTGACAAACACAACCACAGCTCACTTATTGTTTATAGTACCCTTTGCCAGGAACCAAACAGTATGAGTGTGCATAGGGGAGACTGACAGATTTAGCAAAATTCCTAGTGAAAAGAAAATAAGTGAAACCATGGAAGAAGCAGAAAATTACAGTTTATCTGATTTTTCATGCCAACACAGCTGATGTCCTAATTAGATCTAGTAGAATGGTGTTCATCAAATACAAAATTTGTCAATATTCCTTTTCTTTTTGACCTTTAGAAATACTTAAGAATCAGACTGTTTGGGTGTGTCTACATGTTCATTAATGGTCTGTAGTTACGATGCATTAAGTTTAGTACTTAGATAACCAAGTACTAAATCAATGTGCAGTAATTTGCACTAGTATGCAGTAGCATCGATGCATGGGTTTTTTTCAGATGCTAGCTGTCCAGTAGCCTAAAACTTCTGCACAGTAGCATATTAGCACGGGTTTTGTCTGGCATGCTACTGCACAGTGTTATTAGGCTACTAAGGAGTTAATGCCTTGTGTAGACGTACCCATTGTTTGCAATGCATTTCATATCTGAAAACACATAAGGTATAAGAAGAGATCAAACCCCAGGCTATAGCTTATGCACAAAATGACTGATATTAATAGTTGATCTTCCAATCCGGTCCTCCAAGTATTCTAATATTTGCTGAATTTTCTAATACAAAGACGGCCTTATATTTCAGGGTGAAATATATTGATTTTAAATGTAATATGACTATTTAACAAATTTAAGTTAAATATTTTTATCCCATTGACAACTGATATATTTAACAAAGAATATGCATATTTGACTTAATAATGTTATCCGGCTTTATAAGTTTCCACATTTTAGATGTCTTGTATGTGATCAAGTAAAACCAAAGCCTGGCATACTTTACAACTTTTCTGAATTTCTTTTCAGATCCTAGTGTGTTCTCTTATGTTCAGTTTTAATGTCAACCTAACCTCCTGAGATATTTAATATCCCTACCTCCCTGGGTTACTACAAGCTCATGTAGAAATCCTTATTGGGAAAATTATTGACTTTTCATGCCCTATTTCTTCAGTAAACCTAGTTGTAGCTGAAATTTAATTTTGAATGAATTATTTTAACAAGTTTATTTGCTTATAGATATTGAATTAAAATGCTTGATTTGTTTTCTGGTTGGGTTTTTATTTTTGTGTGGTACAATAATGCCACAATATTCCAATGAGGTGTTTATGTTTAAAGTCTTATTAGTAATATCAGTGCTGAATGAAAATACAAAAAGCAGGTTGCATACACTACCAATAAAAGAAGTCACCCTTGCCAAAAACATATTAAAAATATATTAGCCACCAGGTGCTGATTTCTATCTTCTTTTCCAGCAGCCAATGCCTTTTAAATAATTTATTTTAACAATGAATAGCTGGGATAATTTTACAATTTTGCTTTTTTTTTAATTAAAAGTAAATAAATAAATAATAGTAATTCTTTACTCCTGGTGATGGTACAAATTCCAAACCTCCTAACTGAGTCCGTGCAGCAAGAACAAGTAAATGGGTAAAAAAACTGGAGTGGAAAGAGTACAGAAAATGTGGCTTAGCAGAGGAGGCTAGAACAGGGAAGGAGAAGATCTCATTGTTATACAGCACTTTTTATCTGTAAGTTGAAAGCTCTACAAAGGAGATCAGTGTCATTATCCCTAATTTATATATGAAGAAACTGAGGCATAAAAAGGTACTTGCTAGGCTAAGGGCAGAGCTAGGAATACAGCCCATCTCTTCTAAGTCCAAGTCCATCCAAAATATACAAAACTATATCCCATCTCTGTTTCCTTAATAAGCTTATTGTCAGTGCAGTACTCAGAGGATGATACTCTCCTGCAGAGGGTGAGGAATACATATCTGTACCACTTTACATCAAGCGTAGTAGACAGATGCAAGGATTGTTGACAAATATACACTCCTTGTAAACTGCTGAAAAGTTCACTGAGCTCACTGGGCCTGCAAAAGCAGACATGGAAGGCAGCCTTAGAAATCTCATGGAGTCTATTTCATGACCTTCATGTGACTAGTACTGTGAATCTGGATCACTGTTATAATTACATTAGAACTGCTCACAAAATGAACAAAAAATTACTTAGGGGTATAAAATTTTAAAGTAAAAAAAGTTCCTCTGAAAGAAGCAAGAAATATTTTCAAGCTTCAAAATTTGGTTAAAAAAAAGACTCAACGTTGCCACCATCATGCTTATGGGAGTTGGAATTCAGATGTGCTATATTCCTATATCCCATAGGGCCAAGCTCCCTCGACAGACTATAAAATGGGATCCCCACCTGTGGTACTTATGAACAATGTAACTCATCCTGGGAAACTTGCTGATAGAAGAGGATGACAGTGAAAGACACTTGAACTACAGCTCCCGATGTGAGGGCTGTTGGGATTTCTGGATTGATTTTTTTTGTTTTGGTTTGTTTTTTTATGCTCAGTTTTGCGATTTAAAAGTTGTTTTACATTGAGAGAAGCCACCTTTCATGGAAAAAAAAGTGTTCTATTGAATTCCTGATTTTCTGTCAAAAAAAGTTTTAAAAGAATAATTTAACTGCCCTTTTAAATCTACTTGTAGCTTTACTTACTACTACAACAAAGGAAAGTTTGCAGTTTGTTCCAATTTCTTTCAGGTACAGATGAATTTACCCTCACAAGGTGGCGTAACCCAGGTAACGAATTGGAAAACTCTGATACACTATAGATCTGGGCTCTGCATGTGAACAGTTATTCATGTAAATGGACACATTATGCCAATAATAAATTATATGCTACCCAGGACTGACTCAAGGATATGAAGTATCTAAGTATCTGTTGTTCACATAGCCACTTGCCAGCATTAATAGAAAAAGAAGAAATGGAGGTTACACACTGTACAGTAGGCACATCTGTTCTGATAACTAAATTAAGGCCTGCATAGTAAACAAGGTGATCTGAACAAGTCAGACCATCTGTGTTTCTTACAGCTTGCTTCCTCATTATTTCAATATGTTGTAGTATATATGTTGCATGTATTCAATGTGAGCTTAAAATGGGAAGGTTTTCTGACAGATATTTTGCGTGTATATTTCAACATGATAATTTACGAATTAAAGTGACACAAATTGTATTTGCTTTAAGAAAAGCATCTATATCTACAGTAAAGCCCTGTTATCCAGCATTTTACTAACCGGTATTTGTATTAACTGGAATTGCTGACAAGGCCGGCCACACGCGGGGTGGGAGGGCGGGGGGAAGCTCATATGAGTCGGCCGCTGCCACTACTGACCACCCTACACTGTCGCCGCTCTGCGTGCAGCCACCGCCACCCTTATCTCCACTCTCCCACCCCCCAGCTCCACATCCAGCCAGAAACCTCTGTGCCTCAGGTAACTGGCATTTTTAGATTACTGGGACCCCCCATTCCCAATTCATGCCGGAAAACAGGGGGTTTACTCTATCTACCTATGTATCTAACACACAAGCATATGGGTCCCACTTGAAAACTTGAAAAAATAACAGATTGTATTCATTCTTGATTATATTTTTATATACTAAGGATACTTTCATTCCCCTAAACACTATTATTTCTAAATGATTTAAATGTCAGGCTCAAAACTTCAGGTGGTCATTCAGCCTGTCTCTTGCTCTGAGGTATGTTAAGTATCCTAGAATATACCCAGTATATTTGTCTAATCCATTATCAATCCAGTGGAAGAGGCTTTACAAGTTCTACAGGTAGCTGTTTCAGTGCTTAACTACCCTTAGGGCACATCTGCACATTGCCGTATGGCAACATTGCTACAGCGCCGTGCTTTAGTACTTCCAAAAGGAAGGCGCAGTATGGCTGGTTACTGTACCATGCACGCGGAACATGGTTAGATGTTGCTGTAGCGGCCTGCTATAATGGGGGAGTGCACCACAGTGGCAACATAGCTGGCAATCATGTTTAGACCCACATGATCACTACATTACCATAGTGCATCATATGGAGATGTAGCACATCACTACATTGTCTTAGAGAAACATGTAGATGCTCTCTTTGGGTTAGTAATTTTTCCTAATATCAAACCTAGATTTCCTCTCCTGCAAATTAAGCTAATTGCTTCCTAGGCATCTTCCAGTGCATGGAGATCAATTGATAGCTGTCAGCCATTCCTCCTTTTTATATCTTTTTCCATGTTGGAAGACCATTATCATATTCTTGCTTAATCTTCTCTTTTCTAGTGGAAACAAACCCAATTCTTTCAACCTATCCTCATATGTCATTTTTCTAATCTCTTGTCTATATCTTAAATTGTAGTGCCCAAAATGGCAGCTAAGGTCTCATCAACACCAGGTTTCTCTTGCTTCTTATTATACTCATATTAATACCTCCTGGAATGAGATTTCCTTATTTTTCCTTTTTTTCCAGCAGCATCTTGCTGCTGACTCATATTTAGTTTGTGATCCAGTATAACCCTAAAATCTTGTCATTAGTGTTGTTGCTTACTCAGTTATTTCACATTTTCTATTCATGTGCTTAGTTTCTCCTTCACAAGTACAGCATTATGCAGGTGCATCATATTTCTATTTGCATGTATCACATTTCATCTTGTTGATTTTGGATTATTTCGCCAATTTACCAAGATCATTTTAAGTTTTTAAAGTCTTTCAAAATATATTTAACCACTCCCAGCTCCATTTCACCCATAAAAATTGTAAGTATGGCTTCTGTTCAGTGATCCAAATCATATTGAAAATATTGACTAGAACCTGACCCAGGACAGATGCCTACAGGACCGGATTTGACATGTCTAAAGTGTGAAAAGTCTTACTAAACTCAGTAGTAGGTTCTGCAATAGAAGGAATTGGGGCCCTCTCCACTTTTGCGTAAAAGCAGGGTCCTGCAGTTCGCAGGACTCCTGGGGCCTCCTGGAAATGGGCTGGTTTGCCCCTGGGGCAGTGCAAGAAGGCAGTGGAGGGAGGCTGGAGAAGGCAGTGGGGACAGTGCACAGGGTGCTGGAAGCCTGTGTAGGCTCAGAGAAGCATTAGATTGGGTGCCTCCAAGCTGGGACAGCACCCAGCCAACTAGCAGGATGCCCAGGCTTCCAGTGCCCTGTACACTGTCCCTGCTGCCTTCTCTGGCCACCAGCTAACCCAGCTATCCTCTGGCCACCTTCCTGCACTGCCCAAGAGGCAAACCGTCTCTTTCTCAGGTGGGACCAGGTATCCTGCCAACCTGAAGGCAGAAGCAGTGAGGGGCTCTATCCTTTTTTTCTGCTGAGCCTGGCCACCTCTCCCATGGCCTGGAGGTGACAGCTGCATCACTGCAATTTGCAACATTGCAAACTAAACTACATCCACTCATTTAAAACCCCCAAAAGTCTTGTACATGCACACTGTGGTGCCATTAAGCCACACAAAGTGACATTTTCATCACATGTACATGTCAATGGCATCACGTGTACAAGCATCCCAAGTCTCCAAGTCAGGTTACTTTTGAATATAAATTAAAGTTATGGATAGATGAACAATCATCTATGGGATAAAATGGGATGGGGCTTTACCATGCATCAGCTGCTCTACAGTAATAGACTATATGCAGGTTCTTACCCCACAGTAGTGAAAGCTAAATTAGGAATGCATTACATGCTTCAGTGAGAAAACGGTTGTTACAATAGTTTGACACCCACTTACTGAAGGAAAAGAGATTGCATATGGTTCGTTGATTCACACTGCCCAGTTTTACCCTGTTTGTAAGTTTGCATAAATAGAGGTTATTATAATGGGCACCATTAAACGATATAAAGTTATTACTGAAAGGTGGTTAGTGACAATTGTAACAGAATGTATTGAACATTATTCTTCGCAAGCTTTTGGGCACAAACACCTTTCTTCAGGCAGAGGGTATAAGATATCACATTTACCCAAAGAACCTTGTCTACCTATGTCCTTAGACCAACACAGCTACAACTAACACCCTTGAATAAATACAGTATTTTCCATCTATCACATATGCAAACTGATAGACAAGGCTTAGTAGTTGGTGGATTTTTAATTAATTTTTGCAACTGGAAAGCGAGTTTTAATTCTATTTCTTGATCTTCATATAGGGATGCAACTGTCTACAATGCCTAGAAATCAATGGCAGCATTGTTGCACACACATAGTGTTGCCACAGTTTGGAAAGAGTGAATAGAAGCATGGAATAAGAGCACTAGTGAAGTAATCATGACTGGGATGTCTAAAAAATCAGGTCTTGCCCCTATTAAGGCCATTATAGAAGACAACAAAGTAATATCCAGGGCACAACCATTTATTGCTACTACAAAAGCTAGGGGCTACACCCCATGCTATAAAACACTGTCTACTGGATCCTTCCGCATGGGCGTAGAACTCTCCTGTAACACCATCTGCCAACGGGGGCCTTCAGAAAATCGGATACTTCCCTCAACTAGCAGTTGTTCCTGCTTTGTCAAGTGACTGTTCTTCTCCCCATACCTTTTAAAATGAAACAATGGTCTTTTGTGCTGTGAAGCAGAACATCTTGCTCCAGATGACCGCTGATTTTTTTTCCATTCACAGTAGAGTTAGAGGGTGCAAGCCCTTTTCCCAATAAAATAAATGTCAAAAGTCCCATTGACTTTTGGATTTGGGTTACAAAAAAGTACAATAAACTGAATATTTAACAATGTAGCCAGTGGCTTACCAGACTGTATCTGCTACCCCTATACTTGTATTCCTTCCATTAGATAAAATATCTGAAAGATGCATTATTCATATGCAGTCATAAGACAAGGGAGTGGAGATCTGAAGAGCATCTTTCCTCATGCAACATACATATGCCAGCTATGGAAATGCAAGTTAAGCATTGTAGCACAGTTCTAGAGTGCATCCTAGGCCATTGGTTTAGGACTGAATATTTGCACGAATGCTCTCAGAGGAGCTTGTGTTCTTTTTGACACAAGTTGGATACAAAAGCCTCATTCGGCCCCTGGGGTATGAGGGGTGGTATGCTGACCATGCTAGATCAGGGGGTGGTGGAGAGAAGAAAGGAAGTTTAACCTGCTCAGGCTCTCTACACAGAGAATGCAGCTGCTACTTCAGGCAGAAGTGTGGAGGGAGAGAGAGTCCAGCGTAGTATCCCAATGACATGGGCTTCTTGGGAGCCACCTCTGGGGACCCATTTGCTCCCCAGCTCCCTAGATAAGCTACTGGACATAGGGTTGCACCTGCGATGAGAAACTCTCAAGGGGGAAGGAGCACCTTTCCATGCATCCCCCCCAGTGCACTGCCTGGTACATGGCTGCTCCTTATAGTTGGAACCTTGGCCTGGAGCCACACTCTCCCCTCATTTATGTTGCTGGTCACATACGTTAACACAGGGATGTGTTTATTGAGAAAATTCTCTCTCACACTTTTGAAATAAATATTTGTTATTCCTTGATGCTTCATTTCTTCAATCCATGGTGATGTTTCTGTATTTCTTGGGGAAGACTGGTCACCTACAGGTAACCTGAGACATAGCCTCTGTAAACTGCTTTCCCTCCATCATTCTTGCCATGCACATTGCTCAGAGAACCAGCAAACTGACTGGTCAGTAACCATCTGTCTGCTATTGACTAGAATGCATGGGGAAATTTGTTTGTTGATTTATTTCTCACCTCTGTTTCCATGGACTATCCCAGCTCAGGCTACTACTATTGCAATCTTTCCAGCACCCTCCCTTTGCCCATAATTAGTGTTGTCATGCTCCATTTGCCTCTGTCCACTGCCTCCTGTGTAACATATCTAATGTGTACTGTTCTACAGCATGATCAATTGCAGACTGTGCTTTCTCTTTGCAGTATAATTTTTGGCAGGCTTCTTTTACATGGATGGTTTTCTGTGCATTGGGGCATTGTAGTCCTTCAAAACAAGGTAGTTTCATAGTTTCATAGTAAGTAGGGTCGGAAGGGACCTGAGCAGATCATCAAGTCCGACCCCCTGCCATGGCAGGAAAGAGTACTGGGGTCAAACGACCCCAGCAAGGTGATTGT